>NC_137894.1:95065824-95455880 GCF_963455335.1 Martes martes | reverse complement strand
AAAGCAGGCTTCCCGCTGAGCATGGAACCCAATGCAGGGCTCAATCCAGCACCCTGGGATCATGACTTGAGCTGAAAGCAGATGCTTAACGACTGAGCCACCTAGGTGCTGCTAATTTTCCTATCTTAAGCCAGGTTCCATATCAACCTGCCAGAGAAAATGATTGCTAGGGATTATAACAAGATCTGTGTTTTACCTTCTTAAATCCTTTGGAGAATATTTCACTAACAATAAATTATCTTATCTTTTCCACCTTTTATATTTATTTTTACCTCCATATTAATCAAAATTCAAGAAGGCAGAAAATATACATTTTCCTTCAAATAATATTTCATGTACTTTATTTATAATGGCATATTTTCTAGAAGCTAAGAAATACATAGGAAAAATATATTTCCCTGCTGATAGAAAAAGTAACTACTTAACTAGTATGTTTCCTTTATAGTGTTTCTTAGTATTATTCCCATTATTCCACAAAAGCAAAATAATATGCTTCTTGTTGAAATTGTTGGATAATTTTCTCTTATTCCTGTGAGCACTACCTCAAAGATTTACCCATAACATTTTTGTGGGAAAAAAATCATCATGTAAACATAAGATTGATATTAGGTATATTTTTGATAAATGTTGAAATAAATCCACTTACAGCCTCTTAAACAGGTTGCTTTTTCATTAGACAACAGCTTCTACAATAGTTACAGTGAATTCAGACAAATTATGTATAATCTATAGGATAGTAATGTAGTTCTTATAGATGACATTTCAATGAAACAAAAATTATTTATTAATTCTTTACCTAAACTTATAGGTAAAACCACAGGTTATTTTATTGAAAGTCTTGAGTATTTTTTTTTTCACACTCTGGTACCCCAACTCCATGTTTTCCAGATTCTTAATGACAAACATTCAGCATATCTAGAAAACTTACAATGTCCAATATTGGTAACATCTAATCAAATCCTTACCTTTCTTATAACTACTGAGATTCATGCATACATCATGATAATCTGTATTAGGAAAGTATGGCTTGCATAACTGTATGTTTTCTGGCTAAGGCTGGGATGGGAGAGTCTAAACAATTCAGTATGTTATAGTATTCCAATTTGTTCACATAGAAATTCCAATTATCACAGAGGATTTTTAGGACAGTGAAACTACTCCACATGATATCAAAATGCTGGGTACATGTCATCATATATCTGTCCAAACCCATAAAATGTATAACACTAAGAGTGAACCATAATGAACTATGTGTGATTATGGATTTGAGGGTAATAATGGTGTGTCCATTTAGAGTCATCAATTGCTACAAATGTACCATTCTGGTAGGGGACATTGGTAATAAGGGAGGCTATGCATATTTGAGGCCAGGGGATATATGGGAAATCTTTATATCTTCCTTTCAATTTTTCTGTGAACCTTAAAGTGCTCTAAAAAGTAAAGTCAATAAAAACAAAAAGGAAACTAATAAAGCCCTCTAATTATAACATAACATGCCCCGAATATGACAGGCACAATTCCGACTTATCTTTTAATTACTGTCCCCTTAGCTCACTCTACTCCAAACCATATTACCATTTTAACTGTTAAATAAACCAAGCCTGCTCCTGTCTCAGGGACTTTGCATGTGTTATATATTCCCTTTGCTGAAGTGCATTTCTCCCAGATACCCATATGATTTCTTCACTCAAGTTTCTTCTCAGATCCAAACTTCACAGGGAGAACTTCTATCCCTAATATTGCACATATGTCTCTAAAACCTGTTTTATTCTACTTGCCTACCTTACTTGTCTCTTTAGAAATTATCAACGCATTAAATTACACACACACACACACCCCACTATATATTTTGTTTACTGTTTATATAATCTAGTAAAATATAGATCTGTGAGGGCAGAAAAATTTTTTATCTGCTTTGTTATTTCTGTTTTCCCAATACTTAGAACAGTGTTTTTCAACTATTGGGTTATCAAAATGGTTGATGTATGATCACTGATGAGAATTTTCATGGGTTTTGCTGCACACTTTTCTATTGCTTTGTGTATGAGGATTTTTAATAATGAAAATTTGAATTTGAAGAATTAGAACATGCTTGAAAAGCAACGTTAGTTTCAAGCTATTGTTTTTTATCTTCATAAGTATTAGGACTGAGGATTCCATTTTAACCTTCAATTTCAAGATTTTAAAGAGTATTAAATGGTGACACTCTTAGAGATATGATAAATTATATGATAATTCACCTATTAAAAAGAAACCATTAATAATATTACAAGTGAGATAGTTTCAGCTATAGAAAAAAATGTGTCAAGAAGCCAATTTATATTGTAACTTTTAGCACTGGCACCTTCATAACTTGTACTTAATTTTTAAAATTTTTGAATTTTTAAAAAGATCTTATTTTATTTTTATTTATTTTTTAAGAATATTTTATTTATTTATTTGACAAAGAGAGATCACAAGTAGGCAGAGGCAGGTAGAGAGGCAGGCAGCGAGGGGGGCGGGAAGCAGGCTTCCCGCTGAGTGGAGAGCCCAATGCAGGGCTTGATTACAGGACCCTGGGATCATGACCTGAGCTGAAGGCAGAGGCTTAACCCACTGAGCCACCCAAGTACCCCTAAAAGATTTTATTTATTTTTTTGAGAGAGTGAGCAGGAGCTGGGGTGAGGAGCATGAGCAGTGAAGGGGGAAGCACGAGGTGGGAGAGAGCAGGAGAACTTAAGTGGGGGAGAGCATGAGCAGGGTGGGGCAGAAGGAGATGGGAGGGGCAAGGGGGCAGAGACAAGCAGACTCCTGGTGAGCAGGAAGACCCACACAGGGCTTGATCACAGGACCCCAAGATCATAATTTGATCTGAAGGCAGATACTTAACCAACTGAGCCACACAAGCACCCTAACTTGTACTTAATTTTTAGGAAGATAGGCAGAACCTAAAACTTCACTGATTCATATAAAATTCCTTAGAATTTTCCCATCATCTCAGTAGTTCTTTTCAGACTAAAGATTTGTCTTGAAAATTTTGTATTGGGAAAGACTTCTTATTGGAAAAACAACAACAACAACAAAAAACAACAACAAAAAAACAAAACAAAACAGATTAGCTTTGAGATCTTTAACCTACATCTTAAAATATGTGAACAAAACTTTAAAAAAGTAAAACAAAACAGAGAAACAAAACAAAAAACAAACAAAACAAACATTTCCCTTGTGTCCATCCTTTGGTTATTTTCTTTAAACCAGAGCACTGTGTCTCAGGATACTGAATTAGAGTCTCAATTCTCTCATCACTGGCTATCTCTGTTTAGTTTTTAATGGTAATTTTGAAGGAATGTATATGTGATATTGATCTCATAGTGGTAGGTTTAATGATTCTTCCCATCTTCTATTCTCCTTGGAACAATTTCTCTTGTTAATGGTTTTTCATCTATATTCCTAACACACTTAATTCCTCCAAGTCCTTTAAGAATTAAACATCTATATGATCATTTGATCATTGTTTTCCTATTATGTTATTTATACCTATCTCTTGTAGAAGTACTAATCCTATAACACTAATTATATAAGTGGGTTGAAGACTACATACATAACAAAAAATGAAGTAAGTGGCTACAGAGATCCAAAGTAGAGGGAAAATGAGCAAAGAATAGTTAGGATAAAGAACTGGGGATGCAGCTAGTTCCCATAATACACGTGAAAAAATTTACACATTTCAGCCTGCACATAGTTTACAGGTTGAAATTTCATCTCTATGCTTTCTAAAAGCAGAAACAGAGAAAAACACAGTGAATTTTATAATATATAAAGTTCTCAAGATACATGTCCAATAATTTTCAAAGAGAAAATATATACCTCAGATTGAGAGCGAAGAGAAAAGTTTTTCCTGTGAGATCTAAGAGGCAATTATATTGCAATTAACTACATTATTATAGTAAATTCAGAAATGCATTTCATCAGTCTGTTTTTAAATAGTGCCTAATATAGGCTAATCACAAAATGTATATGTAGGTAATACAATGAGTTAATCTGGAGTTTAGAAACATCATTTTTATCATTCATTCATCAAATGAAGATCCACATTAAGTACTAGAATTACAACAATGAGTGAAAAGAGTTCATAGTTCATATGAAGTTCATAGCCTAGGAGGAGAGATAGATATTAAACAATAAATTACATGAATAAGTAAGTTTGTAATAAGTGTTAGGAAAGAAAATTTATAGTATACAACAGGAGCTAATACAACAGAATCATAATCTAGTCTATAGTAAAAGTGACACAAATAACACATCAATAATATATCTCAGTCTTAGAAAATATTCATCTGTCAATGATAACTCTGATTTTAACATAGCATATCACCAACTATCTGGGGAAGAAAGTGAGTAGGAATTAGATTATATGACCAGTTACAATAGATAATTAGACAGACTCTGGCAATGAAATAACCAATGCATAGAATATATTCTCTCCAAATGAAGAGACTATCCCTAGTTTATACAAATGTGGAACCAAATTAAAAATTCATTTAACTATCAGTTACATTGAAAAGGAAGTAGATCAAGAGAACATCTGTTTATCTGTTTGGTCACTTCTACTAGACATATGGAAATACTATTAAGGATTAGATTCTAGGTATTTTTAGAGGGGTACTCTATATTCAATTCATAAAACTTAATTCATAACCATTTTTTAAAAGATTTTTATTTATTTATTTGAGAGGGAGAGACGAAGAGCATAGAGGGAGAGGGAAAGGGAGAAGCAGACTCCCCCCTGAGTAGAGAGTCTGGCATGGGCCTTGATCCCAGGACCCTGAGATCAAGATCTGAGCTGAAGGTAGATCCTTAACCAATTGAGACACCCAGATGCCCCTTATAACCCATTTTCATGCTAAGAAAGTTTAAAGAAATTTATAGAGTAAAATATATAATTATTTATCATTTATGTTTGTCTTTACTTTATTACATATCCAAACATCATTAGATCACCCTCCAAATACCTAGGCATGGCCAACAATAAATTCAGTTATCTTTTGCATTATGAGAAACAGTCCAATACATACAAACTATCATTATGCATATTTCCTGTTTCTCATTATGAAGGTATACTGCCAAAGTAGCAGGAAAGAACATATTTTATTTGAAAGTTTTTTTTAGTTCAACTTGTTCCTTTCTTACATCTTGTCCTTTTATTTATATTATTTTTTCCTGATTGGTTTAAGATTTTCTCTTTACCACTGGCTTCAAGGAATTGATCTATAATCCCTTAAGCTTTTTTTTTTTTTTTTCCTTTTTTGTATTTGGGGTTTGATAGACTTCTTGTATATGTGGTCAACTTTGGGAAATTATCATTCATACTTTATTCAAATATTTTTGTTCTTTTATCTTCCCTCTGTCTTATCTTCAGAAACTAAAATTACATGTATAGCAAGCTTGAAGTTTTTAAACAATATAATTATTTTTTAAAAATCCTATTTTTTATTTAGATCATTCCGATTGAGATATTGTCAAATTTACTGTTTTCTTCTGCAGTGTTTAATACACCATTAATGTTATCCATTGAATTTTTCATCTCACAAGGTATAATTTTTATTTAGTAATTTTTAATTTGGTTTCTTCTCTCACTGCCAAACCATACTCATCATCCCTTTGGCTTTTTCAACACATGAAATACAGCTATAATAATATTTTTTTTCACTAATTCTATATTTGTTAGATTTCTGGGTCAGTTTTGATTGATAGATTTTTAATCTCTTTAGGTGTTATATTTCCTTGCATGCTAATAAGATTTTATTGAATTCCAGACATTTTGCATTTTACCTTGTTGAGTATTAGATATTTTTATACTCATAATTATTTTTTAAGTTTTTTTTAAGTTTTAATTATAATTATTCTTGAGTTTTATTTTAGGACAAGTTTCTTTGAAAATAACTTAGCCCTCTGACATTTGCTTTTAATGTTTAATTGGCAGGAGCAGAGAAGCATTTAGTTTAAAGGCAATTCTTTCTGATTATGTAGACAAAATATTTCTGATTATTTTACCCAATACCCTGTAAATGATGAAATTTTCTAGTCTTGTTGGTAAGAACAGACACAATTTTGGGCCCTGTGTAGTCTCCCAGTACTGTTCCCTCAAGTATATTCATGTGGTGGTGGTGTTTTTGTCCCAGGTTCAGGTAGTTTTCTCACCCATCTGCAGTGATTAGACAGACTCCCTGCAGGTCTCCAAGCACTATTCTCCCTGCCAGCCTCTCCTTTCTACTATTCTGTTCTGCAGACACTTGCTGCCTTCATCTCCCAGGCTTTCAACCGCACCCCCTCAAATCAGGGAGTGCATCACGACCAACTTGACTCCCCCTCCCTGTGATATCACTGGAATCTCTCCCAAATTGTATGCTAGGGAAATTATAGGGCTCGCCTCACTTGTTTCCTGTCTCTGAGGATTGCCATTCCTTGTTTTATGCCTCATGTCTTCAAAACTCTTATTTCGTATGTTTTGTTTGTGTACTTGGATGTTTCAAATAGGAAGGTCAATCTGGTACCTGTTATACCATCCTTAGCTCAATGGAGAACCCTCAGCATTCATTTTGATATTGCATTTTACTGAAAGATAATTGGAATGACAATATAATTAAAACAGAGGTACCTCCTTACTTTTTGAAAGTTTGCATTATGTCACTTAACTTTTATAAAAGACCTGAATTTTTGAAACAGATTAATTAATTATTTTTGTAAATATTTTATTCATTTCAGACAGAGAGAGAAAGAGAGAGAGCACAAAAGCAGGGGGGAGGGGTGGAGGGAGAAGCACACTCCCCATTGCGCAGGGAGTCCAATGTGGGGCTCCATCCCAGGACCCTGGGATCATAACTTGAACTGAAGACAGATACACTGACCTAGCCACCCAGGTGCCCCAAGATATATCTACTTATTTATTTGAGAGAAAGAGAGAGAAAGAAAGAGGTGGGAGGGGTACAGGGAGAGGAAAAGGGAGAAAAATCTCAAGCGGACTCCCTGCTGAGCACAGAGCAGGATTTGGGGCTTGATCTCACAACCCTGAGATCCTGACCTCAGCTGAAATCATGAGTTGGTCCCTTAACCAACTAACCACCCAGGTGCCCCAAGACCTAAGTTGATGTCTGTTTTCCCTAACCAAAAGAAATCAGAAGAGGATTTTTCACTTTTACCAAAAAAAAAAAAAAGGGCAAGAAGTGAAAATAGTGTTCAGTGTTTGTTTTGCAGTGAGCTGTTACAGAGGCAGCAGCATCCTGAGCAGTGAGAACTGTACTACTAAATCCTTCTCTGGGAGCTAGATTCAGCATCTCAGCATCAAACTGACGAAACTATGAGTGGTGTCTGTGGGCATCTCGGACTTTCTTGTTTATTTTGTGCATCTGTGAGCAGGATATGTCCTACAGTATCCTGTAGGACAGGATACAGGAAAGCCTAAGACGATATTTTTTTAGTCTGGAAACTCTCAAAAATATTTTCGTAGAAACTAATGGTAATTGCTTCTTTGCTTTATGATATTTTGGTTTATGAAAGTTTTCATACAGATGCTCTACTTTCAGATAGTGAGGGAAACCTGTAAAAATAGTAATGGAGTTGCATAAAGATGTATGATTACATTCAGGTAAAGCATTTTACTATCCAATTATATATTATTTCCTTTACCTTATTTATTAAAGGAAGTGAAACATGACATATTATCGATGCATATTTAAATCTTAAAATGTACTGATTGCATATAATACATTTCTCAAATAATTCACTTATAAAATTTGTGTGTCAAATGGAGGAAAAATAGATGATAAACAACGTTCAAAGTAATTTGCCAAATCTTTGTTTTTCTTCTTTTATATATATATATTATGCATATGTTTTATGTTTGGATTTATAAGTATACATTCAACAATTTGCAAATTGTCTATAATATTGTGCAGATTTTCAGAATCATTTAAATGTTAGTGTTTCTTTCTCTAACATGAAAGAGTAATGTGATTAAAAATATTCTCAGCAATTTATTTTGGCTTTCGAATGAGTATCTGAAAAGTAAAGGCTTTCAAGACCAAAACTAGGTTCAAATTCTAGATTTGCTAAATTATTGTTCTGTGTCTCTGGGGAAATTAACATATATCTTTCCCTCAGTTAATATGATTTGAGTTTCACAGGTTTGTTGTGAGGACCAAATGAGAGAACTACAAAGATACAGTACATAACAGGATTCTTGTAAAATAGAATTCTCCTGTCTAAAATTGCAAACACCAATTTAGCGCCAGATTGATGGTCTGAGTTCAGATCTTATACCATTTAACTAAAATTATTACCAATTTATGTCTGATGTATCAAATCAAGGATGACTAATATGTTTCAATTCATATGCTGATGTTGATTGATTGGTTGTGGCTTCTAGTAGCATTGAAATATTTCAATGCTGCATCCAGATTCAGTGGGAAAGAGTATAGTGATTGATTAGTGATTTCCCATCAGAAATGATCGTTTTCTCTACATAAACCTGTAGATTCTACTGGCATATTTTGGACCCCCCAAATCTAGTATAGCTAGGGTATTAAACATTCTTAGGCTAAATATAAATATTTTGAAGTAAAATATAAAAACAAGAATTTCTTAGACAAATTGGATTCCCTTATTTCTTCCAAGCAAAAAATGGTTTGTTTAAAACACTCCAGCTATATCTGCAGTTCTATACGTGTAAAAGGGATTATATATTATTCATTTAATATAGGGACTCTAGGAGCATCAGAGTTTAGAATAACAATACAAGAAATTGAATATTTGTATTGTATATGCTGAACCTTAAATGATAAGGTAAATTGAAATGAATATTGAGAACAGATTCTTCTCCCATTAAAAAAAGAAATTTAGAATGTTAAAAAAAATGGATAGACAAACCATAAAAGACTCAATCTCAAAAAACAGACTGAGGGTTGCTGGGGGGAGGGGTGATGGAAGAGGGTGGTGGGGATATGGACATTGGGGAGGGTAAGTGCTATGATGAGTGCTGTGAAATGTGTAAACCTGGTGATTCACAGACCTGTACCCCTGGGGATAAAAATACATTATATGTTTATTAAAATAAATAAATTAATTTTAAAAAATGGATAAATACCACCAACCAAACAATAAAGAAAGAAAAAACCTTAGGTGCAATAAATGACAAAGATAAATAAAGTATGATAATGGTTCCAAGGGACTTAATCATTAATGGTATTCCCACAGGCATTAGACCGTAAGGTTGACAGAGTTTAGTTAGTGTTGATACGAAGGCAGCCAGAGCTAGGATTGAGCTCCCTACACAATCTAGAGAACCACGAGGGGGCCCTACAACCAGTGAGACATGGAACTGAGACTAGTTCGCTCCAGTCTGGGAAATCAGCAAGGAAAACATGTGAAAGGAAGAAATTAAAAAAAAAAAAAAAAAAAAGATAAATAAACAAATACATAGCAATTGACATTTTAGAAGTATAGTCATTAAAATTAAAAATTCAATAAACACTTTAAATAAAACATTGGACATATTTGAAGGGAGAATTGTTAGCATAATTGACAAATTTGAGCAAATAACCAAGAACAGAGAAGGAATAAATAAACATAAAATACTAAATAGCTTTTAAGAACACTGGAGTAACATGAGAATAATAGAAACTCTAATTGTGCTTTTGGCCGTATATAATGGAATAAAAGGAAGAGAAGTTCTACTTGAAGAGGAACTTGTAACAAAATTTTCACAACTGAAAACAAAAATTCCTAAGTCATCAGATAAAAACAACAGAAAAGATTATGAACAAGAGAAAAACAAATCTGGACCTGCATACAATATTTTGAATCCATGGATCATAAAATATACAGAATATTCTTAAAAGCTACACAAGAAAAAGACAGCATAAAATGTACAAAAATCAGCCTGAAAATAAAGATCTCATCAACAATAACGAATGCCTGTAGACGACAGATTAATATCACAGAAACACTAAAGGAATGTATCTGTCCACCCAAAAATAATTCTATACCCATCTAACCTACCATTCAAAATTTATTGCAAAATACAAATACTATGAAACAAAATATAAACAAAAGATGATTTCCTACACACATACCCTCACTAAAAGATTTACCAAAGAACAAACTTCAGTAAAAAGTAAAGAGTGAGATGGATCAAGAATGACCATAGAAATCTATAAACATTTAGATAAATTAAACAATTAGTTACAGAGGGAGGTTTAAAAACAAGACACAAACAAAATATTTGGTAAGTTAAGAGAGTTTTAAGAATTATAAAAGAAACTTGTGCATATTGATCAATCTTAGACATAATTAAGCCAGGTGAACATCTAAAATTTATTTTAAAATAAGAGAAATAGGTGGGGCTCCTGGGTGGCTCAGTCATTAATCATCTGTCTTTGGCTCAGGTCATGATCCCAGGGGTCCTGGGATTGAACCCTGCACTGGGCTCCCTGCTCAGTGGGATGCCTGCTTCTCCCTCTCCTACTCCTCCTACTTGTATTCCTTCTCTCTCTGTCTCTCTCTCTGTGTCAAATAAATAAATAAAATCTTTAAAAAATAAAATAAAATAACAGAAATAGAAGATATAACTTCTGAAGAAACACATGTGTAAAAAAAAAGCAGAAAAGAAAAATCAATATATGCAATAAATGATTTAAAGAGAAGATGCAACTAGATATATATCCTATAAATACAAATGTAATGATTCAAAGGAGCACCTACACCTTAATGTCCACAATAGCAAAACAATCATAAGAGCCCAGCTGTCCATCAACAGATGAATGGATAAAGAATATGTGATATTTATATACAATGGAATATTACAAGTTATCAAAAAAATAAATCTTGCCATTTGTAATGATGTGGATGGAACTAGAGGGTATTGTGCTAAGTGAAATAAGTTAATCAGAGACAATTATCTTGTAATTTCACTCATGGGGAATTTAAGAAACAAAACAGAAGAGCATAGAGAAAGGGAGAGGAAAAATAAAACAACATGTAATTGGAGAGGGAGGCAAACCATAAGAGACTCTTCACCATAGGAAACAAACTGAGGGTTGCTGGAGGAAAAGGGTGTGGGGAGATGGTGTAACAGGGTGATGGGCATTAAGGAGGGCCCATGATTGTAATGGGCACTGGGTATTATTTATCCCTGATGAGTCACTGAACTCTACCTCTGAAATAATAATAAACTATATGTTAATTAATTAATTTAAATAAAAAGTAAAAATAATATGCAAAAAACCATGGTCAATGGGAAAATACAATAATAAAAATAAATATAAATGTTGATAATAAATAATATATACATCCATGTCTATAAATATACACAAAATATGTTACACAGATTAAATTTCCATAAAGATAGATAGATACTTTCAGGTTGGATTAGAAATTCTTTTCCACGTGTTGTTCTAAAAACATATACCTTTTGATAATTTATGCTTTTCTATGATATTTTCCTTCAGTGAAGGAAATGATTTGGTTGAATAACAGAGAGAGTTGAAAAAGACAGAAAATAACATACCGAGAAAATGATAGAGTCAACATAACAATATTAATATCAGAGAATTATAAGGCAAAAATAAAAATTAAGCATAAATTGTTTAATGCTAAAAAGAAAATTTAACATAGAATCTATAACAATCACTATTCTTTAGTTCATATTAATATGGCAAAAATATAAAAGTAAAATGGATAGAAATGGATCTACACAAAATCAGGTAGTCAATTTTAACTCAGCTTTGTGAGAAAAAATGATAACACAATCCTTATTATTAAGGATATTCTTATTAGTAAGGATAATGTAAATTAACAATATAATTAATACAGAGCTTAGAACTCTGTACTGCAGATGTAGACACATATTTTTAGTGTATATATATATATATTTTTTTTTTTTTCAGATCATGTAGTAGGCCACAAAACAAATGTCTACAAATAAAAAGAAACATGATTCTACAAAATACTGTATATGACCAAAATGTGATAAGAGGGGCTCCTGGTGGCTTAGTCAGTTAAGCATCTGCCTTCAGCTCAGGTCATGATCCCATGGTCCTGGGATCAAGACCCATATTCGGCTCCCTGCTCAGTGGAAAGTCTGCTTTTCCCTCTCTCTGCTACTCCCCCTGCCTCTACTCTCTCTCCCTCCATCTCTCTGTATCAAATAAATAAATAAAATCTTTTTAAAAAGTGGTAAAATTTAGAAATCAATTACAAAAGGACAGCTAAGAAATTCTTGTTCGAAAATTGAAACAAGACAAAAATAATCAATAAAACACAAAAAAGTCTTAGTAAGTTCAAAGAAGAAATGATTAAGGTAATGCTTGAAACTGAATGGCAAGTGTCACTATAAATCAAAACCTATGAGAAATCTCTAAAATTATATCTACAAATTAATTTTAAAATGCATATTTCAAAACAGAATCGCTAAGAAGTATTAACTGTGAAGGTCATTAGTATAGTTTGTCAAATATATTTGGTTTTATTCCTTTCTGGGCAATGATAGAATTATACTTTCTTTCTCCATGAATTTAAGTATATTTGACATTTTTGGTCAATGAATTTTAAGAGTCACAAGTCAATGTGTCATGTTTGGGCAGAATTTTTAAGTGCTAGTATTGTGAGACACTATATCCCTTTTCTACTGCTGCAGTGATTACAGAAATGCATGTCCAGATAAGACCTTCCTCAGCCTGATAGCTAAAGAAGTATGAGTAGATACCATATCAGACAACAACGACATGCAGCATGAATGACAAATAATTTCTTATGCATATTTACCAAGATTTTGGAATTGATGTGTATAATCTAGACTACTCTAGCTGGTACAGGCATCACTGAATTTAAGAAATTAAAATTAGAAATTCAAAACAGTCATTGAAAAGTCTATAAAATAGATAAGCCTCAAGAAACATTGTTCAAGGAAGAAGGAAATAAGATGTAAATCAAGAATATTAAGTTTTTAAAGAGGGACCAATTTGCACAAGCAATAAAAATAAAGCATGAAGAAATTACAATGGAATATATGAGATATTTTATACCAGGTATTTTGAAACTAATTAAAGCAAAAATATCCTACAAATATGTAAACTAGCAAAATTAACTCCAGAAAAACCTGAATCAAACTGTAGCCTTTGAAGAAAGTGAATTAAGTCCAAAACATCTTTCAAAAAGGTATCAGGCCCAAATAGTTTTATAAAATTAACCAAATCTTCAAGTAAAAGATATCTTCTATCTGATTCAAGATGTTCCAGAGAAAATAAGAAAAATGTTCCACTTCAATTTATGAAGCTAATTTAATCTTGTTACCAAAAAAATTGGTAAAAGAACATTATCAAAATGAAAATTATGGAACATAGGTTTTTTTTAATTATTAAAATTGTTCTAAATAGTGAGCCTGATTACCCTTAGCTTGAGCATACATTTTCTACTTGACCACAATTCAAGCATTCCCTATGTGCACTCCAAGTACATTAAAGTTATGCTGAGTTACTGATCTACTCAGGCATCTAGCAGCTGCAAAGCAATGGAAATGTAAACTTAGTGCCAGTCTCTTGTATCCAGTTTTGGATAGCCCATTCATTTTTTTTCAAAGTAGTTAGTAAATAGAATTTTCTGTATGTGCCAAAATCTTAACAAGAGTTGGGTTCAGTGTCATCTTGTCTTATACCTATTTCAATTTACACATCCACTATATGCCACTTCCTTGTGAACATTTTAGTTTGTAATCATGGGGTTTCTGAGAATTAATTTTATGTTTACTTAACTGAAAAAATATAATTGATAATAAGAATAAAGTCATGTTGGGTGTTGCTTTTGAATATAACTAATACAATAAGTCTAAGTTACACATTTTAAGTAAAATTTTAGTGTGGTTTAAATTCAAACCCATGATAAATGTGACATAGTATCATTGGAGATTTATCTTATTATTTTAATTTGCCAATTGTTCTTCTAGTTTTTTTACATGAAATATTTTATCCTTAACTCCCCAGACTATAGTCCTAATCTTAGGAAACTATTGAGTCCTGGTTGAGTTAGTTATATAGTCCTTAGGTGGAATTACTGGGACCATTATCATGACAACAGAATAAAAGATCAAACAGTAGTCAAGGAATTGGTAGTTATCTTTGTTCATAAAAGAGAGAATGTCAGCTATATGTTGAATTTCATACAGAACACCAAACATTTTCTTCATAATGTTTTAGGAATTTCTATTATAGCTCAATTTCATACTGAGATGAATATGTGATAAAAATTTTCCACATGTACTGGTTTTACATCTAATTCTGTTGTAGTATTCTGTTGTTTTATTATTCTCTGCTTTGTGATTTCTATTTTATCCTGAAAAGTCAATTATAAAAACTTCCTCTCAAAGCTTTTTTCTTTAAACATCTTTGTCATGTTTTATTTGCTTTTTTTTTTTTTCCAGTTGGAATCATTACTGGATTTAAAGGTAACTTTCCTCAACAAAACTCAACATTGTACACTTAAATTCTTCTAACATATTTTAAAATCCATCACTTGCTACCTAGTGAGTTTTGTGTCCACTGTTACTTTTTTTTTTATAAAGCTAATATGACTTCTTTCATAAAAATATTGGGTTATAAAATAGGTTAATTATATTCTGAGTATTTTCCCTTTGGTATAATCGATTCTAGTGGAAAAAAAATCTTTATTTTAGAGTTTAAAAGGTTATAAAAAGGCATGGTTTTAAATGTTTATAATGTTTTCACCAAAGTCCACATTTTGGCACTAGATATGAAATAAATAAAAGATTGATTTTGATTTAATTTTCTTATGTGATTTTTTTTTCTCTCTTGCTAATGAAAATATATCCTGCCACTACAGTAATGTAAGAAAAGGACTGGTTCTACTCCCAGTATGAAATTCTCACATTTTTTATGATATATCACTGGTATCAGAATTATATGTTATGTTAAAATGCATTTTTGATATTTAGAAATCATTTGTCATTACTGCCACTTAATTAAATTGTCATTACCACATTTTACAGTGCTAGCCAGCATGTAATCCACATTATAAACATTCAGCAGATATTTATTTCATGAATGAATAGAATTTGGAATCTCATTTTATAACTGAAACATCAAAAACCCATCATATAAATATTTGCTTCTATCATTCATATGTTTTGCTCCCCTGACATTCTATTCTTCATGTACAAAACAGAGATATCTGACTCTTCTTAACATGACTTGAAATTTTACCTTTTTAAAAAGAATCTTTATTGGATATTACCTCTGACTGAAATTAAGATAGGAAATATTTTAATGAAATTCATTATACTTTGAACAACATGGGTTTGGATTGTGCAATTCCACTTATTCTTTTATTATTTTATTTGAGTATAGTTAACACACAATGTTACATTAGTTTCAGTTGAACAATGTAGTGATTTGAAATGTGCAGGTCAATTTACATGTGGATTTCTTTCACTAAATACAGTGCAGTACTGTAAATATATTTTCTCTTCCTTATGATTTTTCTAACATTTTTTTCTCTACCTTACTTTATGTAAGAATACAGTATATAATATAAAACATGCAAAATATGTGTTAATTGGCTGTTTATGTTATCAGGAAAGCTTCTGGTCAATAGTAAACTATCAGTAGTTAAGTTTTAGGGGAGTCAAAAGTTAATACATGGATTTCCAACAGCACGGGGGCCAGCACCATTATCCCCCCACATTTTCCAAGGGCCAACTGTAGTTACTTTTCAAGTATATGCCCATTAAATTATTTGTGCACAGGAAAGATTACGGGTAATGGCCCTCTCATTTTTTCTGACATCACCGTTTCCACTTAACTTGACAATCTGAAGTTGTCTTATCTTTCTGGATTGTTTCTCCCCCACACTCCAAATCCTAGATTGTTTTTATTACAGTTCTGCATCTTCCTTGTGGCTATGACCATTTTGGTCAATTTCTTGTAATCTTCTAACCCTAACCTGTTCCATGAAATTCTCAGCTCTTCATACATACTGGACTAGTTCTAGGTACACAATGTTTTCATTGCCAACTTCAGCTCCATGGGAAGGACACTCTTAGTGGATCAATCTAGTCTTTCTCTCTGAGGAACAATCACGTGAAAAATCCTGAAAACAGTTAAGTTTTTGTTTGCTTGATGACTTAGTTTCCAAACAGTTCTCATAATAGTTAGGTTTATAAGTCCAAAAGATTGAGAGTGTGTGCATAAAATCTCAGGTAGAATTTTCCATTCTCACTTGCAAATGTTTTCAGTATGTAGATTATCCAGTTAAATTCAGAGCACAAGTTGTCAAAAATTTAAAAACCAGAAGCTCTATTTATTCACCAGATAACATTGCTCATTAGTCTTAGCCTTAATAGTCTATGTCAATCTTCATATTGTAGACTCAGTATCCCAATTGTCTCTTTACCAAGAAATTTCTTTAAATGTATTCTGTGTGCCATGTGGTTTATGTTAGGTTTATTCAAATAGTTCTAGATAGAACAAGTATCAATTTAACATGACTATTTTTATAACCTGTGGGAAGTAATTTTTATTTTATTAGAGGATTTTTAGAATTTACATCTCAGGAAGGACTCAGATTTTAAGATATCATCTTATGTCCTTATGAAAACTTTTTCTTTCTTTCTTTTTTTTTTTTTTTGTCTAAAACCGATACCTTACTGGTTGTTTACATTCATCCCCAAACTAGGTTTAATTTTAACTAATTTTAAAGGACAATAATGATAATGGAAACTTTTCAAATTTCCTTTTTAGTAACATGCATTGCCCTTATTTTCCACTACAAAGACTGGAAATTCTTATTTTGAGCAATAAGTTATTTATTTATTTATCTCTTTACCTACCTATCTAACAAATCAACAGAGAATACATCTAACTCAGATATCATTCAATTTCAGACCGATGTATTTAGTCAGAGAAATCACTTCAGATTGTAATTCTATCTGCTAAGAACTGACTGAGTCCCCACTCATTCAACACACTTAATAATTAGCTTTGATATAGATTCACATTTGGTTACATGGGTTTCTCCATACAATTTTTATGCAGATGTTGGTTTGTCCTATCTAGAGTATAAAATCTATGAAACATTTTAAACTAAGTACAAATCTGGCAAGCTTGGAAATTTGACGGTTTCAAAAACAAAGTAATTACATGCTTTCATGGGAGAATTTCACACTGTTTTGCTGCACTCCCTCCCCACCACTCCCAAATGCATTGTGCTCAAAGGCATAAATTTGGTAAGTGCATAAGAAAAATAAGCTTCCTTGTGGTTTTATTTCATTTTCATTATTTTAAGTGAAAATGCCATATAGTATACTATACATATTTCCATACAAACTAATGTGTATAATATAAAATATATTCCCAAATTAATTTTAAAATGTTCATCTCTAGGGAGCTGTTAATAACCTTGAACCAGTGTGGTTGAAGGTGTCATAGGTTTCATTAAGATATTCAGTAGGAGGACAGGTTTGCAACTTTTTACAGTGTTTTCCACACTGGATATTGTTTGCTCCTAATTTGTGCTTAGTTGTCTCCTTATTGTTAGAGAGGCTTTATTATTGAATTCATCAAAATATACTGAGTCATTTTATTTTACATACACTCCTCTCTATTGCTGTCTCATGTGTATCCCATCCATACTACCACAAGTAACAAATGTCATTAACTCTGTAATGTGTATTCTTGCATAGCGAACCCCATGATCATAACTATATAAAAATATATTCACAAGCACTCATACACATATACATTCAGTTATGCAACTGCATGTTTTTGTTTTATGTTTAAAAAAGTGTCTATATTACACATAGTTTCTGCATCTTGCTTTATCATTTTTTGGTATGTCATAAAAATCTAAGTCAGTTGTTATAAATTTAATATACACTTTTAAATGTCAGTATAAAAGCAAACGAGCAAAGGGGAAAGAAAAAAGAGAGAAGCAAACTAAAAAACAGATTCTTAACTATAAAGAACAAAATGGTGGTTTTCAGAGGGGAGGTGGGTAGGAGGATGGGTTAAATAGGTCATGGGGATTAAGGACTACCCTCATCATGATGAACACTGGGTGATGTAGATAAGTGTTGAAACACTATATTGTACACCTGAAACTAATATTACACTATATGTTGGAATTTAAATAACAACTTAAAAAAATAAAAGTCAGTACAGTGTTCTGTGTTTGGATATTGGTATAAATTATGATTTATTCAACTCTTTACTTATTGATGGCATTCTTTTTGTTTCTACTGCTTAACTCAACAAGCAATGCTTGAGTAAACATCTTTATGTTGGAATCATTCCTTTAAAAATTTTTAATCTGAGGGATATAAAATGATGATTAATTTTCATTTAATTTTTATTTTTCTGACTGCTTGGGAAGTTGAGAATCTTTTCATGTATTTAGTAACATGTGGATTTAACTTTCTGTAAATTGTTCATATTCTTTGCCTTTTTTTTGTAGTATTTTTCTTTTGGCTATTAATTTATAAATTTAAGCTTTGCTTTATCTGAAGATACTCTAGCTGGACTATACGCTTACTCTTGTTTTGGATCCTTTCAAAATTCATACTTTGAAGTTTAAAACTGTGAAATATATCTTATTGTTAAACTATTAATCATAGAAAAATGCATTCATTTGAAATAAAAGAATTGCTATGTACTTTAATTCTCTCTCTTGCTCTTCTAATTCTCAGAAATAATAACTGGTAAAAGTTTTGAGTTTAAAGAGCTTCCTTTAGATGTTCTTTAGAGCAGATCTGCTCATTCCTGAAGTATACTTTTGCTGGATATAGAATACTGGATAGGCAGTTCTTTTCTTTCAGCATTTAAATTACGTGCCACTTTCTTATTGTCTCTACACTCTCTGATGAGAAATCTACTGCCTTTTGAATTGTCATTTCTCACAGGTAATATATAGTTTCATTCTGTTTGCTTTCAAGATTTTTGTAGTTTATATTTTGTTGTGTTTCAGCCCCCAATATTTTTTTTTCAATTTTTTTCTTCCTTGGTGCCACAATTCTTTTCTCTTCTTTTTCTGAACTCTGATGAATAATTCCTTTATCAGGCCTTTCGTTATTGTCTCACAATTTATCAATTTATGATTTTTCAATGCATTTTCTTAAAATTTCTATTGCTTTATCTTCAAATTCATTATTTCTTCTATTGTTTCCATTCTGATATTGAATCCATCCTTTTTTTAATTTTGGTTTTTGTGCTTTTTAATTCAAAATTTTTCCTTTCTTTTTTGCATCTTCTATTTTTCTTTTTGCTGAGATTTTTTGATAACTTAAATTTGTTCCAAGAGTGTTTATGATTGCTTATTAGACTATTTTAAATGGCAGCTGCTTTGAAATCCTTGTCAGAGATTTCTAACACCTGTGTCATCTTAGTGTTAATGCTCATCATCTTTTCTAATTCATATTGAGATTTTGTTTTTTCTAATGTGTTCATTGACTAGAGGATTGTCCCTAGTTACTCAATAAAACAATAATCTAGGTGTTACAATGAAAGTATCTTATGGATGTGATTAAAGTCCATAATCAGTTGAAGATTATTTTAGATAATATAAGTGGGCCTGACACAATTATTTGAAAGACCTCAAAAAGCATAGTTGAGGCTTCCTTAAAAAAAAAAAAAAAAATTCCCTTGAGGATTGCAGCTCCAGCTCAACCCCAATAGCTCCAGCTTATTCTTCCTGACAGCCTGTCCAATGACTTTTAGACTTGCCTAGCTAGCCTCCAGAATCAGATACGCCAATGTTTTGCAATAAACTTCTTAATATAAATATCCTACAGGTTCTTGTCTCATTAAATCTTGCCTGATACAACTATTTTTAGAATGACAAATAAGTTTGCATTCCACCCTGAAAATATTTTGTGTCATAAGACTATGGTTCCTTTGTAAATCTCCTATTTTAGGAGGTAGTTAATTTGCTTAGATTCAGAATGCATTTACTGACTCATTTCTGTGGGTTACAGTTCAAATGTGGGTGCGTTGCCACCTTATTACTAAAGGAGGTAGAATTCAGAGTACCATTGGCAGAATCTTCTGAGAAGGGGCATGTAAGAAATAAGTTACAATGGAAGAAAATGTAAAACATCAGGAATTAAGAACGACTAATGGGAAGCATAAACATATTAGTAAAAATAAGACCATTCTCTCGAGTTTTTAAGATTGTGTCTGACTGTTAAAACCAAAAATAATTACAAAATGTTTTAATCTGACCCTGATTTTATGTAGAGGTAATATTATAGATGAGTACGTCATAAAGGAGTGAGGGTAAAGAAATGCAAATGGTGTTAAGGTATCTGTATTTTACTTCATATTGTAATCTAATCTTAATAATCACACTTCTATGTATTTACATATGTAAATATAAAACTTATGTTAACTAAAAACTTGTGCATGGATTATTATAGCAGTCTTTTTTATAGTTTCTAAAAATTGGAAGTAACTAAGATTTGTTTCAACATGTAAATGATATGTGGAATAATAAAAAGGAATGAGCTATTGATTCTGATACCAAAAATGGATGAATCTTTTTTAAAAAAGATTTTATTTATTTATTTGTCAGAGACAGAGCACAAGCAGGGGGAGTAGGCAGAGTAGTCAGAAGGAGAAGCAGGCTCCCCACTGAGGAGGGAGCCCAATGTGGGACTTGATCCCAGGACCCTGGGATCATGACCTGAGCTGAAGGCAGACGCTTAATGGACTGAGCCACCCAGGCATCCCATAATGGATGAATCTTAAAGACACTCTGCCGAAAGAAAAAATCATGCTCAGAGGTATATGTTGTATGATTCCATGTATATGATATTCTGGAAGAGGTAAAACCACTGGGAAAGAAAATAGTTCAATAACTTTTTTTTTCTCCTGGATTTTGAAGAGAGAAAAGAGTTTACTACAAAAGAAATGTACATATGGAACCAATCTAATTACATATATATATATATATATATATATATGCCACATTTTCTTTATCCAGTCATCTATGTATGGGTAATTAGGTTGGTTCCATATGTACATATGTACATATGTACATTTTTTATAGTAAACTCATATATATATAGTAAATATATATAGTAAATATATATATAGTAAACTCATATATATATAAAACTAAGCTCTAAAAGCTTATATATATATATATAACTAAGCTCTAATTAAGCTCTAACTAAGCTCTAACTAATATATATACATATTATATATATATATATATATATATATATATATAAAAAACTAAGCTCTAAAAGAGAGTGAAATCTTGCCATTTGTGACACGAATGGACCCAGGGAGTATATATATGCTAAGTGAAATAAGTCAGACAGATAAAGACAAATACCATACGATTTCACTTATATGTAGAATCTAAAATATAAAACAAACAAAAAAACAGATACAGACTCACTAATTCAGAGAACTAGTGGTTTCCAGATGGAAAGTTGGGGGGAGATGGGAAAAATAGGTGAAGGAGATTAAGGTGAGGAAATAAGTGAAGCAGTTATAAAAATAAATGAGTCAAGAGAATGAAAAGTACAGCATAAAGAATATAGTCAATAACAGTGTAATAACTATGTATATTGACATATGGTAACTATACTTATGGTGGTGAGCATTCGGTAATGTAAAGAACTGTCCAATAACAATGTTGTATACCTGAAACTAATATAAAAATGTATATCAACTATACAGCAATAAAAATTGAAATGTGCAAGGAAATGTTGAGGGTTATGTAATAACTCTTCTGTATGATACTGGATTGGTGGATCCATGACTTTTTGTATTTGTCAATATCTGTATATCACAAAGAGTGATCTTTAATATAAGAAAATTTAAAAATTAACCAGGATATTGGAGGATGCCAGAATGGAATACAGACTAATACCAATATGGCGTATATTAGAGACGATATAGAAGCAGTGAATGTCTTAGTAGAAACAAGCACACTTAGCACCCAGGCTTTACTTTATAAATACCCATTCTCCAGGAAAAGTAACTAGATATTCTTAAAGAAATTACTTATACTAAGCCTAGGGGAGGGAAAATAAGTGATGAGATGGAGAACTTTATAGTATTAGAAGCTAATAAGTGCTAAAACCGGAAAAAATTAAAAGAAAGAAATAAGTAATATCAGAAGGACACAGAAGGCAATGTGAAAGAGCTCTCAATGGCCAAACTTGGAATAATTGAGCAACAAAATAAATAACATAGTATTGGATTATAACTCAAGTCATTAAATAAATACCACTGAGTCCATGATGATATACATAAATGATTGAGAAAATAAATAATGACAGAGAAAGGACAAATTTTCCTTAAAGGAGAATACCAAATAATATATGAAGATACTTCTCCCACTAAAATGTAGGACTTACTTCTCTTCCCTGTGAGTGTTGGCTGGAATCAATAATTTTCAAAGAATGGAGTACAGAAAGGAAAAAAAGAGCATCTTTACAGTGGAGAAGTTTGACAACCTCCCCTTAACCACGTGATCAAGGTTTACCATCACCAGAATAGGCAAGTTGATGTATGATGCAATACGAAGACAACATCCTCTCTGCAGTATTCTTCTCCAAAATCCATAACCCCAGTTGAATCATGGGAAAACATCATTCAAACCCAAATTAAAGGGCATTTTACAAGTGCTGAGTAAATATTTTTCAAAAGTACCAAGAGCTTGAAAAACAAGCAGAGTGAGCTTAACTGTCAGACAGACATGGTTACTGTTTCCAGTAGTCTCTTCATTGTATTCCACCACTTGGGAACTCTTACCAGCTCTGAGTTAATTTTTGTGTTTCCTATGCCTAGTACAGTGCTTGGCACAATTATGTTGTGCATTTTACATTAGTGTATTAATTTCTTTTAATAACCAGTTATGTATGTGCTAGTGATTTTGCATTTTGTCCCCATACAGTTCTTTTTCTCAATGTGCCACCAATAATCTTCATCTTGCTATTTGGAATTCCACAACCTGGTGCTATAATTCTTTCAATATGCATTAATGTTACATAAGCTTAATATAAAGAACATGGAGTCCACTAGGTATGCAAGAAAAAAATAAACTTTAGTATTCTCCCCCATTATCTTTTAATCACTAGGTTTTGACAATTACCTTAAGGCAGAATTGTTTGAGTGCTTCAGGCATGTACATATGGACTCTCCTTCAGTTCCTTCTATGATTCCAATTAATCATTTATGGACATCTCTGCTAACCCACAGTCTTTTTTGCCTATAGGCTTTTATGATCCCTTGATTCATTTCTGCTATAAGAATGCAATTTAGACACTTATACATCAAACTACTATACTGGCTCTAGAAAATCAAGAGGATAAAAATATGTAGAAAAATACTCATGTCATAAGTGTCATCTTTTTGTCTTTTCTGGGGAGAAGCTTTTATAATAAGTTTAAGATATTAGTCAATGGTATATTGGTAAACCAGCTCTCTAAGCTAAAGCAGAAAAGAAAAAAAAAAAAGGAATTAACTGATTTGTAGCATTTGTTGATGTCCATGGTGTAAATACTCATCATGACCAAATTCAAACAGACAACATGTATCAACAAATTAGAAAGAAAAGCAACACATCAATTACCATAAGGCAGTTGGAATCAGCTCCCGAGCACTGGGCCATTGTACTGACTTGACATGACAGAAGTAGTATAATTTCTTTTGTTACCTATGAACCTGAAGGAGGAGCACAACAAGGAGTTGTGCTCTGAGGAGCACAACTGTATTCAGCAGTTTGGAGAAAGTTCATTCTTCAATTAAACCTGAAGTCAGGTGCAGTCAAGCAATCAGATTTCCAACCAGATATTCTAGGTGAAAGCACTGAATGTTAAATTTAATTTAACCAAAATTAACTTTGTTTTTTTTTTTAATTTTAAATTGCCTTATGATGATTTAAAATGTAATCAGGTTTTAGAAAACGTATTTGTTTATTCAACAACTCTAAATAAATGGACTATTTCTTCAAGAACTTTTAGATTTATAGATAAATTGAATATGAAGTAGAAAGAGTTTGGATATACCTCCATGTTACCGCCAGCCCTACACAGAGGCACACACATGCATACATATACACACAGTGTCTCTGATTATTAGTATCTCGCATCAGTGTGCTGCATTTGTTACAACTGAGGAGCCTATATTGATGCATTATTACCTAAAATCTATAGTTTACATTAGGATTCACTCTTGGTGTTTTACATCATATGGCTTTTGACAAATGCATAATAATACGTATCGACCATTATATTATCATCAGAATAGTTTCACTGCCCTAAAAACCCCTATGCTTCACCAATTCACTCCTTCCTTCCCAAACTCTTGGCAAACACTGATCATTTTACTGTCTCCACAGTATTGCCTTTTCCAGAGTGTTATATAGTTAGAATCTTACTATGTGTAGTCTTTCTAGACTGGCTTCTTTCACTTAGTGATAGGCATTTAAATTTCTCCCATGTCTTTTTGTGGCTTGATAGCTCATTTAGCACTGAAAAGTGCCAAAAAATATTCCAGTGTCTTTATAGACTGAGTTTATCCATTCAGCTACTACTGAAGGACAACTGTTTTTTTTTTTTTACATTTTGGCAATTATGAATAAGGCTGCTACAAACACCTGTGGGCATGTTTTTGTGTAAACATAAGTTTTGACCTCCTTTGGATAAATATAAAGAATTTGGATTTTGATCATAGTATGTTTAGCTTTGTAGAAACTGCCATACTATTTTCCAAAATGTCTGTACCATCTTGCATTCCTATCAACAATGAATGTGAGTCCCGATTGTTCCACAACCTCATCAGCATTTGCTATGGTTAGTGTTTTGGATTTTAGCCAATCTAATAGGTAATTAGTGGTGTCTCATTATTTAAATTGTTGATCGTCTTGGGGTGCCTGGTAGCTCACTCCATTAAGTGTCAGACTCTTCATTTTGGCTCAGGTCACAAGTGAGATCAAACCCTGAGCTGGACTCCATGCTCAGTGCAGAACCTGCTTGAGAATCTTGTTCTCCCTCTGCCCCTCCCCCTGCTTGCACTCTTGCTCTCTCTCTAAGTAAATAAAATCTTTAAATTGTTGATCATCTTTTCACATGCTTGTTTGCCATGTGTACATCTTCTTAACTATTTTTGAAGCAAGAACTTCCTATGGAATTACTTTAATCTAAGTGTTAGAAATAAATGGAGAGTATGGGCAACAAATGCTTGGAGTGCATGTCAAGTTCAAGCAAATCCAATTGCTGAGGAAGTTCATATGAGGGACATCCAATCATTTTATGAACCTAGGACAGAGAGGCCACGTTTTATTGATCTTAAGACAGAATCCAAGAGAATGCGTGCTTAACATATCAGAAAACCCAGATGTGAAAGAGGAAAATTTGATAGGCCCTTATATGCTGAAATTTATAATGAATGCTTATTCACTCCTATTCATCAGCTCTGATCATTAAAGTGATGAGTCATTTAAAAAGGTACGTAAAGTGATTTCTGATTCCATCTTATCTAGGGCCTTTCACGTACTTTCCAGTATTCAATTCCACAATTTAGAATTTACAGTGAAAATCCCTAAAAATTTCATCTTTTCATATTTGTAAGTTAGTAAGACTAAATCCTATCAGAGACTTAAGAAAAATAACGGTTATTCTAAAACTTCAGTTGTAGCAATAAAAGAAGAAAAAGGAATAACATGAGAGCCACTGTAGAACTGTCTGCTATTTGAAGCCATTGCAGGTATCAGAAAATAAGTCCTGTGCAGACTGAAATTTCTCTTGCTCCTCAAGTTCTGGCTGAATACATGATTTTTAAAGGATCCTTTAAACATAAAGCATCCTGTATATGCAGACATTGAAATAAAGTAATATTAAAATAGATACAAGAATATATTAAGTGAAAAATACCAAATAAATAAATTTGAGGAGGAAAGTGTTGGAAAAGAAAAGAAAACCATACTGTTTTCACAGTAGACAAGATCAACAAATGAGAGAACTAGTAAAAGTTACAAAAACATCAACTTCCTTACAGCATCTATATGGAGCAGTGATACGTGTTTCCCAGAAAACTGTGAGCAGATCAAACATTCAATCATAGTCTGCTCTGTTACCTAAGACAGACATTTACTCAGAGTTACACAGAAATCAAAGTACAATTTTTTCACATAAACTGCTCATTTATTAGCATTGGTGCAGCAACATAACCATTTCCAGTAAATACATGGAGATGCATGGAGGTGGCAGAACAAGGGGAGGCCAGTGGCACGCTCCTATTTCTTCCATTCCTCCTTGTTGTAGTACCACCTGGCTGAGAACCTGTGAATCAGGCTGACCTTCATGTACAGCATCCTCTTGGTCTGCTTGGTCACCCACTCCTCTTCCAATGTGTGGGGGATGGAGCTGTACCCATCGTGCTTCTCCCAGATCAGAAGGAGTGGGGAAGTCCTTGAAGATCATGCCATCACCCACAATCATCTTCCACTCTTTCCTGCTTCTGTTCATTTCAGCAAAGCTCTAATTGAACTTAATGGGGTACAATTCAACTTTTTCATTAGTAGAGAGGCTGCTCCAGGAAGCCCTCTCCTCCTCTTCTAAAGTCTTCTGGTGGAGAGGTTCTTGATGTGGGCCACCTCAGGCAAGGGGATAGCGGGGATAGCTGGTGGACAAAACTCGGGGGAGAGCATAGTCTTCATTCTTCAGGACATTTCCATGTGCTCTTACACACACTGAGTGGAAATTGCTCACTTGCCAATTAAGCTAAACACTCTGGTAGCAACATTCTGCCACTACTGTCCACTGCCCCAAAATATAATTTTTGATCCAAATATAAAATAATTAAAATTGTACTCAACATTAAAACAGGAATTTCAGGTTGACAGATTTGCTGAAAGTCTATGTTGAAGAAGAAAACGGCACATAGGAAGATATATTTTCAAATATGTTAACAACATGGTCATTTAGAAGGCAAAAATCTGTTTATTCTTAACTATCCATGATTATCTGTGAAAATAAAAATATGAAATTGCATGTGGTGAATTTCCATAAAATGGAAATTATGTTTTTGGATGAAGAATCAACAACTCTGACACTGCTTGCAAACTATGTTATTTTTAAAGTACACAATATTCAATGTTCCCATGAGCATGACATTAGAAATATTTCACAACCAAACATAGTAATAAGATGACATGGTATGATTTTCAGAAAGGGCTACAAGAAGGTAGACTCTATATCCTGGTGTACTTGTGGGTCTATTTGCTGCTTTAATCAAGACAGAACTTCTGCTGGAAACAATGCTGTGAATTCTTGTTATTTCATTTTGTAAACAAATTCACCAGAATGATAATCACAATGTCATTTTGGTATCTTAATCTAAGACTTCTCTCTTAAAAGTGCGTTTATTTATTATTAAATCTGATCGCTTATAATAAACAATATAGGATAGAGACAAAGAATTGTATTAATTATGTATTAGCAGTTTGAATATAAATATACTGAGAAAGAAAAGACAAATAATCTATTCTAATTAATGTGTAGTTTTAGTATTAGTTCATGATTCAATGGCAGCCCATTGTGTCTTAGCTTGCCTAGGAATGTGTTACTTGTCTGGGCCTTCTCTAGTGTTTAAACTCTTCCCATTCACACTGATTTGGTGACTCTTATACTTCCCTCTGACAAACATTTTCTGTCTTTCCCCCCCACCCCCTCTTTTTTAAGAGGCAGAAAGAGAGAGAAAACATGACAGCATGTTGGTAGTGTGGGCAGGGCAGAGGAAAAGGGAGAGAAAGAATATTAAGCAGGCTCCATGCTCAGCATGGAGCCCACTTGGGCTTGTTCTCACAATCTTGAAATCATAACCTGAGCTGAAATCAAGAGTCAGTCGCTTAACTGACTGAGCCACCCAGGCACCCCTAGTTTTGCTTCTTGATCCTGGACAGCTTCCTCCTGATATTAATGACAATACACTAATTCCAGAGAGCTCTAGGGCCCTGTCTCTAAATCTTCAGATTTCAAATATAATTGCAGAGATATATTATTGTTCATGGTCAGTTTTAAACTTAATAGTGGAACTCTTAATTCCCTCTCATAAAAATTAGAAGCAGGCAATAGTATCAGTTAGTGTTACATAGAAGCTAGACATGAGCAGTGGAAGGAACACTCCAAGTCCGAGTCCCAAGTCCTTGGAGGGGAATAATAGAGAAATTTCTAGAGGCAAGGATGGTGATAAGTAAACCCAAGGACACAACATCCTGACCTGTGGCTTCTAAGACCTTGGGGCTGACGGATTAAGAGCCACTGGTTGTGAGCATGCATTCTCCTCTTCCTCCTCTACCTCAGGGTAACTCCTAGACTCATTAATACATTTGCATTACAGTTACAGCCTCCATCTCCATGGAAAAGGTTGCCATGATGATTGGGGAGCAAACCTTGCAGGGTCAAAATCACCTCCTTCCAACCTGTTGGGGGAGGTTCTCCAAATGCTTAGAAGCAGCCTTCATTAGCGACCACCCTACTATATATCTTGGCTCCTCCCAGCCCAAAGAGACAAAACAAATATACAATCCCTAAAGAACCTAGGGACAGTTTCACCTCATGGAACCTCCTTGCTCTCCCACCTTGAGACTGCACTTTCGCTTTAATAAAACTGCTTTATACTTGTTACTTCCCTTCTGGCTATCTTTATTCAAGCCTAGATTCCCACCTAAATGCTCTTGTGAGGAATCCAAGGATCAAGACCTCTATTCACACAATACAGACTCTCCCACTGGTAACATTAGTACGTTTCTCATTTAATAGCAGCTTAAATACTCTTAAAAAAATGCAATGTCAGGGACGCCTGGGTGGCTCAGTTGGTTAAGCAGCTGCCTTCGGCTCAGGTCATGATCCCGGCGCCCTGGGATCGAGTCCCACATCGGGCTCCTTGCTCAGCAGGGATCCTGCTTCTCCCTTTGCCTGCCACTCTGTCTGCTTGTGCTCACTCTCGCTCCTCTCTCTCTCTCTCTGACAAATAAATAAAATAAATAAATCTTTAAAAAAAAAAAAATGCAATGTCAAAGAAAAGGTAGTTTATAAAACTAGCATATCATAACATACCTCAAGGATTCCCCACATAACAGCAATGATCAGAAATGGTAGTGAAGGCCATAAACTCTGCCATCAAGCAGTCCTGATTTCAAGCCAATAGACACAGCAAGAGGGACATCATATATTCTTTGAAAATCATAAAATATATTAGATTTCATATGACAAAATGATTGAACAAATCATACATAGTACTTTAGTTGTTAGTTTCACGGATGCTGTTATTTTACCCTAACATTGGTGTTAAAATGCTTACCTTGGAAAAAAGGGTCAGGGATTCCCATAGAGGCACCTCTTAAGAACAATAAGAGGGATACTTTTGGTAACAAACCTCAAATTTATTTTTGATTTTATATTAATTTTTAAAATTTTATTTATTTGACAGAGAGAGAGAGATCACAAGTAGGCAGAGAGACAGGCAGAGAGAGAGGGGAAGCAGGCTCCCCACCAAGCAGAGAGCCCGATGTGGGACTTGATCCCAGGACCCTGAGATCATGACCTGAACTGAAGGCAGAGGCTTAACCCACGGAGCTACCCTGGTGCCCGATTTTATATTTATTTTAATAGACAAATATTTCAGTATTAATCACATAGCATGTAGAGAATCTAGTATAGGATAGGTCATCTAAACAAGTTCATCAATATTGATTCTTATACTAGGAGGGAAGATGAAGATAATGTTTTCATAGGAGATACAATTAACTATTTATTCCAATTAGCCAGGGGCACAGATTTCTAGTTGTCCTCCAAACCTGATTTTTCCTCTTTCATAGCATTACAAATTTAACTGGCTCCATGAATTTCCAAAATAAAAATTTCATTCCCCAGACTCCTTGCAGCTAGTATTAAGTCTTAGAAGTATTAGACAGTAGGCTCTGGGAACTTTCTATCCTGGGATAGAGGGTAGCTCTAACCCACTGCAAAGCACTTTGATGTCAGTCTGCATAGGTTTGAATCATTGGCACATACTCAGTGCTTAGTAAATTTAGTTATTAAAGATACAGCTATTAACTTTTGATATCATTTTACCGGAGCAGTGTTCTTCATCTGGGAGCGATTTTGTGGCCCTCCTCACCGCCCACCAGAACACATTTGGCAAAATCTGGAGCCATTTCTGAATGTCACCAGGAAACTGGGGTGGGGTGGAATTCCTGGCGTCTAGTAGGTAGGGGTGCTGATAAACACCTACAATATGCACGAGACAGCGTATTTGATATTTTAAATTTGGTATTTTTAAAAAGTTACTTAAATTTGATATTTTAAAAATCCACTTAAATAGCAAAGCCTTTAAGAGAGTTGTAACACTAATATCTTTACAGATCCATGATATAAAGATATCAGTTCATTCAGGCAAACCCCCCCCAAAATCAAAAAACAACAAACTTCTATTTTGTTGCCACCCCTCTAAGCTCTGCCAGAAATTTTAAGGGTAGAATGATAATAAGAGACTACAAGTGTCCAAAATGGCATTATTCAATGTTGTCAATCCCAGCCATTTTAGTTAGAATGTCTAAGTTAAAAAAAAACAACACAAAATTAAAGAAAAACAAAACAAAACAAAACAATAGCAACAAGCTCATCCAGACTTTTTTTTTTTTTTTTAAAGATTTTTATTTATTTACTTGAGAGAGGAGAGAGAGAGTGAGAGAGCATGAGAGGGGAGAGGGTCAGAGGGAGAAGCAGACTCCCTGCCGAGCAGGGAGCCCGATGCGGGACTTGATCCCAGGACTCCAGGATCATGACCTGAGCCGAAGGCAGTTGCTTAACCAACTGAGCCACCCAGGTGCCCCCAGACTTTTATTAAAAATCATCCATAGCCTAATCTTTAAAACCCTGTACTTGGGAAAAGTGAGGAATTTTTTCTATTCCCTAATCTGACATATTTAAATTTAGCTTTAGAAATTTCAATGTTTGGTTTGCCTAGCCCAACCTCAAGTATAACCACCTGAAACAGAATGATTGTAAACTTATTTCTATGAAAACTTTTCCTTGTGTCCTACACTTCACTGGCTTCCTGGGAGATATTTCCTCTGTTGCTGGACAGCACCCTCTTTGAGTTTCTTCTCTTCCAGGGCTCAGCTCTCTGTATCCACCTCAAGCCACAGCTTCATCATGGAGCTGGTAGATTAAAGAGCATCCCCTGGGCCACTGTCTCTGGTTCTCCACTGAGAAGCTCCTGCCTGTCCTTTGCCTAGCGTTTTCAGCCACAGTTACCTCTCGCCGCCTTTTCTGTGCCTCAAGACAAGAGATCATTTATAGCTTCCCTGACATACAAAAGGGCCACCATTTCTGCCAGGCTCAGACCAAATTAGCCTGAACACAATGCACAGTCCTTCCTTTATTGTGACTGTGCCATGCCTCTAGATGTCAGCTTGTGAGACGAGATGTCCACACAGCATCCGAAGCTCTTTCCAGGTCAATGGATTCCTTCCTTCAAAATCCCCTGCTGCCTCTAGTCTCTTTATTCACCCATATTCTCTGTCTTCCTACAAAACTAAAAGAATATTCCCCAGTTTCCCCAAAGCAAGGACTCCCCAGTCTCAGCACTCTTCACATTTCAGGCTAAGTAATATATATATATATATTTTTTAAGATTTTATTTATTTATTTGACAGAAAGAGATCACAAGTAGGCAGAGAGGCAGGCAGAGAAGGAGAGAGGAAGAAGCAGGCTTGCTGCTGAGCAGAGAGCCGGATGCGGGGCTCGATCCCAGGACCTGAGATCATGACCTGAGCTGAAGGCAGAGACTTTAACCCACTGAGCCACCCAGGCGCCCCCGCTTTTTTTTCTTTCTTTTTTTTTTTTTAAAGATTTTATTTATTTATTTGACAGAGAGAGATCACAAGTAGGCAGAGAGGCAGGCAGAGAAGGAGAGAGGAAGAAGCAGGCTTGCTGCTGAGCAGAGAGCCCAATGCAGGGCTCGCAGGCTAAGTAATATTTTGCTAGCAGTGGAGAAACCGTCTAGTTTATACTGTAAGTGTTTATTGTTCCCAGATAAAGTACACTGCCCCACCAAAATGATATGCAATCCTCAAATCTCACTCACCAAAACATTTAAAATATGCTAGAAGTGTTCCAATTTTTTTTTCAAGGGCTGTAGTACTTTAGAAAGAAAAGTTAGCAAAGACTTACAGAATATTTTCTATCAAACTTATATCCCTTACCTCAAGATAATAATTCTGTATCTCTTTAATTGAATGGAATAATGGGGGGGAGGAAAAGGAAGCAATGTCAGGAGAAAAAAATCAGTATCTCAAAAATATTATTCTGTTGCATGTATCTGTTATTCCTACAGGCCCAGTCTTCCGATTTGATGGGAAGAATAAAGAACACTTATTTAGATTATTTTTGGAAGTGAGTAGGAAGGCAAAATTATTTTTCTCATGGACATGCTTCTCCCATAGCATATGAAGCATATTGCCTCCAGATATGACTATGCGTTAATTCATAACTATGACCATGGGGTGACAAAATCTGTCTCTTCATTCTGTACTTTTTTCTTCGATTTTAGAGACTTAATTCCCAGAACTTGGCTTCTCACTGGGACTCCTCTACCATTCTTATTGATCCTATTCCTCTAGCTATGAATATAGCGGAAGGACCTGATTTTAGAACACCGTTTGCTTCAAATCTGACATCTTTAATGCATGTGGCTTGTTGTGTATATAAGACTTCACTGTAACACCTTTTATTGACTGGAGGTGTTATTTTACTTTCTCTTTTCCAACAAGTGAGGCTTTCTCTCAGCTTAATTTTTCCTCTAATGGTACTATCATGTTCCTCTCACTTTTCATAGTTTTTAAATACAATTTTTGTTTCTTATTGTGAGTTTTCTCTATTTACTTATTTTTGCTCCTGTGAGACTCATCTAAGGCTATCCCAAAATTTTAATTGCTGTGTTCTGTGAAGGATGGCTCTGGTTTAGTGTTCTTTGGAATTTGATTTATACTTCTTTTCCACTCAAATCATTTTTTTTTCTTTAATTTCCTCTTATGAATCCATAGGATAATTTTGCTCTGGAAAAACATTCTGGAATCATTTTCTTTTTCCTAAAGATTTTATTTATTTATTTATTTGAGAAAGAGAGAGACAGAGCATGAGTGGAGGGGGACAGGCAGAAGGAGAGGAGAAGCAGACCCCCCCCCCCCCCACTGAGCAGGGAAGCCTGACGCAGGGCTAGATCCCAGGACCCCAGGACCATTATCTGAGTGGAAGGCAGACACCCAACTGACTGAGCCACCCAGGCCCCCCAGAGGCATTCTTGATTCTTTTTCTCTCACAACCTATATTCATTCTGTTGGGGAATTCAGATGGCTCTACCTTTAAAATATATCTGTAAGTCCATAACTCTGGTTGATTCTCTGACATTTTCCAAGTGATATGCCGGTGTCTAGAAATAGTAGGTGCTTGATAATATTTGTTTAATGAATGAATATGTGGATGAAAATAAAGATATTATCCATTTATACCACTCAGTTCCCATATCTAATAAATAAATACATGTAAAATCAATAGCAGTGCTAATTATGCAAGAATTAATTTTGCCTATAAGAAATATAGGCCACTGCAATCGTTTTAACCAGCATGTCATTGTTTTCTAAGAAAATATTGGCAGTATCATCAGATAACCAATAATTATCGTTCTAATTTCAAATATTTCCTATGTCTTAATGAAAAACATCTTCACTGTGCACTGGTGAGTACATCAAATTGGGGAACTGCTGCTACAAAAACATAATTTGCCGCATTGTTCTCTAAGATTGCTTTTTATTAGGTGAAACAGAAGTGAGCATTGTCCTTTCCAGTGTACATATATTTTTATTTTGAATATAAAATGTTCATAATTAAACTTCTCTTAATGTTTTTCTTCTCATGCAAAACATTTTTTCAGGGCTACCTTAACTTTTTTTTCATTGTATATTAAATAAAAATTTGAACCTTTTGGAAAATTTTCTGTAAAAATACATTGGTTTATTTAAGCATTTCTTTCTCTATTTTTTTTTTAAATTTTCCCCTCAGAAAAAAATGGTGCCTAACATCTAGAAGGAAAAACAAAAACAAAACAGTCTTTGTTAAATAAATCAATGAATCAGTACAATATGTGATTGGCAAGTCAGCATTACATATTCGTGGACTTCCAGATTCTTTTATTCTGTTTTCCCTTTTAGATACCTGTCCATGAAAGCTGGCACACTGTTTCTTTAAATTCTATAAAACACTTTTGTACAACTTGGAGTATTGCTTTCTGTATATTGTGCTTTTTTCAGTTTCATGGTCACCTACTTCTAGAGACCCACTCTATCAGTTACATTTGGCCCAATAGTTGTCTTGGTCATATATGATCCAGTTCATCAGAGTCCCTTGATGTTTGCTTTGTGAGTGAAGTATGCATTGGTCAGCAAGATTAATCAAGTGTCAGCTAGGTATTCCTTTACCTGCATGAGTGTCCCGGCAGATGCTTAAGTGGATTTCGTGCTCATTTAGTACTCTTGCAATGCTGCCAATATTGAGAACTGCATATGGAACTTATCTATTTACATCATCAAGCCAGATGGCTTTATCATATATTCCTTAATTGATGCTATATGTCTTACTCTTTCCTTTTATTCTCTGCAAAATGAAAATTTGCCTCATTAGTTCTATTTGCTTAGAGAGCTAGACACCTGTTAGATTTCCTTCCTGAGTCTCTACTCTCAGTAAGAAAGAGTTTGATCTAAAAGTGTACAGTTTTCTGTCCTGTTTAAATTATGAAGGTGGTCTTGGTAAATACCAAGCTAAACTATAAACACAATTAAGATTGCATTAGTACTTACTTTAATGAAAACTCTCTCACATAAATATATATGTGGGGGTACATGTATACATATATATGTATATATATCATGATAAAATAAAATGGTCATATATCCTTTAAAATTAAAAAGTGCTAATATTAATTGTATCCTTATGTACGGAAATTTATTCAATCAAGGCACTAGAGAGGGAAAAAAATATAACTGAAATAATTTTTCCATGTCATTTTGTAATTAAGAATCACTTAACTAAGCAAGTATATAAAATGTAATCAAAAGAGTTTAATAAGTGATCTAACAGTACTGTGAAAATTAATGGCTTCAATGAGAACTAATTATCTAACTTGCTGTTTCAAATATTTAAAATAAGTTTTTGTTCTTCACCCTTTAAATTCATTAATATTAAACAACTTCATTAATAATGTTAAGGTGCAGCTTACATTTGGTGATTAGAATACATAGATACACTTCCTAGCATAGAAATACAAAGGCCTGGTAAGAAAAAAAAGTAAAATGGGCTTCAATATGGTTATATTATAGCACAGGTTCGGTTCTGACCCAGTGGGAGCATAACTGCATGTTGTTTCCTTATAATAGGAATAGTTGCTATAAGAAAGATACTTAAGGAGTAGATATTTTAAAACTGAATAATGTTACAGTTAGTATAATAACCAATCACTGAATCATAAAGGTAAATGAGTATTTGATAGTCATTATTCATTAAAATGTAGCAGTGTCCTGGTGTTAATAACTAGTTAATAAAAGCTAAATGATACTTGCATTTTGATTGCAAATCTAAATTTTCTAAAACACAGACAGTTGCTTATAAGTTCTTCTGCATTTAATCATTATTTCATGCAATGATATATATTTAGAACTTTATATTTTTTGAAGTGTTTTTCACTTCTAATTTTCAGCTTTTAAAGGGTTTTGTTAATTATATCCTTCAAGATATTCCAGCTTGGTTTTTGCTAAGGGAGATGTTTCCTTTAAAAAGCAAGAATGGATTAAAATTTAATCTCAATAAAAATCTACATCAGTTTAAAAGAAAATAAAAATAAAATTGTCCAAACGATTTAGAAGAAATCATGACTGCTTATCAAAGTTTTGCTCTCATTTGTGCTCATTTTTTTCACTTAACTGAATTGACGGTATTTACATAGTTAAACATCTGCTTTAAATTTATCATGCTCATAATGTTAAATTTGGTCTCTGCTATAGTCACTTCACATGTTCTTAGAGATGATTTGAAATAAGAGATTTGATTATTTTTATATTTTGAAAACAAAAGAGGAATTGACATACTATATAATATATTTAATTGACATACTATATAATATGAAGAGAAGAGAGAAAAATATTCCTTCAATAAACATCCATGAGAAAGATTTTTAATGTTCAATAAAATTTTTAAAAAAAGACATATTACATAATAAGTTATTCTTTACCCTCAGGCTTTAGCTCTCAAAGTCTTTTACACTGAAACAGAAAGTTATCCCTACTATAGGAAAATAATTTATTTTCTATGAAAGTTTTGCTTAGAAGTAAATTATTCTCACAAATTGTATGGATTTTCTTTTTTTTTTTTACTTGTTTTTTTTTTTTTTAAGATTTTACTTATTTATTTGAGAAAGAATGAGAGATATTGAGAGAATGAGTGAGAGGAAGGGCAGAGAGAGAAGCAGGTTGCCAGCAGAGCAGGGAGTCCCATGTGGGACTCAATCCCAGGACCCCGGGATCATGACCCCAGCTGAAGGCAGACACATAACTGACTAAGCTACCCAAGCACCTTGTATGGCTTTTCTTATTAAATGTCTTGTGTAGTTTGGATTTTGACATCTGTTTTTACAATCTGAGGGTAACTGATAATAGACTCTGGAACACAATAATAAAAGGTATGATTATTTATTATATATTATTTCTGGGTCAAAGATCCATGACATAACTCACTACAAACATGCTTTCCTGACATGGCCGTGTTGGTGGGATGTGGGAATATGTGAGATTTAGAAATGACTTTAAGATTGGCCAGGAATGTGTTTTATGGCATATATTTATCTGTATGTGTATGTGTGTGTGAATCATTTTGGCTCCAAATCCATTTTTAAGTTTTCATACATAAAGATAGAGCTTCAATAGCTTGGCTACAGGACTAAAACTACATGGTTCAGGCAAGAAGATGAGGTAAAAGTAAACTAATGTAAAAATTGTTGAGAAAATATTATTTCTTCAGTTGTTTTTCAGTAAGTCAACCACTGAAATGTTATGCTGTCATATACACTTATAACAACATTAGGACATTGACTTTTCATACTATCAACCAGGGAATACTGCTATGGTTTCCTAGATAGAAAAGAAGAGCTGCACAATTAACCATGAAGTCCACAGAAAATATTTGGTAAACTTGAAATAACTTAACTGAGTAGTTAAGAGCCTGTATCTGGAATTAGAAAACCCAACTTTTAGTTGACTTTGTGAAAATAAAGAACTGTGTGATTTTTTGGAGATGTTCATAACATTTTACTTTTAAAATATTAGCCTGTTTCAAACCTTATAATGCTGTATTTACAAGAAGATTTCTTTTAATAATTTTACAATCAGTCTTTCTCTTGATAATTAACATAAAAGTATGCTTATTTCTATGCATGATAATTTGCATATATAAATTCCCACTTATAGTAATGGCAGAGTTATATGCTATGAAACCAATTCATCTACCAATGAAAGTTAGAAAAGCCATGGTACTTTAAAGCAAATGAATAAACAGACAATAGTTGTTTCAAGTAATCTGAGCAATCAAGCCATCCAGACATGAAGAGGGTTTCAAATCCCAGTGAAAACTAAATGCCTCTAGATGAACATGAAATTTTATCAATGAGTTTGAGAGAGTCAAATGAGCCTCTTTGAGGCATCTGCTGCTTTCTTAACTGGTGTTCTATCTAGAGAGTGAGAGTCAAATAAACAAACCAACAAAATGACTATGAGACCAGAAGGTAAATATAGATTGAAGTAATTCTGTACAACTGGAAGACAAAATTTGTATTTCAGAGATTGACAAAGCAGCACCCTTATACGATGCATATTTCTAGTGAGGATCTTAGAAACACTATTACCAAAGAAAGTACAAAAGCAAAGATTGTCTAGGTCTTACAAAGAAAGAAGTTCAGTTTCAAATTACCTAAATCCCATATTATATTAAATTTATATGCAACTATTCTAATTTCCTATCACAAAGAAAAAGAAAAATCTCTCTATTGGGAGATAACACCAACCAAATCTTGAAGTTAGTCTTGTCAATCATTTTATACAAAGGAAATGACCCAACTCTAGGAGAGGAAACAAAACCAGGAGAAAGAGATATGTAAATGATCTTGAAACTGAAGTAATCAAAGACTTTAAGTATCTTGATAATCATTCAAGATAATGATGAGTAGTTTCTCCAGATATTACAATCTGAGAAAAGACAGTCAAATGAAAAAAAAAAAAATACAACGAGGGGTACCTCAGGATAGTTGAATAGGCATCTGACTCCTGCTTTCAGCTCAGGTCATAATTTCAGGGTTGTGAGATTGAGTCCCACATCTTTGCTGGAGTTTCTGTCTCCCTCTCCTTCTGCCCTTCCTGCTCATGCTCTCTCTCCCTACCTCAAATAAGTAACTAAATCTTTTTTTTTTTTTTTAAGAAAAAAATACAATGAATGAAATTAAGAATACAATGCTTAAGTTTAACAGATTAGGCATAGCTGAAGACAGGATTGGTAAAAATGGAAAGTTAAAAATATGAAAGTTTTGACCAAAATATGCAGAAAAAGTGAAAGGAAATTAAGAAAAGAGCATAAGGGATAAATGGAGCATAGTGAAAAACCAAAACAGTTAATTTGGGGACCAATGGAAAGAAAGGAGAGCATGATGCAAAAGTGAAATTTCAAGAGCTACTTTGAAAATTTTCTCAAAACAATGAATGACATCGAGCCTCAGATTCTAGAAGCCCAATGAATTCAAGTAAGGAAACACACACACACACACACACACACACACACACACACACAGAGTTTCCAGGGAACAACTATATGTCTGACATCTGACTTTTGAAAGAAAATATAGAGGACAGAATAATAATTTTACCAATCAATAATTCTAAATCCAGTGAAATGTTAGGATGGAGTGATGATTTTCAAGCTCTTTATATGCCAGACTGAAAACCAGGATTCTATTTGTTTTTAATAAAATTAAAGTCTTATGTTCTCAGAAGAAAAGTAAGTGATAAATAAGTTGTCTTCTTTTTTCCTTCCATGTTCATTTCCATTTTTGTTTAAAGGAATAGCGAACTGTTTGTTATTTATAACTACAAAGGCTATCAGGATTTGATAATTATTACTGGAAAAAAGAAACAAAATGAAATGGAGTGATGGATAGAAAAAATTTAAATAATACCATTATCTTCCCTTTTCTCTTTGAGTTATTAAATGGAAAATATCAATGGACACCATTAGCTATTTAGGGACAAGGACAGGGAAGGTACCTTAGGTAGAAGTCAGTAAAGACTTTCAAAAGATCCTAAGACTTGTAGGGACTAGAGGTAGCATATCCTTACATGTACCACTAAACATAACCATCTTGTGGCCCAATATATATTTCCTTGTTATATAAGAAAGCAGTGGTTGGGGGAGGGGGTTGCCCGAGTGGCTCAGTTGGTTAAATGTCTCCTTTTGACTCAGGTCATGATCTTGGAGTCCAGAGATCAAGCCTCACATCTGACTCCTTGCTCAGCAGGGAGTCTGCTCCTCCGTCTTCCTCTGTCCCTCCCCCACTCATGTTTTCTCTCTCTCTCAAATAAATAAAATCTTAAAAAAAAAGAAAAAAGAGAGAGCGAGAGAGAGAGAGCAATGGGAGTTGTTAACCTGTAGGAAAGTACTCATCATTAAGGGGTATATGTGCACCCTGGGTTTTCAGTATTCAACATAATTTTAGACTCTTGACTCCTCCTACAAGCTTCCCTATTTTATAGTTTCCATTTTCCTCCATTGGTATAGATTTAATCATGAATTCAGTACACTGAGCAAAGAATTTCCTGTCATTGGGATAGTCATCTCTATTAAAATTTGGCCGTGATATGGAACCACATATAAAAAACTGGCTTAAATGGTCCAAGGGATCTTTGTGATGTTATGAATAATTATTGTGATTTAACTCTTTAGTGATGTGGACAAACATTTCTTTAAAAAATATTCATTTAGGGGCACCTGGGTGGCTCAGTGGGTTAAGCCTCTGCCTTCAGCTCAGGTCATGATCTCAGGGTCCTGGGATCGAGCCCTGCATCGGGCTCTCTGTCTGCAGGGAGGCTGCTTCCCTCTCTCTCTCTGCCTGCTGCTCTGCCTACTTGTGATATCTCTTTCTCTGTCAAGTAAGTAAATAAAATCTAAAAACAAATTCATTTAAACAGGTTTTAACACAATTTAGTAAAGATTAAAAATTTTATTAATCTTTTTTTCACCCCTGGGTTAATTATAATACCTAAATTTGATTCTACTTCCTTTCTTTATTCAATACATACAACAATTTTGTTTGATTCTCTTTTTTCTTTGTTAAAACTCTCCTACCAGTGTCTTCCAAAGGTCAGCAGATAGACAATCTAGTCACTCTGACATTTCTCTAAATAGAAGGTGAAGTTTGTGCACTTTCTGTTTTTCTCTCCCTAGTCAATGATTTGTCTCTCCAAGAGCAAGTGTACACTTACTGAAGTCTGACTTTAATTAAATATTAGCATTAACTTATTCCAAGAAAGTTTTAACAGAAATAACTATGTCAAACCTCTATACAATTTTCAAATTCTGGAAATAAATTTTTTAAAATAGAAAATATCAGGATTTTATATATAATAGTGTGTGTCATATGTATGTATGTGTATATAGTGTATATATATTTTTTCACCATTAACCTCCATTTTCAATGGATGATTTTAAAACCATACTTTAAACATAATAGCTTATAAAATATATGTGGTCAGTATTCATTTCCCTCATCTTCAATATAATTTTCATGTATTCATATAAAGAGCTAAACTATTACTGTGTATATTTTTATAAATAATGTATAAGATATAAAATTTGTTGTAAATCATACATATGTACATATATCTTATATATAAGTAAATAGGTATATGTTTATGACCTCATTGATATATTCGTATTTTCTTATAATATTTTTTCTTTTTTTTAAAATTAACATATAATGCATTATTTGTTTCAGGGGTACAGGCCTGTGAATCATCAATCTTACACAATTCACAGCACTCACCTCATAATATTATTAAAATTTATTTTATCATAGTAATATTTTCCTTTAGAATTCATTAAAACATAATAATTTCCTGCAATGACCCACCATGCCTGTTGGAATGAAACACAGATTATTTTAAATTACCTCATGTTCTTTTGTTTTAGTCTTATAAATTTGTTTTTTTCTTATAATTGAGCTTTATTTTCAGATTTTATTTCTTTTTTTTTTTTTAAGAAGAACTCTCCTTTTCTTTTCCAACTTTTTTTTTTTTTTTTTTTTTTGACAGACAGAGATCACAAGTAGGCAGAGAGGCAGGCAGAGAGGGAGAGGGGGAAGCAGGCTCCCCGCCGAGCAGAGAGCCCGATGTGGGGCTCGATCCCAGGACCCTGGGATCATGACCCGAGCCGAAGGCAGAGGCTTTAACCCACTGAGCCACCCAGGCGCCCTCAGATTTTATTTCTTATTCTACAGTACTACATTATAGACTGCAGTCTGTAAGAATATTAAGGTTATTATTTATATATTTTCAATTCTTCTCAATGAAAACATTTTTGTAATAACATGGAAATGGTATGTCATTGTCAGCTTTCAGTATATTAATAATCATATCAGAGTAACTGACAGAATCTTTTTAAAAAAGGCAAAAGAAAAGTGAATTCAAATATCTACAAATTACCCCAGGAATAAACAGATTTTCAAAAAGCAAGACTCATACCAAAGTAAACATCAATGCTAACATATTGAATGACTAACATTCTGAAAATTACATTTCAATATAGCAAGATGATCAGAACAAGAAAGTTTAGTTTCTAAAGGAGTAGTATTTTAAAAACGTCTTTGCAATTAATTAATTTTATTGAATGGATAGTTCTGATTTCAACTGAACCTCCATCAAAAAAAAATAGGCAGAAATAAATCTTAAGACATACTTTACTCAAGTAGTGTCTTAAAATTAAGAAAAATTTTACTCAAGAAGTTATTTGCTTTATACCCCGAATTTTTCATTGCATAGATTTAAAAATGTGTGGCTTACACTTATTTGTCTATGTAAATTGAAATGCAGAGAAGCTAAGATTAGGTCATCTTAACAGAGGAACAACAAATAATAAAAATGTAAGTGAGTTATAATGCCTAAAACCCTCACTATTTCATAAGGTAGGGATTCAAGGATAGATTTAAAATTTCTTTATTAATAAGATATCTACCTCTGTTTAATAGCAAATCATCTACAATGTGATTAACAGTATAGTGATAATATATTTGGCTACATCCCACTTTATTTTCTTTACAAGAAAGAGTGAGTTGAACATTAATCCATCAATGCATCTACAACTTAAAAATTACTTTTAAGAATTAGGAGGTACTTTGAGTGTTTTTTCAATGTGCTCAGTTGGTATTGAATAAAAAGTGGCAAGAAATGATTATGTGCTAAAAGTTGTTCATGAACTATGCATATAAGGGCTAGTATCCACAGACACAGTCGATCTGTTACACTATAACAAAATATTCTGAACCCTGGTGAATCTACACAGTAAATTCAGTTATAGTGAATACACACAATTAGTCGACTTAACCTATCCTTTAAAGTTATCATTGTATTAATGTACCTCCAATAACTTCTACATAATCTTACTCTTTCTGCCCCCAAATAAACTACAAAAAGTGAAACCCAAGTGTATGTAACATGCCATCTAATGTGAATACAAATAAAATTTCCACTTGCTCTCAGTTGTTGAGGTAAGAAGATAAGCACATTTTGATTCAAGTTTCCTTCTTTGTGTGTCACTACAAATAAGGGCACTTGGTTGCTATTTTTTGACAGTAGTTTTGACATGTATCATGGCTGATGTTTGTAATCTTGAGAGTGGAAAAGATTTAGTTTTTGTTTCCTCAGCTCTTTAAGAATTAAAAATTTATGCATGAATTTAAACCTTATATGGATTTGCATGTGATTGTGAAGTTATAGGTGTGTGGCTTATATAGGAATGACATCCTGATCTATATTTCAACAAATATTTACATAAATCAAAACAAAAAAAAGAATTAATTGAAACCTTACACTTTCTCTCACTGATAATCATAGAGTATAAGATTAGACTATATGGGGAATTCTTTCTTTATGGTAATCTTTTTTTGTTAATATTAAGAGGGAATGAACAAAGAATTGGTAAATATGAGTCTAGGTGATTAACTGATTTGGAGTACATCTATTAAAATACTTTCTTCTCAGACTTTTCTTGTCCACTCATTTTCCTTGACCTGACTTATAAACTCTGGATATGTTCAGATAAAGCTCTAGATTTATCTTTATAGCTCAGTTCTTTCTTTACTATTAGTCTCTTACTCCCTTCATAATTTCATCTCATGCCATAATTTTTCTTACTTACATACTGACAAATTTTAAATATGCATCTCAGGCACAATACTGACACAAATACAGCTTTACAATTAAAAAAGATATTAATACTTCTTTGCCTAGTTCCTCTACCTTGTCCCACATATTTCATGTAATATGCATGTTTATTCTACTTTAAATCTCTTACATTTATCCTTTTCTCTTGATCTCACTGTTACAATTCTAATCCAAACTACCATTCATTTTTTTTAACTGTAGCAATAACTCCTAATTGAATTTTTATTGTGGCAAAAACCATAAGATCTATTATCTCAACCATTGTTAAGTGTACAGTTCAGTAGCAATAAGTATATTAATTCACACTGTTGTAAGACAGATCTCCAGAACTTTTTCATCTTACAAATCTAAAACTCTATAGTTTTTGAGAAGCTCCCCTTCCCAGATCTCCCTTAGATCTATCAGCCCACAGTTACTTCCATTCCATTTTCTAAGAATTTGACTACTTTACCTACCTAAAATTGTAGAATCAGTGTATTTGTTCTTTTATGATTGGCTTATTTCATTTAGCCTAAAGTCCTCAAAGTTCATCCATGTGAACATGTGACAGGATTACTTTCCTTTCTAAGACTGAATAATCTGTAGTATGTATATACTGCAGTATGTATATGTAAAATATATATAATATAATATATAAATTAAATATTATACTTAATTTATATATATTATATATAGTATATATTATAAATATATATTAAATATATAAATATATATTATATAATATAATAATCTGTAGTATGTATGTATTTGTAGTATGTAGTATGTATATATACATTTCATCTACTCATTCATCTGTTACTGGACATTTGGGTTGCTTCCATCTCTTGGTTATTATGAATAGTGTTGCTATAAACATGGGTGGACAAATATTTTTTTAAAGACACTGCTTTCACCTATTTTGTATATATACCCAGCAATGGCATTGTAGTTCTATATTTTTAATTTTTTTGAGTGGCTTTCCTACTGTTTGCCATAGCATTTGCAACATTTTACATTTCCACTAATAGCACACAAGGGTTTCAATTTCTCTACATTCTCCCAGCATTTGTTCTGTTCTCTTTTCCTTTCTCTTTTCTCTCCTCTCTCCCCTCTCTCTTCTCCTCTCCCCTTCTTTTCTTAGTGGTACCTATCCTAACGGGCATGAGGTGATACCTCAGTGTGGTTTTGAATTATACTTCTCTGATGATTAGGGATGTTAATCACATTTTCATATGCTTGTTGGCTATTTGTATATAATTTTTAAAGAAATGTCTATTCAAGTCCTTGGGCTATTTTAAAATAGAGTTATTTCACTTTTCAGTTGTTGAGTTATAGGAGTTCTTTATATATTCCAGATACTAATCCCTTACAGCAATATATTTGCATCTTCTCTCATTCTTTGTCTTTTCACTCTTAATTTCACTCTTAATTGTGTCCTTTGATCTGATTTTTTAGTAGCCTCTTTTATAAGCCCCCAATTCATTATCCATAGTCTTTGTCAAAAAAATGTTTACAAAGCCCAAATAGGATCCTGTAATTTCACAACTTTATAGTTACCAATGTCTTCCCAAAGCTCTCTAGTTAAAATTCAAAATGCTTAAAATTGTGCTATATAATCTGGCATCAATCTATATCACCAGTATCTTCACACACCTTCTTTCTCCCTTTACTTTCTACCACACTGATTCTTCTCATACCTCCTCTGATGAGCCAAGCCCCTCCTTATCTTAGGTCCTTTGTCTATGCTTTTAATTCTGTTTTGTGTTTCTCCTTATTCCACGTGAAGAAAACTGTATTTTTTGAGCCTCAGATTAAATGTCTCTTATTCAATGAAGCATTCCCAGACTTTCCAGCTTAGAACAAATTTTTAGGTCTATAATGTCAACATTCTCTGAGATGATTTGTAGTATTTATCAAATGGAAAAATTATTTGTGCAATTATACAGTTATTTATTTCATATCTGTCTCCTCAAATAGAATGTAAGATCCATGAATAAAGAACCACCCTTTCTTATTTATCATTATGTCTCCAACACCAGCAGAGTTCCCTGCCTATTGAACTATTCAATAAATACATTTGAGATGAGTAAAAGAATAAATGAGGGACTAAATTAGTTGTCTGATTTCTATAGGGCAATTTTGGCTATCAACCAATGATAACAGTTTGGGCGATGTGGTATCTGCACTTGAGGCTTGGGTATTATATTCTAGTTGACACCTAGGAATAAAATATTAGGCCAAAAGTCTATTGGGTTTAAAGGTGTAGCCAATGAAGGGTAGGAGGAAGACCTTGATGCAATACAAATCAGGAACAAGGGACCAGGTAAAACAAAACTAATTTAGGAGCAAGGCTAGTAAAAAACTGACAAAAGCCTAGGAAATTCATATGAATGGAAATGAAGAGAGGTTTGCCTGAGTTACTGGCCTGGAGACACATTTAGGATGGGTGAGTTGAACAGAGTTGGTTTCGAGGGGAGTAAGTGTTAACATGATCAAAGGTATGGCCCAAGGCAAGGGCTTAACTACTTATTTTTTCCTTCAAATTTTAAATACCTGCTTTGAGTTGTTACATATTAGCCTTACTATAACTATTGTGTTTTCTCCATGAGATCCACACTGTTTGTGTTACTTTACAACAGGTATTCCTAAACCATTTAGGAATGTATTAAAATTAAAGCATGTAATGTGAAGAAATTTAGAATACTTTATTAGGCAAGAAGAATCCTGGTAATTTTAATTAATGGTCTAGTGATCCCAGCTAGAATTGTATGCAGTTGCCTGGCAGATACCATCTATGCCTATGACCAAGGAACATGGCTTACTTTTCCCCTCTCTACGTGATGGAATTTAATTATAGTAAATTGCTTATTGCTCTGATCTTAACAATAATCTTCTGCACAATATATTTTGCCATCACTTAATCAGGAATATGAAGACATTAACTTCAAATGGCAGTTTTACTTCCTGATTGTGATTTATTTATATTTATTTTTACTACTGTAAGAAAGGAGATCATTTTTCATAAGTAGGTAGAAGAAGAAATTTTGATAGTCTTTTCCAGGTAGTATTTAATACATTATGGTGCATGAAGAGATTTTTGTCCTGATTATTTCATAAAGATATCTTTTACCCTTTGAAATGCCAGCATCTGACAGTTGTGAACTCCTTACTTTGTTGAACAAGCTCTAACTCAGGGAAAATACCAAGAGTATACGTGCGATTGACCTTTAAACAAGCATTGCCTTCTACTGGAATTTGTAAGTCTCTGTGGCTGAGCTTCTCTCAAAGGAGTTTTTTTTTTTTTTTTTTCCTATTATACATTATCATACAAGTAATACTTCATTTTTGAATTCTCAAATAATGTTGCATTCTGTTTACATCAAAATATCAGACTAAGAGGTAATACCTGACAGTTACATCACTTAGTTATAATGTAGGTACTTATGGATATTTTTCTTTCCTACAGTGCTTCTTGTTTTGATCAATATTACCTGTGTATAGAAGCAATTTGGCCATATTCCATGCCTTATATTTCTTTTATTTTATCCATACTACCTAGTAAGAATGTATTGTTTTAGACAAATCAATTTCCTTCTCTGTGTCCAAGCTTCCTGTCAGTAAAATGAAGGTTTTTGAAAACAGCCTATTGAGCTTGCTGTCAAGCTGTGACACTGCTGTCAAGCAGTGACATTGTTGTCACTCTATGTTTCTGTATTCTCAATGGGAATGATACTATCTCCAAGGATGTAAAAACTGTTTGGGGGGGCGGTAAATGACATCTTAATGTGTGGCCCTCCAAAGGGCCATCATAACAATAAATAACAGTATTAAAATTCTATGAAAGGAAAGAAGTAGTTAAAAACAGTATATTTAGGGACACCTGGGTGGTTCAGTTTGTTAAGTGTCTGCCTTCGGCTCAGGTCACAATCCCAGGGTCATGAGATTGAGTCCTGCATCCGGCTCCTTGTTCAGCAGGGAGACTGCCTCTCCCTCTCTCCCTCCCCCTGCTTGTGCTCTCTCTCTCTCTGATAAATAAATAAAATATTTTTAAAAAATGATCAGTGTATTTAGTAAGTTTCCTTAGGAAGTAATAATATAAAACAACAACAAAAAAGTTTAGAAACACTGCTCCATGCGTTATTGCACCTCAACTCATGGGCCCAGGCTAAAATCATATTTAAGATTCTGTTTAATCCTTTTTTCATTCATACCATATAGTCATATGATCACTATGTAATGTGGATCATACGTATAGGTGTTTACAGTGATTATTTTCTGTCTAATATTTGTTAGCATGTATACATTCTTTTTTCTTTCAGGTCTATATCTCTAGGTCATTATTTCCAAGTAAGGACTTGAACCCTAAATAAAATTGCCCTCAGGAATATTATACAATGTAGAGAAAATTTCCCAGCTTGATAATAAATATTTTCTTTAGGTAGAAAATTATTGGATTTTTTTTTAAAGATTTTATTTATTTATTTGATATATAGAGAGAGATAGCAAGAAAGGGAACAGAAGCAGGGAGAGCACCAGAGGGTGAGGGAGAAGCAGGTTCCCTGCTGAGCAGGGAGCCTGATGTGGGGCTCCATCCCAGGACCCTGGGTTCATGACCTGAGCTGAAGGCAGACATTCAATGACTGACCTACCCAGGCACCCCTGGATTATGTTGGTCCAGAATGATAAGCCATGACTTAAAAATGGAGCAAAAAGTCAAATATGATTCAACTTACTACCCAAATATTTAGAACAGTTTCTTTTATTTATTTATTTATTTATTTATTTATTTGACAGAGAGACACAGGTAACAGTGAGAGAGGGAACACAAGCAGGGGGAGTAGGAGAGAGAGAAGCAAGCTTCCCAGCTGAGCCCAATGTGGGGCTCCATCCCAGGACCCTGGGATCATGAACTGAGCCAAAGGCAGCCACTTAATGGTTGAGCCACCCAGGTGCTCTTCTTCTACTTTTTTTTTTTTTTTTAAGATTTTATTTATTTATTTGACAGACAGAGATCACAAGTAGACAGAGAGGCAGACAGAGAGGAAGGGAAGCAGGCTCCCCGCAGAGCAGAGAGCCCGATGCGGGGCTCGATCCCAGGACCCTGAGATCATGACCTGAGCTGAAGGCAGAGGCTTAACCCACTGAGCCACCCAGGCGCTCCCTTTCTTCTACTTTTTAATATTAGATACAAAATATACCAATACAAAGAGTGCGCTTTCTTAATCATGTTTCAATCCAACATTTTGAGACGCAATAAGCATATGTGTTAAATAATATAGGATTACATATATATATGTGTGTGTGTATATATATATATATATATATACACACACACATATATATATATATGTGTGTGTGTATATATATATATATACACACACACATATATATACATGAAAAACAAAGGGAAATTAGTATATATATATACACACATGAAAAACAAAGGGAAATTAGTGTGTATATATATACACTAATTTAATATTATATATATTAAATTAGTGTATATATATACTATATAATTATATATATAATTAGTGTATATATATAAATTAGTGTACATATATAAAAGTGTATATATACACTAATTTAATATATTATATATATTATATATTATTTTATATTATATTATTATATATTATATATAATAATTATTATATATTTTATTAATAATTATATATTATATATATTAAATTAGTGTATGTATATATACACTTTGTTTATACACACTTATATACACTCCCTTTATTTATACACACATATATATGTGTGTGTGTGTATATATATATAGTGGTGTATATATATACAGACCACAATATACATATATATATATGTATATATATTGTGGTATATATATATGTATATACACACACACACACATATATATATGTGTGTGTGTGTATATATACACACACACTAATTTCCCTTTGTTTTTCATGAGGAAATTTTTAAAAAAGAAAGCAAAGTAAATGTAAGCAAGTGACCCAGGATAATAACAGACTTGTCATCAAAATGTAATCAGTTTTCACAAATACTTACAGGATTCTACTCTTAAAGAGTTTATATTTTACACCAGAGAATGAAGTTAAGTATTCAAATTGCAGTTATTACCAGCATGGTTCCAAGAGTCTGGGAGAGTGGATAAAACTGCCATGCCTTGCTACAGGTTCACTGACCAAATGGCAATGTCCAATAAAAACCAAACACGTGAGTGGTTAACATAGGTAATGTTTTCTAAATTTAAGAAACAAAACAGAATTTTATAATCCAAGATGTCAAAGGTATAGTCAATTAAGTGGATAACTAATTTAACCTCCTATTAAACTGTGATGATAATGTTTTGTACACACACACACACACACACACACAAGCACACGTACAAAATACTCTGTATAATAAATATGTCATGAGTATGGTGGGCAGAATAATGGTCCCCCAAAATGCATATGTCCTAACCTCCTGAACCTTTGAATATGTTCTATCACACGGCAAGGGGCAATTAAATTCGCAGATGAAATTGAGGTTGTTAATCAACTGACCTTAAAATATAGGGATTATCCTAGATAATTCTGTGAGCCCAGTGAAATATTCTCCTGGGCATTGCTCGCTGTGAAGATATTCGGGAGCCACAAGGCAATGAAAGAAGGCAGCCTTGAGAAGCTGGAAGAGGCAAGAAAATGAATTCTCTCCTAGGGCCTCCAGAAATGCATGTAGCCCTGCCAATTTTATTGTAGCCCAGTAAGGCCATCTCTGTTCTCCAAGCTCCGGAAATATGTGTTGCTTTTTTAAGCTACTGTTTGTGGTAATTTGTTACAGCAACAACAGAAAACAAATAGAATGAAGTAAAATATTCAAAAGACTAGAAATATATTATTAAGGCCAAGTAATATCGGAAGTTACTTATGCCTTTAAAAACATTATTTCTATAGACAGTTGGGACAGCAGTATAGTTCAGAAGAAGGTCTCTAGAAATAGTCTACTTTTTTTCAGATCCTAGCTTTACCATATTCTATGTGGGTGACCCTGAGAAATTACTTAATTCCTGTGGCTCCACTTTCTCATTTTTATAGTGGATGAAATAATAATTGTACCTCAAAAATTATATGAAGTAGGGGCGCCTGGGTGGCTCAGTGGGTTAAAGCCTCTGCCTTCGGCTCAGGTCATGATCCCAGGATCCTGGGATCGAGCCCCACATCGGGCTCTCTGCTCAGCAGGGAGCCTGCTTCCCCCCTCTCTCTGCCTGTCTCTCTGCTGACTTGTGATCTCTGTCTGTTAAATAAATAAATAAATAAAATCTTTAAAAAAAAATATATCAAGTAAATATATCTGATATTACAATCAATATTACCAAGCACAGAGGAAGTCCTATGTATAGTTTTCTTAATATTTTTATATTATTTATTATTTGCTATTTGTGCTATTATTATTCTGAGAGATAGCACTCTAACACCCAATTTCATTTTTGTATTGTATCTTATATAGACATAATTCTTTTGGTTTCAGTATTATACCTGAAAGAACTGGTATAAATTGTTAGCCTTTGGTTATCTTTACAGATTGATAGAGGGAGGTTTTTTCCAAGGGCTTTTTATAATAATCTCATTATCATAGGTAAAGCATAAATCTGTGTATCAGAGATAAACATGAAGAAGTTGATAATTTTTAAGCGATTTTGAGGTGGTCATTTCAAAGGGAATTGGCCCATCTTGAAGCTATCATTCTTTGAAAATACATAATGATTTAATGTATTGCTATATATAGACATAAGTACTGTGAAATTTGCCAATTACATGCTGGTTTTGCGTTATGTTTTGGTTAAATAGGGCTATTATGAAAATGAAGCTGTTTATTTTGGGGTGCTTTTATTTTCGGTAAAGACAACAATTTACACAAAGATAAAGTGTTTTTTTTTGGTCCTCCCCTTTTAAGGAAGTGTTGATGTTAGCAAATTTTAAACAGTAAAACATCCGTTCCCCTTAATATATTTACGCCACCACAAATTCACTTATATCAGACAACTCAAGGAAAGGAGAACATATTGTATATTGCTCAAAGCTACACAAAACCACTGAGATGTAAGAAATTATCTAATGACAGTTTTTATTTCAAAAATGAAATTACTTTTTTACAGAAGAAAAAAAAAGAAACCCAAGCACTGCAAAATCTTGGGGTTTTTTTCTCCACTTCTGTAAAATGAATTTAGATTAAACATTCCTAGCTTCATCTAGTTTTTTGAAGTCTGTTTTTATTGTACATGATGGAAAGATGTTTTGCAGTTATAACCACATCAAACAGTGAAAGGTGATACTTTGATAGACTCAGCATCTTGTGGAGCTGGGAGGATTCTAAAAATCATCAAATCCACACACACTCAGCTAAAATTTGACAATATATTGAATAAACCATTAAAATTTTTATCATTTTTCATGTTCAGGATATGAGAATCTCATATATTTATGCTATGGCATAAGCCCTTTTAGTTTGTCTATTTATAGTAGAAGTTAAAAATACTAGATTGCTGTTTTGCTTTGTTTGTTTTCATGATAAAATTTCAAGTGCTTGAAGACTAGGTCGAAGTTTATTTTTCCTTGTTCTTCTCAGTAGGTAAAGGGATACTGTTATTCTTTGTTCCTTGGGTTACTGTGTCCAATATCTGGTCTTTTTCTCAAGATGGTCTTCAAGTTTACTCTGAGTTTCTAAAGAATATATTGACTATAATTTCCTTAATTTATTTTAAAGGCAAAACATTTACTTGTATTCTACCTTGGTATAACCACTTTACGATGAAGATGATAAATCAATCTTGTTTTCATTGAATGTATCTGGCATTCAACATCCAAGCCTAATAAAAACTACGATCTAATGAAGATGAGAAAAAGAACATTTCTGTTTTCTTTAGACTGACAAATCTAGTCAAACAACAACTGAAATGTTCATTTATAGAAAGAGCAAAACTTCTTTATCATCAGAAACTGATTTATCACAACTGAATTTTTCTGTGCTTGAATTTCCTTGGGGTATCTTTTAAAGTAAAGTTTATTTTAAAGGTAGAAAAGGTAAAACCAATTTAATTGGAGAGATCAAGAGAGCTGAGGTGAATATCACTTTGAAAATGTTGCAGTATTATCTCAGAAACTAGGATAGACAGTGTTATTTCAAAAGAAAAAAATACAACTATTTCTATTCAGGCAATCATAGGAATATAAAATGTGAAGCAGGGGGATAGGGTAGTATAAACTGAAAAAAAAAAAAAAAGTGTTAAAACCTCTTCTGTGTCCTGAACCCTGGGAGCTAGAAATTGCTGTCCCCTAAATGAAATTATATTGGTGCATCTTTAATGTGGATGTGTATAATATCAGGATTTTCTAAAGATTTTAATTATTTATTTGAAAGGATATGCGGAGAGGAAGAAGCAGACTCCCTGCTGAGCAGAGAGCCTGATGGCGAGTTTTATCCCAGGACCCTGGGATCATGGCCCAGGACCCAAGTCGAAGGCAGGCATTTAACCAGTTGAGCCACCAGGCATCCCTGATGTCACTTTTGTTTTTTGTTTTTTGTTTTTAAGAGACTCATGACTGAAATTAAAAACATAGGGAAAAGTTTAAAGTAGCAGATGGTCCTTATTAGTATCTCTCCTTTTGTTGTCCAGTTTGAAAACATGACATTAAAAATTAACACATGTGTGTACTTGTGTGTATAGTATAATGTGTTATAAATATATGCATATATTCTTTACTAAAGTAGAGTTTGACATTGGCACAGAAGTCATAATATTCTCTTTTTTTCAAGATAATAAAAAAATGCAATGTGTCTTTTAATATTCATTTTATGAATACTACTGAGGATTTCAAATGCTAAAATGCACCCTTCAGTGACTATGGCTTTTATAGAAAGGTGGTAGGGACAGCTAATGATAATTCTTTTAGAAAGCATGGAAGATAAACAATAAAATAAAGCATTATTTTAATATGACTTAATAAGAATGATTATAAAATAACTATAAACTAAGACCGCCTTAAAGGGTATTTTGGTATTTGGGCCATGATCCTCCAGCACAATGTTCTGCAAGTCCAGTTGGAGATGATGTGTTTCATTGGCAAGCCACAATTACGGGACCTAATGACAGCCCATATCAAGGTGGTGTATTCTTTTGGACAATTCATCTTCCTACAGATACCTCTTCACACCACCTAAGGTTGCATTTGCAACAAGAATTTATCATCCAAATATTAACAGTAATGGTAGCATTTGTCTCGATATTCTAAGATCACAGTGGTCTCCTGCTTTAACTATTTCTCAAGCTCTTGTATCCATTTGTTCACTGCTGTGTGATCCAAACCCAGATAACCCCCAGTGCCAGAGACTGCATGGATGTATAGAACAGACAGAGGTAAGTACAACAGAACATCTCAGGAAAGGACTCAGAGGAATGCCATGTGATGCTACTTTAAAGTCAGAATAACCTGCATTAGAGCCGGAATAAACTTTAAATTACTGTTTAAAAAAAAAAAAAAAGGTATCTGGATCTGGTCAAGACTCAAGTTCACTAAGATATAAACATAAATTACTATCTATAAATTGGAAATAGCTACTGGTTAATTTTAAAAGGTCTTATTTGCAGATTTTTAGGAAAGACAATAATATAACACTAAGCATCAACATACACAACATATTATGACCATAAAAATCTGTTTTGCTGAGTCAAAATAAATGTCAAACACTAATTCCTAGTGTTTGAAAGGTTGTGTGTGTGTGTGTGTGTGTGTGTGTGTGTTTTCCCAAAAAATCCCTTGAGAAATTATGTACCCTTATATTTTATGATCTGATATTTCTCTAAAGTGGTTTATAATGATAAACAGCTTTGGAGATAAGAACAAATCCTTTATTACTATTTCCCTTATGTTCCATTTTACAAATACGATTACTTTAGTAAGAGTGAATGCAAAGAAGAAAAAATCCAAGTCAACCTCTCAACCATATCTGAAAAAGTTCAAGTGCATCAGTTACAAAGGGCCTGATAATTGGTAGAAAGGACTCACAAGTCTCCATAGGGTGTGGTGACAAAAACCTTCAGTAAAAGTAAAGAGTATGGCACATTAGGAGAAAGAAGAACATACCATCATAGAGGGTCTGACCCTTCCAGGTGCAGTCCATGTTTATTCTCAACTGCAGATGTTCTTTTCATCAGATTATAAATCAATAAGACATGCAAGGTGTCTTGCTTTCAGGGTTGCCCAGTCAAAAATTTACAGCAGTACTTTAAGATTTATTTATTTATTTATTTGAGAGAGCGGGAGAGAGAGCACTATCAGGAGGGGCTGAGAGAAAGGGAGAGAATCTCAAGCAGACCCTGGGCTGAGCATGGAGCCCCATGGCAGGGCTCGATCTCATAAACCGAGATCATGACCTGAGCCAAAATCCAGAGTCAGATGGTCAACCAACTGCGCCAGCCAGGCACCCCTACAATGCTATTTTTTAATACCTAACTGGTTATGTAGCTAAAGCCAGGCTGTGAAGATTGAATTAAGTGTAAACCTTCAATCCATCCCAAAACAGTGCGGGTAATTTAGCACTAGGCACCTATATTATATGGGAGTTTCAAACTGTAATTTGCATTTTATCAGAAGCTAACACATCCCTATTCCTATCCAGTGTCGGGACCACATTTCTAAGCATTCCTAGAGATTAGCAGAAAGTAGAAGAGCTGCCGCTGAAAGATGACCTTGCCTTACACAAAACTGGTAGTGTCATCACTTCATTGATGAGAAAGCAGAGGCAGAACCAATGATCAGTTTTCCTGAGTTTATTGTTGAGAGAGCTGGGATTGGTAACCATCCATTGATACCTAGCCATGAATCTTCTGGTGGAACACACAACCTCTTAGAATAAGAGTCTGATATTTGTTTTGGCTAGAATTAAATAGCAAGATTCCTTTGGCTAGAATGACAGATATTTGCAAAGAGTGAGGCATTTTGTGCTTTTTCCATTCTCTCTGGGAGCGTTGAGTGATCCCATAGTGATTTCAGACATGGACAAAGAAGCAAAAAGAAAGAAGGAAAAGGATAGGAGAGCAGAAGAAATAAGGAAGGAGAATTGGAGAGGGAGAGCAACAGGGAGAAGAGAAGAGGAAGAAGAATCTAACTCATGCAAAATTATAAACGCACAATAGAAGATCTTTGTCTTTTGGCAATCTCCCCAAATATATCTTTGTCAAAATAACAAACAATTGCATAAATTCCAGGAATAATTTACTAGTGGTAGAAATATGAATTATCATAAAAACACAAGGATAGTTTCCACTGGGGCTCAAACAGTAGAGGAAATCTTGGTTCACAATAGCACCCAGCTTCTAGTTTCACAGGGTATAGTGTACTATATAGGTACCTACTAAAGACACGATTCATGTGTGTGTGTGTGTGTGAGGGGAGGGAGGAATACACACTTTAGAACTCATTGGATACTTCATCTTATCAAAGAAAAAAAAAGTCATAGGTTAAATCATGGTATTAAGGAAACAAAATAATTGCTAATTTAAATGAATAATCTCTATAGCAGTTATTCAAACCTAGTACAGAAGATATCTTTCTAGCCCCCATCCATAGCTTCTCATTTCTACATTTTTCATGACCTTATTGCAAATAACACCATGTGTTTCCAACATAAAGCTATTTATCTCCTTAAAAAACACACACACACACACACAAAACAAAAAACCAAAATCCTGGAGCCTTGTGTATTTTCTTGATAGCAACTTCACAGACAAAGAAATGTACTTACTGTGGCAAGTTTTCTGAGTCAGAGTCCATAGAATTCCTTGAGAAAAAAACTGAAAAGAAAACATATTTTTACTCTAAGACTAGGAAGCTTGCAACTCTAAATATAAAAAGTTGTCTTTAACTTTTCTACTTTTGTTAGTTCAATTAAAATACCTTCTTTATCATTTTAAGACACATTACATCATCACATGATGGTACAGCTGTGGTGTAGTCATAAACATTTGCTCCAAGAGATGGCCTGGGCTGAAATGCTTCTCATCTTGTGATTTTAACATGAGTTGGAATAACTGGTACGAATTACCTCTCAACTGAAAGCACATCATTATAGAGCAGAAGTAGCATGCTCAACACTCACTCAGTGTAGACATCTGCCTTAAAACCCTGTCTAAAAGATGCATTGAAAGTATGAGAAGATATCAGAAATCTGGCATTTCAAGTAGGTATTTATGACAATGCTAGTCCACTTTCTCTGGGCTTTCTGAAGTCTAGTTTACCACTTCTCTATAAGTGTTTTGAGTGCTTATCATTCCTTTTCTTTCTGTTATTAGCTCTGAGGAGGGTAAAGAACATAAAATTTATTTACCCTTCCTCTGGGTGTTGCAGATCTTGAGGAAAGAGTCTCAATTTCTTTCAGCTAAGTCACAGTGGAGTGGCTATGAGAAATAAAGAATCCTGAAAATAAGATCTTCTCCATGGACACAGTGTCTGCTACACACAGAGTTCAATTATCTTGGATCACTGTGGTAATTCACATTTTTTTATTCCTGTTGGTAGTAAATCTTAATCAAAGCTCTTATGTCTTTGAGACATCCATGGGTTTATCTGTCTGAATCTTGATGTCAAGAGGCTGCAAACTATTGGAATCAAAGGTATCAAGAAAAGAGAACCTTCAAGAGTTCAATGGGATTTTGAATAAATATGAATCCCAACTCTCACACTCTAAGACATCCTAAGGGGGTAAGGTCATACAATCTGATATTAAGTTTCTTATTTGTTTGTTCACTTACCCATTCAACAAATATCTATTTGGTGCTTACTATGTGGCAGGTACTTTATGGGTACTGGATACACAGTGTTATCATGGAACTTATATTTTAGTGGTGGAAGACATTGAATAAAAATACATATATAAGTAGAAATTATGCTAATTGTTGTACAGAAAAGTAAAATAGTGAAGAGATATAGGAAGGATTGAGATGAAAGACTTAGTTATTGAGCAGGAAAGGCCCTTTTGAGGTTAAGATTAATAAAATATCAGGTCAGAAGGGACCAAAATTTATTTTTTTTGGGGGGGGGGGGAGTATTCAGACAGAAGGAACCACAGGACAGCTTTGCTTGGCTTAAGGCTTGAGTTTTCCTGGCATGGTTGTTCTGCCAGAGTCAGCAATAGCATAATGACCAACAGAAACTTGAGGAAGATGTTCATAGAAGATTTTCAGTTTTCTCCATTTTAAATATGTAGAAGTATCTCAACATAACAAGATTGAATTTTAAAACAAGTATTATTGTGAAACAATGTAAACTTTAAAAAATATAAACAGAACATGCCAAACATCCATATACTCACCACCTATATTTAAATTTAAACTTAAATTTTTGCCACATTTTCCAAAATTCTTTTAAGGAAGTAAAGCATCTGTAAGAGTGATGACAACACTGACTCCATCTTTGGCCTTCCATCTTGTTGATATCCAAACAAGGACCTCCCCGCTTTGGGGATACATGTTCTAGGCCCCCTGGAGGTTAACGTAAGCCCTGACCAGAATACAGAAAGTCTTCTTCTGATTTTCCCTAAAGGGACAACATAGCAGTCTCTATTGTGGCTAGCCAGCAGAAATGACTGGCTTACAGATGGCCTCAGTGTAGATAATTACCCTGTGACCTCACCACCATGTCCCTTTCTCTATAGACACTGGGGATTAAGTTCCCACAGTGAAAAGGACAAAGTATCAGGGAGGGGACACTATTGAAAAGAGGTTCAAATTTCTGGAAATTCAAATTTTCTATACAGGTAATCCACAAAGGCACAGATGTAACAAGGAGCAAAGACTACAAAGGTTGTCATACTCTCTGATGATAGGATGAGATGTAAACACATAACGTAGATCCTTATCCAAAAAGATGGTGCTCGGGCAGTAACAGTACAGAAAGCCACAGAGATCCACTGGGAGAAATGACCAATGAGCACCTATGGGAGTTTACAGGAAGGGGTTGAGTTGATCAGGAGTATGTAAACTTCTTCCAGTGAAGAGACCATGGAGAAATGAGAACTGATATACTTGGCCAGCAATATATGGAACCAGTGTATGCTGCCTTAATCAACATGTAGTGGGTGCACGGAATGCAAAAATGGCAGTCCCACCATTATCTCAGAATACAGCTACAGATCAGGAGACATATTCAGGATCTACAGTTGTTATGAGAGCAGCAGAAGCCCAGCCCCTGTGAGCTTGAGCTATCTGGAATGTGAATACTTGATGATGAGAGTGAAGGAAAAGATAGGACAGGGACATACTGACATTCTGAATGCTGGGAATAATGTGGATAAAACGAAGTACATGGTAAATTGCTGCAAAAATAGCCACTAAGCCTGGGTAAATTGTTCCAAATAGTACCAGTCCCAGCCATCAAACCAGTTACAGAAATTACAAAGCCCCTCTTCAGCCAGGAACTGGGAAGTCCAACAATTAACGTACAGATAAAATTTGTGGATGACATTTTAAAATCTCAGGACAGCCAAGAAACAGGTGAAGAAAGGTTTAACAGTGATTGATCAGTGACCAGAGGAAATCTTCACAGGTATGTTCTGCTTCTCATAGGATAACCGCAGCAATCTCAACTAAGTCACCTTGACATCAAGGGTTGGCAACCCAAATAAACAGTTCCACAGCACTCCTCAAAAAATCGGCTCTTTTGGAACAGAAGTTTTGAAAATATATTACTGATTAATTTTTAGCGGTAAAGTGCACTTAACTGAGTAATGTGAAATTAAATGATAAATAAAAGGCTTACAATGATTAAAATGAGTAAGAAAACAGTGGGGAAAATTATGGATGGAGTGAAATGCTTTCCACAGACTCTTACATTAGTCTTCAAACATACAGCACCACTGACCCATAGAGGATAAGAAAATTGGATTGTCTAGCTTCCTTAGAGAACAACAGCCTAAAGAACCAACATAATAACACTTGCCAACTCAACTTTGGCTCTGTACTTTTTTTACATAATGCTTTTAAAGTCTTTTAACTGATTTTTTTTTTAATCTAAAGTAGTGATACTATTAAAAATTTAAATCTAATTTTCAAAAGACTACTTCAACCTAGCTGGGATTGCATATGTTCTTTTTTTTTTTTTTAAGATTTTATTTATTTATTTGACGGAGAGACCTCAAGTAGGCAGAGAGGCAGGCAGAGAGAGGGGGGAAGCAGGCTCCCTTCTGAGCAGAGAGCCTGATGCAGGGCTCGATCCCAGGACCCTGAGATCATGACCTGAGCCGAAGGCAGAGGCTTAACCCGCTGAGCCACCCAGATGCCCCCATATGTTCTTAATCTATGATCAGAAGGTATGATGATTAATTCTTTTTTAAAAAATTTGGAATTGCCTTTCATTTGTTGCTATAATCAGACTCTAACGGGGTTTCTTAACTTTAATGTTCACATAAATTACCTGGGGATCTTGTAAGAATGCAGATTCTATTTCAACAGGATTGAAACTAAACTGGGTCTAAGATTCTGAATTTCCAACAATTTCTCAGGCGATGCTGATGCTGTTAATGTGAAGATAACACCTTGACTAGCAAGGCCTTGGACCTCACTTGTACTATCCCAACCCCAACCTTGTCTAGCTGGGAGCATTCCTATTAGTAAGTGAGATCAGGCCTGGAGACAATGGCAGCAATAGATGAGAGATTATAATATTTTTAAAATAAATATTATCTCATCCCCTAAAGAAACGGAAAATTTTTTGCCAAACAGTGGTTCTCTTGCAGGCAAGTTGTTAGATCTGCTGAGATGTAAATAGGTTATTCTTTATATGCTATAAGCTTGTCTTAAACACTTTGTAATATTTTTTTAATTAACATTTAGCAAGAAATAGGCCTCTGAAAGTTAAGAACCACAAAACAATAAAGAAAGTAAACCCTTTTGTTGAAAAGCTCCAATTCCCATGTTAACATCTCATTCACAGCCTAATCGTAACCCAATTAAGAAAATTAAGATAAGTAGAAACAGCTGGAACAGAAGGCACTCGGAGTGAAGTGTACCCTCCACACTCATTATTTGATGGAGATCATTACCCAACTCTACACAGAGTGCATGATATTTAATATGACTGGGCTAATTTATATCTGAAAAGAATAAGAGCACCTATGTAAAGAAATGAATCGACCTATTAGCTCCGATTCTTTAAACATTCCACTATTTGATGTTTCAAGTGTAGCCGTGTGACACGCCTCGGTTATGTTGTTAGTCTCCTTTCTATGTCCCTTCATGGCTTTTCCTCTTACCTTTTGGTCATGGTATTGTATTCACCCTGTGAGTGTTGCAACCAAAGAGGCACCGGCAACAACATTGAGACGTCCAGTGTTCAATTTCATGTGTAGTTAGTGTTAAAGACAGAATGAAAGCCTGGTTTGAGTTTCACAACAGCAGTTACACAAATATAGTCTTGCATTCAAGGAACTCTCACACTGAGGAAAAGTCTACGTTGTTACATCACGTTTTTTAAGAAGACAAGTTATGCATCACAAAAGGACGTTTTTTTTTCTTTTTCTTTAATCTGTATGAGATGACGGATATTAGCTAAACAAATTGTTGTAGTCATTTCACAATTCATGTAAATTAGACCATCATGTTGTACACCTTAAACTTATGCAGTGATATATGTCAATTATTTCTCAATAAAACTGAGGAGAAAAAGACCACAAATTATACTGTTAAAAGAAGTGACTTAAACTCTTCAAGTCTTACTTTCCTCATGTGCAAAGAATAGCTAGTAACCATGCATATCTCACAGAGTTGTTTAGAGGATTAAATGAAATAACTCATGTAAAGCCCTGGATTGTGCCTGGCCTATGCAACTTCTCAGTAAATACTAGCTATCTTTATGTATTGGGAACCCGCACGTGGATTATTATGATTCATGATCTCTCCTCAAGATCAGCTCCTAGACAAGTTAAATACAGTGTAATTTATAGATTGTCCTGTGTGTATATACATGGATATCTCACCATCCCAGCAGGCCCATCTACAATTACACTGTGGAGTTCATGAAAACAAGTAAAATAAATGACAGGAAAAAATAATACTTCTGATATGTACATCAGCAATATGAATATAAGCTAAAATACTAATGAAGACATAGTTTCAAATTATCTTGTTGTACTTCCATTTTAAATAAAAACTCAAAGATACTGGATTTTCTTGTCTGAGATCATGTGTAGTTGTTATCTATGGCTTCTGCATTTTGAGTGGATGGAGTAAGCAAAAATAATAATGCAATTGATTACATGATTTGTAAGGACTGCAAACTCCAGTTCCCCTCTACACACGCACACATACACTAGATACTATGCCTTCAAATACACAGTTATGGGAAATATGGCCATCTAAAAAGTGACCCAAGCAGTCTGATAAATTTGAACTTTGTCTACACAGTACTAACAAGACTCTTCAATTTGATCAAGACTGTGAAACAACTCATCAGTTTCATGAGAGGTAGGGTTGCTTCATGGAATTAGCCAGTGGTTCACTGAGCTCACTGATTAATTCAGTCAGGTTATACCATCTGGTAACCCTGGAGAGAGAGTGGGCCCAGGTCAGCAGCTTCAAGCTCTGCTCTGGTTTATACTGGAATGATAATATGTTGGCGGGTTAGCCATATTAGGGTTGGTGAGGGTTCTCAGATTCTGTAAGAAAATGAGCTACTGGCTCTATTTTGCATTACCAAGAAAAAAAGGAACAACAACAACAAAAAAAGATGTGCTTTCTGGTACATATGTAATGTGTTATAGCCACAGGATAAATGGGCTAAAATTCCATTTCTGATATAGCAATCTCAGATGGAGGAGAATAAAAATAATATATTCATGACTGTGACTAGATTTGCATTAACATAGCTAAAGGTAAAATTTTACCCCTTGTGTTTATGCTTCTTGACAATCTGGTACTTAATTTGGGGGGAATTTCTATTTCCAATATCCCCAGGCAATATGCATATATAGAAATGTTCAGCTACTTAAAAGTGACATGGAAGCAATTCTGCATATCTTTCATGACTAATGGAAATATATATATATATATATATATATATATATATAAAGCAGTTTCTAACTAGCTAAGCTTGACAAGCTTAGATTTATACTTCACAAGCCTGATTATTTATAGCCCATTTATTTCCATACTAACTATAGAACGATGAAATAGTCAATGAAGTTTGACTGTTATTTTGAAGATTTGTAACCAAATTACTTTGTACATTTTGTTTGAATTGTTTTTTCCCAATAAAGTTATTATTTTTTAAGAATCTAAGGAAAAATAATTGAACCTGCATAGTATTAAGAAATAAATAAAGGTTCTTAAAGAACAAGAATAATTTCAAATAACGTTAGTGAATTTAAAAATAACTGGTGCTTTTTAAGGAGCCATTATGTAGCAATTAAATATACAAGTTAATCAGTACTGAGACAATATAAGATTATTAGGACAAAATAAAAATACAAAGTCTCCATGAAATAGCCATCCATACATCCAGCCTTGCAAAGGCTTTCCTGGGCTCCCTGACTCCCCTCTGGGCTCCCTTTGCCCTGCCTCCCTAACTCCCATCAGCAGTGTGTGGTCCTACCTCCAATTCAAATGCTCATCTGGAGAGCTGGAAACAAGTGTGGGGCCTGTGGGAGCACTGTGAACCTTGTGGAAGAGGTTCAGGGAGCTGGGAGGAGCTTCCACAGCTGCTACTTTCTGTGCATGGATTGCAGGACAATTTTAGATGGCACAGTGGCAGTGGTACATGATGAAGAAATCTACTTGCAAATCTTGCTGTGGAAAGAAGGATGGGCTGAAAGGCTACTGTTGCAGCCAGGGCACTGGCACACTCAACATGGACAGTGAGGAGAGGGTGGGTATCAAACCCAAGTGTGTTCAAACTCACATGGCTACAACACACCCAAACACTTCCAAATTGACTCAGAAATACAGTGGTACTGTAAAGTGTCCCACGTGTAGAGATTTTGAATATGCTGCTGAGAGGATAATTGGAGCTGGAAAACCCTAGTACAAAAACTGTTTCTTAGGTGCTGACTGTGGGAAAGATCTTGACTCAACAACTCCAAGAAGATGAAATCTATTGTAAAGGATGCTATGAAAAAACTTTGGGCGCCAGGGATTGGCTATGGTTATGGACCAGGAGTCCTTGTTCATGCTCAGTAAAGATGTACAGCCAGAACTGAGATCATATGCTGATAAACTCTACATAATCTAATATGAAGCTACTGTAAAATTCTTTGAGCACATAGGTTCTATTACCTTGTCCATAGATAGACTGACTATCAGAAAGAGAGCACTGTATCCTTTTGCTTTATTTATCAGTATTTTCAAGAGCCATTTTTTTCTTAATTTTTAAAATTTTATTATTTATTTACTTAACAGAGATCGAGAGAGAGAGAGAGAAAGAGAGAGACTGCATAAGCAGTGGAAGAGGGAGAAGCAGAATCCACACTGAGCAGGGAATCCAATGCAGGAACTCGATCCCAGGACCCTGACATCATGATGAGAGCCAAAGGCAGATGATTAGCCAACTGAGCCACCCAAGCTCCCTTCTTTTACATTTTAAATAAAAGTTCAGCTTGAAAGTAAAAAGTATCCCTATGTAATATTAATTATTGAAATGTAATATTTCAAAAACATGAATTTATTTATTTTTATTTATTTTTTCCCAGCATCACTGTGATATAATTGACATACACCATTGGGTAAAAGTGTATAATATGTTGACCTGATATAATTACATATTATAAAATGATTACTAATATTAAAGAAATATGTTATAACTTCTATTCCATTAAAAGTTTCAACCTTATTTGCATTGTTTTATACTGGGGCAGAATCCTATGTTTCACTAAAATGCTTAGCACTCATAAGTTTTATCTGGCTTAATTTTCCTGTCCACCTTTTTAAACACATGCAGGCCATAAAAGCCATCAAAAAAAATCTACAGATTTTCTGAGAGATCAAAAGCTGAATTTGAGGAGTCCTCATAATTATTATGTCCTCATAATTATGAGGAGTCCTCATAATTGTCAGGGGCTACAGAAAGGATTAGGGTAACTCGGAGAAGATTTCCAAGAAGCATATACTTTCTAGAAAAAGTAGAACTTGATTTTTTCCCAATATATTCTTGATGTGTCCTTCATACCATATTCCATTGAAAACCACCAGTTCTTTTCATTCTCTTCAATACGTAGTTATTGAAGATAACTACGTTATCTCCTATTTGAGATTTCTCTGCTGATTTTATCAAATCCAAGTCCCTAATTCAGTGTTTTCTCCCCCAACAATGGACTTTGAAATCGGTTTGTTCTTTTGCCTATGATACCTCTTTTTGTTTAGAACACTCTTCCCCTTCCATTCTTCCAATTAACTCCTATTCCTTCTTTTAGACTCAGTTTTGCTCTCCCTTCATCTAAGTCAGAATGGTTATGTTATATTGTAGTAACAAATAATCCCCAAATCTCATGGCTATCAACATCAAATATCTGTGTTTCATCCATGTTGTATTTTTGATGTAAAGGGGCAGGAAGTTCTGTTAAATGCAGGTCCTTAGGGCTGGTAGAGGCCTTATTTCTTCATTTCAGGATTGAGATATGGCAATTCATAGGGAAGGAAATGCAACAGAGTATGCACTGGCCCTTTAGGCTTCCATTCCAAAGATGACATGTTATCTCTGTCCATATTTCATAAATGGCCAGTCACATGAACATACCTGACTCAAACAGGAATATTAAGAGTACAATCTAATGGTGTGTCCAGTGGAAGGACCAGGCATTTGTGACCATCATTTTGTAATCAAGGGAATTAAAAGTGCTCCGTATTTACCATGATTCGCACTGGCTATGCAGCTTTCAAATTCTACATGTATATCCTGAGTGCGAATCTACATCTAACAATTTCTAAGTTATTAATTACTAATACGTATAATACATTATCCTGGCTCTTGAGAACAGGAAATCAACCTTCAACCATAAGGTAATTAGCCACTCTATCTCTAACTTGCAAAATTAGAACATGCTTGAAGAATCAATAGGCCTTTGAGGTGATTTTTTTCTTTTTCAAACTTTGAGGAAAAACATTTCAGCGAACAGTGAGCTTGCATAGTCAGGAGTAAGACAGCATTAAGAATAAGTGGAAAGGGGTGCCTGGGTGGCTCAGTCAGTTAAGTAGCCGACTCTTGATTTTGGCTTGGGTCTTGATCCAGGATCCTGGGATTGAACCCTGTGCCAACCTCTCTGCTCAGCAGGGCATCGGCTTGTGGATTGTCTCTCTCCCTCTGCCCCTGCCCCCACACTCTCTTTCTAACAATAAATAAATACATCTAAATAAATAAATAATAAACATAAGTGGCAAAAGTGAGCACAGAGTGAGGAAAGACCTATTTCTTAGCTAATTAACCTACCAATTTCTAAGTCAGGGATACATTCAGACAAATTGCAAACCTTGTCATAATGTTGAGGAGGAAGATAAATTTTCACACTAGAACATCTAAAGCATAAATGAGATCTCATAAAGAATTACCATTTTATTTTTGATTATGGCATAGTAAAACACTGAGACTCCGCCACAAGAGGGAAACACCCTCTTCACTGCCCAAATATAGGAGACTGTGGAGGTGTTAATGACAGACCTGATTATGGACCAAGAGAACAGTAACATCTGCACACAGGCAAATGCACACAGGCTGACTGACAACTCTCCTTTAGCAGATAGTTCTTGGAAAGGAAAAACGAGTTTCCGTTATCACTTGTCACCACTTCTCTAATGAACACTGCCTGTATCTGACTGGTAATCCCTCACCAATCCCCCACCGCTGCCCCCCCAAGCTGTACATAGATATGGCTATACAAAAATGCTAGGGAGAAAACCTGTCTTGTGCTGGTGCCATATGTGTGCCTAGCATATAGATACTTTCTTTCTGGGTGCTAGACATACAATCACATGATTTTCTTGGACTTCTATGCACCATTTTGCAACTAGTTTTATGTTTTACTATTTTGCATTTGTTTCACTAAGGCTTATAGTGTAAGTTTTTACCTAACTTAATCTTCCTGCTTACTTCTTTAAATATATGAGGGATGCTCTAAGGTTAATGGAGTTACATAAACATATGGCAAAATCACTTTGAAGAAACATAAAGGACGAGTCTTAGGAAAGTAAAATCACAGGGCGCCTGAGTGGCTTAGTGGATTAAAGCCTCTGCCTTCAGCTCAGGTCATGATCCCAGGGTTCTGGGATTGAGTCCCGCATCAGGCTCTCTCTGCTCAGCAAGGAGCCTGCTTCCTCCTCTCTCTCTGCCTGCCTCTCTGCCTACTTGTGATATCTCTCTCTGTCAAATAAATAAATAGATTTTTAAAAAATGGCCATATTTTTTAAAAAAAGAAAGTAAAATCACATTTTCATTTGTGTAACAAGGAAGAGGGTCCTGAACTCTTCTTTATAACAATTTAAAATAAAATTTAAAAACTGTAAATTAATCAAGTTAAGATACTATATTGATTCTTATGTATTGCAATTCCCTCAGCATTTTGAGCATTGTGGATTCTTAGTAAATATTGCCTCATGAGGATATGATCATCATTGAGTGAATGATGCTAATAAAGTCTAGATAATTTGGCAAAGCTATAGCCAACTCAGATTTACCCTACTGCTTAACACCTCTGAGGAACTCTATGAAGATAGGGAAGAGGACAAAATAATGTGGTGGAGAGGTATTTCTCATCCTGATCTACTTTACTTTGAACACTTTACGGACACTTTGCAATGCCTTTCTAGCATTGTGTACCATGGTGCTCTTTCATCTATAAACAAAGCAAAATAACATAAGAAAAAATCTTAGGATCTCTCTCTCCTCTCTATATTTATAAAATACTATCTCTTCCATTGTCTTTTATTTAGATGGAACAAATTGGGTTATTTTAAAAATCGTAATAACAGGAAAATTGACCTTAAAATTTTCACTTCTTTTGGCCTTCAGCATAGTGATTAGCTAGCAATAGACTTGTTTTATCAGAATAATAATAATACTTTTATAACTATAAAAGACCATCCCTGTAAAAGTCAAAAAAGGGAGTAGTTGATGATAAAGGCTATAATTTTAAAGACTTGTGCTCTGGTTTGAAAAATATTCCCTTTTCTTGTGATACTTGTAGAAGTAAAATACAAGATGGTAGTATCTCTCTGAATTTTGGTAAATGTGCAAATCTGATCAACAGAAGTATAGTAACTGTATTTTATTTGCTGGTACAGGTCCATATTAAGTAATCAGTTTTAGCATTTACCTGTGAATTTCTATTAAGAAGGAAAGAAAAGAAAATTACTGTTTGTTACCATTCACAGTTAAAGATTAAGTACATATAATTTGTAGGGACTATATAACACAATAAGGATAAAGTAGTAAACAGTGGCATGGGCCTTAGCATCACCGAGAAGATATAAAAAGAAGTAACCGCCACAGAATAACTGCCACAGAGAGAGATGAATGCCACATGAAAGAAGTAGAGATACTCTGTTATTGGGGCTAGCTATGGGATGGTGTGTGCCAAGGCTTGTCCGAGAATGTAATTTTGAAGTAGATCTATAGATCGATAAGTAGTTTAATAGAAGGTTGGAGATAGAGAGCAAATGTCTGAGGAGTGTGTGTGTGTGTGCATGCACGTGTGTGTGTGTGTGTGTGTGTGCGTGAGCTCATGTGTGCTGTGTTTTAAGACACAAAGAGCGATATGAGTGGCTGAAGGAACAGAGGAAAAGGGTCTAGTTATGAAAGTCTTATAAACTATATTAAGATATGAAAACTTTACCTAAGAGCAGGACTGGCTCCATAATTTTCAAAATAAGAATATGGAGCTCTTTGTTCAAAGATTAAGAATTTCAAGGGCACCTGGGTAGTTCGGTCAGTTAAATGGCTGACTTTTGGTTTTGGCCCAGGTCATGATCTCAGGGTGGGGTATCAAGCCCCATGTGGTCTCTGCACTCAGCAAGGAGTCTGCTGGAAATTCCCTCCCTCTCCATCTCTGTCCCTCCTTCCTCCACCAGCTAAAATAAATAAATAAACCTTTAAAAAAAAAAGAAGAATTTCAGTGATAGAACAGAACATTAAATAAAGTTTGGGGCCCTTCTAAAAGCAGGACCTGTGCACACTCATGTCATATACCCAAGAAACTGGTCCCATCTAAGAATAACAGGAAACTATAAAAGTTTTTAAGTATCAGAATACTAAAAGGTATTTTAGTTTTAGAAATATCCCTTGTTTCTATCATAGAGTATAGCTTGGAAGGGAAGCCATATTTGAAGCAATGAGACTTGCCTGAGGGCTATAAAAATTCAGATGATAATCTTGGCATCAACTATGGTAAAGGCCATAAAAGTAGAGTGAATTATAAAATTTGAGGATGTAGCATTTAGAAGGGAGAAGACAAGAACTATGATAATTGATGGGAGAAATAGAGAAGCAAGCTCAAGAATGAATCTTAGACTTATGTTTGAGTAAAAGGAATATAAGAAATGGAAAAGTATTAGGATGTAAAATAGTATCCCCATTTAATTGAAATTGCAGTGATCAGTTGTATTTATGCTATGAAATAAATAGAAATATATTCTAAAAATAGAAGCTAGGAAACCATTGGTATTTCTAAAAGAATTTGAATGGTGGAATTTTTGAGACAATTTACAGAGACTATGTACAGTGAGTAGAGAATAAGAGAGTCCAGAGAAAAACTAACATGATAATGATATGCAGAAAAAATTCTGAAACAAGGAAGGAAGGAAAGAAGGAAGAAAGGAACATAGGCAGACAGACAGAGGTGAAAAACTAGAAAGGTAGGTGTTATAGAAGCCTTTGGAAACATTTTTCAAGAAGAAATGTGTTGTCAATGGTATAAAGGTTGCCAAAAGGTCAAGTAAGGTAGGAACTGAAAGGAATTTTGTGATGAAAAATTCACAGTGGCCTTGATGAAATTGGTTTCCAAGAATCCCCAAAGATGCTTATATTCTAAGCCTGAAAACTGTGAACATATTAACTTACATAGCAAAAGTGACTTTGCAGATGTGATTAAGGTTAGTATCTTGAGATGGAAGGATATTCCTGGACTATACTCATAGTATTCTTATAAGAGGAAGACAGGAGTGCCAAAACCAGGGAGGAAGAAGTAAGGATGAAAGCAGACATTGAATTCAGATGCTTGCTAACTGCGGGTTACAAGCAAGAAATCCAAGCAGCCTCTAGAATTCAGAAGAGGCCAAGGAAAGAGATTCTCCCATAAATCTTTTATAAGGAACAGAGCTCTGCGGACACCTTGATTTTAGTCCTCTAAGACCAATCTCAGACCTCTGAGCTCCAGAACTGTGAGACAATAAATTTGTCTTTTTCTAAACCACAAAGTTGGCAGTCATGTGTTACAGTTGGAATAAGAAAATAATACAGAAGATATTAGTAGGGAGAAAAAATGTAAAATATAGGAGAAGAGGGAAATCAATAGTGGGATAGTCCTAAGAAGCAGGAGGAGGTGGAATCTGAAGCCAGTCAGAGAAGTTGAGTCTGGACAGGAGGAAGCAGAGGACAAGGGTGCAGAAAAGCCCAGGTTTTAAGAGGTTAGAAGTAGGTGACATATAACAAGAGGGAAAACGGTCATATGGGAGGTCTGAGAAGAGAAATGAGGTTTCTAGACTAGACTAGACTAGATTAGAAAGAAGCCCTGGAAAATGTACAGAATTTCTAGGAAGGGTTGAAGGCCTTTGTGGAGATGGAAGTCTACCCATACAGATCAGCACATGCCTACTTGGTTGTGTGGTTTGGTTTAGGATTGTTCCTAAATTCAGATTCAGAAAAGTCAGAGGGTTGGATTGATTTTTAGGTGAGGTATTAGAGCAAAGTAAATTATACCACTGGCAAGATAATGGCTACAAGGATTGGTCATGCATTCTCAATCTATTTGCTCTTATCTGCTACTATAAGAAGTTGAGACATTTACCCAAGGAAATACAGCTAGTAGGAAAGGCGATATTGCACTCACAATCCCCCTCTCATCCTGATCTCCAAGTTCATATTCTCAGTTATTTCATCATGTATCTGTCATCACACAGCATCATTAGTAGGGTTGTAGGAACTAGTGGTGGATAACAAGAGACTAAAGAGACTAAAGAAACAAACTGATCAGAATAGCCACAGACTCATTTTTGTTCCTTCAAATAATCTTGAGTGGATTATTTTAACAACAATTTAGAATTATTCTCTAATTCATAAATATAACTATTCCTATCTACTTGGGTTGTCTTGCTGCTTGGTATGCAGAATACATACCATGCATAGATTTCATTCATTAAAAAAGGTTACTATTTTGAGAATATGTTTTACTTTACTGGTCATGACTAAATGCAGAAGAAACTTCTAAGGTTTTATTTAGATATATATTTTAACACAAAATTATAAAAAGTTCATTATCTGTATTTCCTTAAAATAGTTAATGTGTAGATTTAGGCTTAGGAAGAGCAAGAAGCATTCATTTCTGTTTTCTCACGATGCCTGTCTTTAAAGACCTATTTTACCACTTTTTTGATCAATGAGTAGTTTTCTTGATCAATGAATGTAACTTCCAAGCCCCAACCGTAGGCATATGTATGCATCTGATTCACCAGTTCTTCATTCCATGGATGAGTAATTAGTCCAAAAAGCAGCCTATGGCCCAAGCTGGGCTAATAAGAAATTTTGTTGGGATTTTCACAGAAGATATCTGGAAAAACACATGCTTCTTATTTTCCTCTCTGGCACGCCAACCTCCAAGGAACATATAAATTGGCAGTTGCCTGGGGCAACTTGTTGCTTTCCTTGAACAGCATCTTTCTGAGAATGAATTCAAACAGAGCAGAGAAAGGGAGAAATAAAGAGCTCTCAACAATTGAATTCCTGAAGCCAACCATGCGGGAAGACAGTGTCATCCTTTGAGTCATTAAGTTCTTTTTGTGCTAAGGATAGATTGAGATGTGTTGTCATTTGTAACCATGACTGAAAAAAGAGAGTGGTTTTTTTTTTTTTTTTGGCCTTTATTTACATTAGTAACTCAATGGAGACTCAATGGAAAAAAATCTGTTAGTTTGCTTTCTCTTTATGAAAGTCTTAATCATGCTTCCACTTCAACAATGGTTTCACATCAGAGATTATTTTTTAAACAGTTTCAAGTGCAGTGAAACTTCTCTAACAAAGAGAAATTTGCCTATTCAAATTGTAGTACAGGAGATGCATACACGCGATTATGCTATAAAAGACTAAAAGTATGAATTTAGAAATATAAATTAAAGCAAGAGTAAGTACAAAGTCACAATTAGAAATTTGAGGAAATAATATTTTCTATTCACCAGGATTATGGCTAACCTGTCTGTATAGTCACATAATCCCAAAACATAATATATTGAAAATAATGAATTTTGGAAATTTTAATTCTATTTGTTAAAGGTGAAAACATTTTCATACAGTTTATAGGAATTTATATTTCTATATTTAAGCTCTTCCTTACAGGGTAATTTTCTCTATACATCTCCCTAACGTCTACAAGGCAAGTTAACATTTGAGAGTGTACATCATAACTTATGCAATATTTAAAATCATTTTACTATATTAAAGATAAAATGTTTATATATTTAAGATCAAGTAATATGTAAGCTCTGTAATTTTTGCCCACTATACAGATAATTAAAATTAATGCTAAATAACTATGGTTATATTTCCCAATTAATAACCTTAGCAAATCTATTGTAACAAAGAAAATCAACTATCACATTTAGTTTTGTCAGAAAAACTTTCCAACCTCTATAACCTAAAGATTCTTAGGGAGCTTAAGAATTTTAATTGAGACAAATTCATTGGTCACTGATTTGTGGCTTAGCTGACTTCCATTTTCAATGACTGTTTTTTGCCATTTTAAGAGTACAATAGAGTGCATTGGTATAAATAAAGCAAGATAGAACATGTTAGTATGCAGTTAAACCACTGGTAATATTGAAAATATAGTCTCTGTGGTAAGGGATATACTAGTTAAGAAAACACACAAACACATGCATGCAAATATGTAGGGTAATACAACAACAAGGAAAGTTCAGTCTTGATGTTCTCCTAAGAGTTAGTAGGCAAAGGAATTAGATCATTTCATGAAGCCTTTTTTTTTTCCTGTATAATCTCCCTTCCACTTATTTATTGCAACATTTTGGTTTGTGCTTATATTTACTATCGTTATTATAATTTTCTAAAATACTTTTATTTTCAATAATCTATTATATTTAATAATTGTCATTTGTGAATGTTAAAAAAGACTACAGCCTATTTTTTATATTTATTTTTAAATTTGTATTTAATCATACTCTAACTAGATGCATATTATCTCCATTGGAGAGAGTAAACAAGTAATACTGATTATCAATAATGGTCTTTAATTATCTAGCATAACTTCGACTCAGTTATTTTCTTGTCCCTTCTAATCATTGAATAGGCAAGAATAAGAAAATGTGTCCTTATTTTTATAATAGTTCTAAATAGTTCTTAGCTAACAAAGAAGAATGTGTAACTTGAAGAGATCTTTCTGTTCACACAAACTGGTCCCTGAACCCTGTAAGACAGCATTTGTCCTAATGAATTCATCACTGTCTAAAATCTGATAATGACTTTGATATACACAGACTAATTTGAGGAGCACATTTTTTTAAAAGGTGCATTTATTTTATCTGTGAGAGAGAGAGAGAAAGAGAGACAGTATTCATGAGTGGGGCGAAGGGCAGAAGGAGAGAGGGAAGCAGACCCTCTGCTGAACACAGACCCTGACACGGCTCTATCTCACAACAATGTGAACATGACCTGAATTAAAACCAAGAGTCAGACACGTAACTGACTGAGCCACCCAGGCACCTCTTTCTGCAGACTGCTAACATGTAAAGTCAAGTTATAATTAAAAAATATTTTATAAAATGCACAATTATGTGAGCTATGACTCATTCTCTCATACCAAAGGCAAGCTATATCACGTACCATATTATCAAAAGTTTGCTTGATGATCATGGAAGCAGAACAAGGGAATTAGTAATATTAAGAAATCTCTTTTAGCTAGCTAGCAACAAAATTATGTTTCACTTTGGGAAGCCTTGATAAAGGAGTATTCATGTTGGATTCTGTATACTTAAAGCCCCTTCTCCATGGCCAACCTCAGACTCTGCTATGCTTACTTCTACTGATACTCCATCCAAAGTCTTTAAAAGGCTTTTCTTAGTGTGAGCCTAAATTATGTCTCTTTTATCATACTGGAGTGGTTACTTCATAGCATTTGGCAAAATCTTGAATTTAAATCATTGCTTAGTCAATATTTACTGAATAGTAAGCTCTAGGAAGTCAGAACTTTTACCTATTTTGATCATTATTTTATACACAATGTGTGACACACAGTAAGCATTTGGTTAAGTATTTTTTTTTTTTTTTTTTTGCATGTAACAAATGATAAACGGGCTTCAGTTTCTAACCTGGCCTTGTGCTATGGTCTCAATGAATCCCTTCCCTCCTCCATTCATATGTTGAAATCCTAATGTCCAACATTATGGTATAATAAAGAAGAGCCTTTGAAAGGTGATGGTTAAGTCATGAAGATGGAGTCTCAGGAATGGGACTAGTGTTCTTATAAAAGAGATCCTATAAAGCTTCAGTAAGGCGGCACTGGGTATGAACCAGGAAGAGGGACTTCACCGTGCTAGTGCCTAGATCTTAGACTTCCAGCCTTCAGAACTGTGAGGAATAAATTTCCTCTTTATAATCTACCCACTCTGTGGTATTTTCTTATAGCAGACCAAATGGACTAAAACCCTTGATATATGCTTGATCAAATTTTGATTTATTAATTTCAAATCTGTCTTTCCAAATATCACTCTCTTAAGAATACCATGATTAGAATTCTGGGAACTCTTATACATCTGTGATCTAATTATTTACTCTTATATGTGACCAAATTTACTGTATGTGAACTTCCTAGTAAACCATTGGGACAACCATGTATTTTGACAAACATATTCATAGGTGGCTGCTCTGTTATTTCAATGCACCTTTCTATGAAGCACCTAAATTCTAGGACAGAAAAAATTTTGTTTGAATGTATACACTTATAGCAGTTCCTTTTTGAAAATTGTTTAAATGTAATGAGTTGTTGGTATAAATTTTTAGTCAACTAATTATGATTGTCAAAACATCTAGTGAGGGGGCGCCTGGGTGGCTCAGTGGGTTAAAGCCTCTGCCTTCAGCTCAGGTCATGATCCCAGGGTTCTGGGATCAAGCCCCACATCGGGCCCTCTGCTCAGCAGGGTCCTGCTTCCTCCTCTCTCTCTGCCTGCTTCTCTGCCTACTTGTGATCTCTGTCAAATAAAAAAAATAAAATCTTTAAAAAAAAAAATCTAGTGAGTTCACATAGGAAGTTATATATATAAAAAGATATGTATGTGTTTCTAGACAAATAAGAATCTCTTTTCCTATCTGTAAATCTAAAAGTACAAGTCCATGTACCTCCTTCAGTTAGAGTTCTCAAAAATAAATGAATAAATAAACGTACAAACCAGCCAACCAACCAGGAAGTGACGTTTCAGTCAATGTAGTTTTTTTTTTTTTTTTGAAGATTTTATTTATTTATTTGACAGACAGAGATCACAAGTAGGCTGAGAGGCAGACAGAGAGAGAGAGAAAGGGGGAAGCAGGCTCCTCATTGAGCAGAGGGCCCGATGCGGGGCTCGATCCCAGGACCCTGAGATCATGACCTGAGCCGAAGGCAGAGGCCTTAACCCACTGAGCCACCCAGGCGCCCCCAGTCAATGTAGTTTTAAAAATCCATACTGCAGGAAGCTGTGAAGAACTTTCAATGTAATGACAATTTAGTTTGTGGCATATTTCAACGTATATGTTTCTAAGTGAATTGGCTATGTAACAGAGACTGATTTTTCAGTAAGCTAACTCATCCAGAGGTTTATCCAGACTCTAAACGTACAAAGACTCTCAAACATGCAATACTTTGTATAGTAAATGCTCCAATTTCCCCAAAGAGATTTTTATCACAGAAAACATTTTAATATTCCTATGGGAATACAACTCTGATACAATAATTGCTAAAGTTGAATCAAAACACATCTATCTATTATTGTATGTTTCCAAAAATGAAGAAAGTAAAAGTAAAAAGTCAAAGTTAATTATTAAAGATAGAAAATAGAGAGTGGTGGGTATTTATATAGTACTATGGACTTTCATTTTAATAGAATTTCATCTATACAATACAAAAAGTGCCATAAGTGTTATGCAAGTATTTAATAACTGGAGATAAACAGATATTGACACATAGGAAACTAAGGACATTAATTGGCAGGTAGATGACCAGATAAATACCAATGATTGTCAAGAAGCATAAAGGATCTGAACTTCTAACCTACTCATGGGCAAACAATTTAGCCTGCTTTCACTGTATAGAGGCTCGGAAAAGGCACACACCTCCTAGGCCAGAGACTAAGGTGGGTTGATTACACAGAGTAATAGCAGTACCTCAGTTTAATAAGTCAGACTGAGAAAGACAAATACCATACAACTTCACTCATGTGCAGAATCTTTAAAAAAACAGAAATGAATAAACAAACAAAAAGCAGAATCAGACTTACAAATACTGACAACAAACTGAAGACTGCTAGAGGTAAGGGTGGGAGGATGTGCAAAATGGGTGATGGAGAGAGGAAGATACAGGCCTCCAGTTATGGAATGTATAAATCATAGGAATAAAAGACACAGCACAGGGACTATTGTCAGTGATATTGTAATAGCCTTGTATGGGACAGAAGGTAGCTACGTTTGTGGTGAGCAGAGCATAATGTGTAGGGAAGTTGAATCAATATGTTGTTCACCCGAAACTCCTGTAACATTGTGTATCAACTATACTCAAATTAAAAAAAAAAATATATATATATATACATATATAAATATATATTTTAATAGGTCACTTAGCATCAGTTCCCAAGCCTAAATTCTCACATGGCAATGTAAAGATGGCCTAAAATAATGGAGAAGTAATGTATTTGATTACAAAAGAGTACGCTTGGACATGGGCAACCACAATCTTTAGAATGGGCAGTAAACATGCCCAACCTTTGCTTCAGAGAAAGACACTGTTTCTATTTCCCAAGGTTGTTTGCTATCTATACATCCTGGAAAAGTGAGTCTGGACAAAAGGGCAGAAGTGTCTTGCTAGGAATATATGCAGAAATATGAGAGAGCCATGAAGAACTGTGTCTCAACAATGGCTCTTTAAAATAATTGAACAAAGATCACCATTGGGCATCTTAACAATTAGTTTAGATTCTAGAATACTCAACAAACCTGCACTTACACTTTTGGATGGTAAAGGGTGACCATTGTGAAACATACATACCCATTTTTGGAGCTCCTTTTTTACCTAAGCATTGTCTTAACAAAAACTCCATTCTCTAGAGTGATATTTTTGTTTAAAAAACAAACAAACAAACAAAATTTAGAGGTTTTAAATACCACGAGAAGAATGTCTATAATGAGTAAAAGAAGACTGATAGATTTAGAGTTTAAAGCAAAGTAGCACCTCTTAAGTATATTTACCTAATTCTGAAAGAAAACAGAATGTCCATTAAACTATTCCCATCTCCATCACATGTGCCTATGTACCTATTCAATCAAAACATAGACCTAGGGCACAGACTCTGATTCCAGTTACTCTTCTAAGAAACATAAGAGGTTTCCAAAGTGGTAAGAAACTGAATTTTAAAATATTAGAATTTCTGAAATTAAAAAAAAAATTACCTTTCTTTTAGACCTTCCAAATTACACTTCTGAGGTTCATCTTGCACAGATTCTACACTACTACCTATCTCTGTTGATATTCTAGAAAGAGCAACATCTTTATTATCATATTTATATAAGAGTAATTCTTCTGAAAATTACAGTGGGCTTTTGAACTTTGAGTATCACAGTATTTTCTTTCAAACATTTTTATTTCCCTTATTGATGATTTTGGGAAATGATGGGTCCATTGACTCATTCTTTAGTTTAGCAAATATTTATTGAGACCTACTATGTGCAAGTTATTGTTCTTTGGAAGAAAGCTCTAGTCTCATCTTGTCAGAATAGCCAAGATCCTTGTCCTAACTGATCTTACATTTAAATGGAAAGGAAAAATAATAACAACATTTTGAAATAAATAAATAAGATTACTTGATGGACTAATGGGGGAAAATTTCACATGGTGCGAAAATGAAGGGCTTTTCTACAGGTGAGAAACAAGAAACACAAAGGAATTAGTACAGCAAGGTCCCTAAAAAAAGCAATTCAGGCAAAGAACGCAAAGGGCAAGTGCTACATCCCTGAACAAACAAAGTCTGTATGATTATAAGAGAGCTAAGAATCTGGCAAGATAGACCTGAAGGTAGACCTGAAGGCTATAGTAGGAAGTTTGATTTTTATTTCTATTTTAATGCATAGTCATTGAAAACTTTTTTACAGCTGGAAAGGAACATTATTCCATTGGATTTTTTAAAAAGTACTGTCATTCTGAATGTTGCATGGAACACTGATTGAATGGGGGCCAAAAATTGAGGCAGGAAAGTTGATATATTTAGACATATTTGAGTTATTCCTGAAAGCACATGATGATGGGTTGGTTGAGGAAAACATGAGTGAGAAAAATAACGGGTGTTCCCAAGTTGTGTGGTCTGCCATGCTGTTACTGAAGGGACTCCTGGGAAGAGATACAAGCTGTAATGCATAATGTATATATGAAATTTGAGATGCTTATCAGATATGCAACTAAAGATGTATAATAAAATACTGGATTAACCTCTGGACATATAAATTAAGAAATTATCATATATATATACACACATATATATACATACATATATATATATATATATATATTTTTTTACAGCTAGATGCAATCATTCAGAGTAGAGGATAAATAGAAAAGAAAAAAAAATTACTCTAACTTGACCTCTGGGGCACACCCATATTTACAGTTTTAAATTGGTCTATCCTGGAAAGGGGACCTAGGAAGAAGAAAAAGGGAAAGAGAAGAGGAAAGTCAGGGTTGTGTGATTTCAAGGAATCCAGAGAAGAACTATCCCAGAAAGAAGGGGAGATTGATGAGATTTCAAGTAAGATGAGATTAAAGAAATATTGATAGGTGAGAAAACATGATAGTTTTTCATCACTCTAGTATAGTTGCAGAAACAAAGTCAATGGAAATCAATTGACAAGTAAATAGAAAGTGAGAAAATCAAGCACAAATTATAGAAGATGCTTTGGATATATTTGGAGTAAGCTAAAATTTTAAGTAGAATCAAATAGATATTATTCAGAACCCAGGAAAAGACTATTATTGATAGAAGTAAGGGGATAAGAGAAAAGACAGATGAAGGATACAAATTTGAGTTGGATTTTAGACATACTGGTGGAGAAAAAAATGGTTCTTTTTCTGTGTTAGATACTATTTTCTCAATGAAATACAACGTGAAATCACTATCTGAAAGTAAAAGGTTAGTAGGGAAGGGTGAGTCTTGAAAAATTTTAAAGGAAAAGATACCAACAGAAAAATAGGTTTCCTTGGCAGTGCTATTTGTGTTTGCTATTGTGAATTAATGGTGAAACTGCTCTTTCCCCACAGCTACCTTCAGTGATTTGGTGGCGTATGCAGAGATGAAAGATCCTGAATTCAAGGATGATGGACGTTGAGTGGACCAGAGACTTGTGAATGATTCTCATGAGGTCGTTTCAATAATACATCAATATATACAAATTGAGTGAACATGGAAGTGCAGGAAAGAGGTACCAATAAATGGAGAAAATGAGTACAGTATAATAAATAAGTTGGATCAGTAAATAAGAAGTGGTGGTAGGAAAGTAGAATGCTTAAAATAAAGCTGTTGAAAGTAGAACACATCCTGTCTACCTCCTAGATCTGAGGGAAACAGGCAAAACATGATTCTGGACTGACAGTTAAATTTTAGATAAGATCAAGAGGTGAGCAGAAGTGAAAGACTGAAGATTTATGGATCATTAATTTACTGATTCAGGGCTTCAGAGGGCACAGTGTTTTTAATCCTGACCCTCACAAAGGGGAAGAAAGATGAGATCCAATTAGAAGATGTCCAAGATGGTAAGAAAATTAGAGTTCAGGTGATAATGCATAAACTGGGATGCTTGGTTTCTGGAAATTGCAAATATTTCCCACAATAAGCAGTAGTAAACAGTGGGATTTGAAATGGTTGTGTCATTGGCAAAGTGGGTCATTAAAAAACAAAACAAAACAACTTCTTGTTATGGTTTCCTGGAGCCATTAGTCTGTTTTATAGCTAGCAACAGTATCATACTGTGGAAGAGAAATGTGATAGCCAAAGTGTTCCCCCTAGACCCTGAGGCAATGTGTTTAAGACTATATAATCAGAAGTAAAATAGACATAGCTTCAGATCTTAGCTACAGCCCTTAATTACTAGGAGAATCACATAACATTAGGCCAAGGATTTTTCATTTGTTAAGGAAGAAAAAATTAAAAAAAAATTTGGGAACATAAGTAATTAATTACATAATTAATTAATTAATTAATTATATTGGTAGGATGATGTAAAAGTTAAAGACTAGGTGAAATGAGGTATATAGGAAAGTATCTACAGCACATCTGAACATTATTTTCCTTTTCTGTGTGTCTTCTTATCGGACTTGTGCTCTATGCCCACCACTCCCTTATCCCACTCCCTCAGCCTAGTAATAATGATAATTTTAATAAGGGACAGATGTGGCACTAATTTTTGATAGCTTGGCTCATAATAAGCTTCCTAAATATTTTTCTATTGAATTTCAAGAAAGTGTAATTATGAATATGTTAAATCTTCAGATCCAATAAGTGCAATTTTTATACCAAGAAGTTACCAGTATCATTTTTTTGTTTAGAAAGATGTGAAAGATGGTTCTTTAACAATTTGGATAGACAACTGTTGGCACTTTAGTTCCTCCCTTTTTTAATTGAATTTACAGAGCTAGTACAATTTCTATTGTATGTCACAAATATGTGGATGATACTGTTTTCTGCTTTGTAAATTCTTATCAGCTCCCTTGATTAATGTTTACTGAGCTCCCACAAAGAACTTGACATTGAATTTAATAATTTCTTCAAAGCTGATGAATCAGCACTGTTGGTTGAAAGAATGACTTAAAACTAAAGTACTCTACAAAGGAAAAAAAAGACTCTCAGCCAATATTAGCATTCTCCTTCTCAATGCTTTAGTGCTGGCAATCAGGCATTGTTCTTGCTTTACCTCACTTCATAAAATGCTCCCTTAGCACTGCTAGTATTACTCTTGCTATCTAAATTTATTTTTCTGTTGATGCCTTTACTTAGAAATCATAAATGGATTACATTCTTCTTCTTCAAGAAGACAGTTAATTGTTCTCTTCTCTTGTTGGAAAAGAAAAATTGATAATCTTTAAGAAACATTAAATTTTATAAAAAAAAAAAAATTGGAACTGGGGCACCTTGGTGGCTCAGTCAGTTAAGTGTCTGACTTCGGCTCAGATCATGATCTCAGGATTCTGGGGCTGAGCCCTGAGATGTGCTCCCTGCTGAGCAGGAAGTCTGCTTGTCCTTCTTTCTTTGCCTCCCCCCACCCCTGCCATGTGCTCATCGCTCTAGCTTTCTCTCAAATAAATAAAAGCAATCTTTAAAAAAAATTTTTTTTTTGGAATTCACTTCTTTCTAAATCCTTTCCTGAAATTCAAATGGGAAATTGTTTTAAGTTATATCATAAAATATTATTAGCACATGCCTTCATTTTCATGTTTTACACAAATTTAATCATCCCTTTTTTTGCTAATTAACATAAGTCTGAATTCATATTATGTTTTAAAAAACAAATTTCTGATGTCACCTGCAAACCTTCCTTGCTAATATGATCTGAAATTACTCTATTTAAATTTTAGTGATATAAACCCAAGGTGCTAGAACTACTATGCTCATTCCCTGATGTTACTTATTGACATGCTCTGAAGGTACGTATTTTAATTTAAAGCACTACCACCAGGAAAATGTCACTTCTTGTTCTCTAATGCAGGGTAGATCAAGAAAAAGGAAAAAAAAAACGATAATTATAAAAATAAACTACTTGGAAATACTTGAGTTAGGGAAGATCCTGTCTACTTGCCAGGTTTATAAATAGTGACTGTATTAACAAATGGCTTTGCTCTTAGTCACAGTGAAACTTTCACCTGGGGGTAAGGTTTTTAACTGCATACAAAGGGTTTCTTTCATTTGGTACCTTAAAAACAAAAACAATGATAATTTATTTTACCAGTCTAGAAATCAGATCGTGTTTGTTTGTTTCTCTTGCTTTGTTTCTTTTTTTTTCCTTTTTAACAAAGTTTTCCTTTGGCTTTTTGCTTTGCCTGATGAATCAAACTATATTTTACTTTTTTGATTCGGTTAAAAGCTTCTTCAAATGAAAAGAAGATAAAGACTCCAAATACAAACTCTCTTACCAATATTTTTTGCCTGATCGGTATGTCGTGAGAGCAGTGCAGGGGTGGATGGGAGACTAAACTGGGAGGCTATGTTAGAAGAAGGTATAATAGCACCTATACAAATAGATACAATCATCTGAATTATTTTCCTCTCTGAGTCACACTTTGAATTGGTCACAATCTGCTTGCCTGATAAGGGTTGGAGCCAAGATTTAAATAAAATTTGCTAAGACTACATTACTAGTGTTTTCTTCTTTTTTCCTTGGATCCTAAATGGCCAAAATTGCAAAGTCAAGAGTTTTGGTAACATAGATATTCTTTAATTCACAAATTAACCTAGCTTCCCATAGGTAAAACATTAGCTTTTCATGGTCTGATTTTAAATCTCTTTCTAAAATCTTGTGTTTGCCTCTCTTTTCATGGGGAAGGCTCTTTTAATTCTGTCTTTGTCTATTTAAGCCCAAATTCTAGAACACAACTCAAGTTCCAGTACTATGTTTATGCTACCATCACTTTAGTCTTTGAACAATTTCTGGTTTACATTTCCTCTTGCTGCATTCATTTTGGCTTTTTTTTTTTAAGATTTTATTTATTTATTTGACAGACAGAGATCACAAGTAGGCAGAGAGGCAGGCAGAGAGGGGTGGGGGTGGGGGGGAAGCAGGCTCCCTGTTGAGCAGAGAGCCCGATGCTGGGCTAGATCCCAGGACCCTGAGACCATTACCTAAGCCGAAGGTAGAGGCTTAACCCACTGAGCCACCCAGGAGTCCCTTGGCTTTTTTTAATTAGAGGTTTTTTATTTCTGTTAGCAGATAGAAGTTTTTTCATTTTTCAGCTCCTCCAAAGAGCTCTACAAACCTCTTAACATATCTTCAGACCAAAGCTCCCCAAATTAAACGATGTATCTTTAAGATGCTTTGCTTTATCTACAGAGAAAAGTTGCCGCTTCTTAGGTCAAAATTCAGTAGAAGCTTCACTCTGACCATGTTTATGGTCTACTCTGATTCTTCTAATGGTTTTTGAACCTTAGATTCAGTGACCTATGTTGTTTCTGCCTACTCCAATTTGTTGATGGAAAGATTTTTGAATTTCAAATTTTGAATGAGACACACATCAGGGTTGAGTAACTCAAAGTATACAATTCCCTTGGGAAACTGTAGAGAATAGCCTCCTTTATTCTTCACTACTTTACATGGAAAGACGATCACCACCCTTTTCTCATCACCCTTTTCTCATTGTAGAGCACAAATATCAGCATTTACTACGTAAAAGCTGCCACTCATACCCAAACTGTGATCGCCCAGCAGAAAAATATTCTTCAACATTTAAAGTTCATTATGCTTACTGTCTCTCTTTGTGGTTATACATAGGTGCTACAGAATTCTAAATTCATTAATTTCCCTTAATAAGCCATTTTCTTTTTTTTTTTTTTAATCTCTTAATGACCTTTCTCCTAGTATTTAATCATAGCTTATGGCACAGATCTGTAAAAGCAATTATGAGACAACACATGTTTGGCAGCCTTGTCATTATCTCCTGAGTTAAGAAAGGTCAGACTCTCAATACTTGGATGGAAATCTCCAAAGAAAAGCCAGGTGTTTCATGGATAAGCACTAGGGATTCACATGCAGCAGCTCTGTCCTTTGAGACAGAACAGAACACTCTGCGTAAGACGGTAAATTCCCACCTCCCTGGCCCTGCCCAGTGAGGCAGCTCTGTTGTTTTCAGGTGAGGAAAAGAGAATGCTCACGAATGTATATATTAAAAAGAATGAAAAATGGACATTAGCAACTTTTTGAAAGAAAGCTCTTCTTCTAAGAAGATAAAATAATTGAACTGATAAGATATGGAGTTGTTTATACAACATGGTGACTCTCCTCATCTCTCTCTCTTCTAATCTGCACAAGGGAAAAGAGAGAAGGCAGGTATTTGTGGTGATTAATTACCCACACATGCCTCCCCAGAGTCACATCATGGTGATAGATGTCTGCATAGTGCTGAAGTCCTCTAATTAGGGCTGACTGAATATGCTAGATTAAAATTCTAAACATTAGGCTTTGGGGAAAAACTCCAGCCCCCATTCAATTTTCATTAGCTTAGAGTCACTTCATATATTCAAAGTTATCTGAGAAATATTTACAGGTTTCCTGAGAAATTTAACTACATCCCAGGAATGCTGAAATTTGATGATTATTTTAAACTGACTGAATTCTCTCAGTGGCACCTTCTGCACAGAGGCAAGGCCTTTAAAACTTTAAAATAATTGAAGAAAAACAGAATATGTTTTTTTAAATTATTGTGTTTATTTTGTTGATCCTTAGTTTTAAAGCCTCAACCCAGTTTGCGTAAGTTATAGATTTACATTTTACTTGAGTTTTTGCTTACTGTATTCCTCTGAAGCAAAATTCCCATTTTTTTAAATATGTTAGCCCTAAACACACTATTTAGTGTAGAAAAACAACCTGAGTAAGTTTTATTTTCTCTGCTTTTAGTTTCCATTTTTTTAAAGGGGAAATTTTATTTTAGTATATAATGTATATACAGAAAACAATGTAATTAGAATAATAAGTAAAAAATTTAAATGAGAAAAACAATTTCAGCAGGCCATTGAGAGTTACTGTTAGTAACTTATAAACTTAATTTGGTGAACAGATTTAGTAAGCTTCCTTAAAATCTGGCAATTTGGTCTCCACACTGATTTGTATTTTTAACAAGGACATGACAGGTGATACTGTCTCTGGTCAGTTTCCATGCCTGCCTGTTTCTCTTCCTCAGCTTGAAATCCAAGAGGGAAAGACTGCTTAAATAAATTGACTGAATGGAAGGGGTTGGGTGGAGGGAAAGTAGGAGGAGAGAGTCCTTCATCTAGAATCTGATTCCACCTCTAAAAGTTCCCTCTAGCAGAACTCTTGGACACTATTCGGCCTCAGAAATGCAGATAGAGCCTCAAGCAAGAATTCCTATTACTGAACTAATCCCGGGTTTAGAAGACTATCATTTGCTTGTCAGCTGAAAATTTAATGAAAAACTTCATGGGCAAAATGACAACCTGAAGGTGGGAAAAATGAAAATCAAGCCTTGAGCGTGTAGTAAAATAAAATAAATAGCTTCCCCATTTGGTTCTAGCTGTCCTCTTTGCATTTGAAGGCAACAATTATTGTTGGCATTTTGTATTGGTTTTCAGCTCTAGACTTTTGTATAGCAGTGGTGTATAAGAAGAGACTTCTCCCATATATTTTGTATATTTTTCCTGATTTCATGGTTGAGACAGATCAGGAATGGGCATTTTTCTTGGTTTATTTTATCATTCTGATGACTTTAGGCTAATAGAGAAAAGTACTGAGCTTGTTACTGCTTATAGCATAGATCTACCAACTTAAAGGCCTATTTATGCCATTACTGATCTCAAGATGATGCTGGGAAAGAAATCTGAGCACCAAATGGCACTAGTTAAGAGTGAAAGGTATCCCTGAGACACAAGGGATGGGGGTTTATGCACAATTATAGAGAAGGTATGGCAGGTTGTGTCTTCTTGTTTGTCACTTATATTCGGTTAAGTTCTATTATCCCCTTCACTTCTCCTTCTGCTTTTTAATCACTGCCAGAAAAGCCCTACATTTCCCTTAGTTAAAATACTCCTATTTCTTGCTGCTAAGTTATCATTATTCTCTAGGCTTTTCAGTAACTGTTTATCCAAAAATTTGAAACCAACTAAAAATTTTCCATTCCATTTTAAGGGCTATCCAGTAACTATCGTTATCAAGTAGGACTGCATTTATTTAAAAATCACAGATAGCAAACATGTCAGTGGCTTCAACACTATCTGTTTTTATTTCTCTCATATGTGGAAGTCTCAAGGTAAGGCATCCACCTGTTATGCCAGTTCTTCTGGGTGAAATTTCCAGAAACTCAGGGTGGTTTATCTTGTTGTTCTCCAAGGAGTGGTTTTTAATCCCTAAAGTGTTACAGTCCAAAATGCTTACTTTGACTCCAGATGTGACACATGTTCAAGGAGAAAGGGATAAAGTAGAAGGAGGAAAGGACACACATCATTTTTCTGAGGAAGATTCCCATCCACTTACATTCCCCTGGACACATGTTAGTCATACAGTATATGTAACTGCAGGTAGATTGAGAAAAGCAGGGCCCAGATAAAATGAGGTATTATATTACTATGATAAAGGGGGAAATAGATATTAGAGACAAGAAGCAGTCTCTGACATCTTCTACTAGAAATTAGTTTTTTAAATGAAGAAACTTGCAAGTAATGGGTAATAAATGCTCTGGCTTCTGACCTTACTTTTAATTCGTCCTACTTAAAAGGCAAGTCAATAAACCACTCTAAGCTTCAGCTGTCTTAACAGCAAAGTAGGGAAAATAATGACATCATTTTCAGAAGGTTATTGTGAAGACTGATTATAAAGAAAGTCATAGTATAAAGCCCTGTGCATTATATGTGTTCAATAAGTGTTCTCCTTTCTTTATAACTCCTTTCCTTGTATGCTAGTTTGTAGTCCTGCAGGAGCTTTAATTATTATGTAAAATTGAACATCATTGTCCAAAAGAAAAATCATATAAGCCAAAACTATGAGTATATTTCAGTATACATTTCCTAGTCTCCATATTTAAAAGAAGTAAAAAGAATAGGATGAAATTAATATCTTTTTTTATTTAAACATATAGTCAAAATGTTATCATTTCAACCTGAAATCAATGTAAAATCATTCTGATACTTTTCATTTTTATGTGCTAAATTTTCAAAATTGCTGTGCATTTTACACATATAGCCCATCTCAATTTGGACTAGCAATATTTGAGTTTCAGTAGTCAAATATGGCTAGTGACTACTTACTGAACTGTGCAATCTATACCCCAAGATTTTACTTGAAGCAAAAAAATTCTGAAACTCAGGACTGATTTTTTTTTCAGACACATTGAATATTTGCAAATCAATATTCAAAATAGTCCAAATTAAAACTTCCTAAATATATACACAATAGAGAAACAAAATGCTCTTTGATCAGTTAGAACTGGCAAAAAGGAAGATTGGGTAGATATTTGAAGATGAAAAGCTCCTTATACAGGAAATGGAGAGTAAATTTTAAAAATACTGAATGTATTAATGTGTATTTGTGTAGGTTCCATCCATTGAATCCCCAATTGAGATATTCCTAATTTATTTACTGTACGTTAGCTTTTGTATTCCAATACTAATGCAAACTTGTTTTACTCCACTAATAATAAAGAAAAAATCAATGAGATTTTAATGATCCTCAATAAAACTTCAATTACTAGAGGCAAGTTTTTCTTCTCAACATTAAAGCTACGTAGTGAAAATTAGTTGTTAATATGGTAAGTGATTATGTAAAATAGGTCACAGAATCAATGGTATTGAACATAATCCAGTTGTACACTGAGAAGCAAGAGTCAAATCAACACTTGATTTTTGTCACTGCTTAAAAAATCCATTGTTCTCCCTCACAAACAAAAAGAAATAAATAGATTGAACACAGACAATTAAAATGTAGACGACTAACTCATGAATTTTGGGGGCAGTAATTAAACAAAATTGATCAATTCTCAATATATATGCTTTTACTGATCAATTTAATAATTTTGTGATAAAAATTGATTTATGTTTAAAATTTATCAGACAATTAGAATAAGATTATTTTAGAAAGAAAAATTTTTCCCAACTTGAAATCTCTTGTTTTGTGTATGAAGAAGCCAAGGCTCAAGAAAAGTTAAGTTAATTTCCCTCTAGATAACTGGTTTGTGTCAGAAGTACGTTAAGTTCTAAAACTAAATAAAAAATCTACATGAATTTTGAGGATTCAAATTTTTAACAAATGTATAAAAGACAAATTTTCCTTCCAAGCTGCAGTTGTACCCTGGGACATGTGCCACACCCTTGCTTTTTCATGCACACTCCTCTCAAGCGCATACATGCACACACGTGCATGCGCACGCCCACACTGATAATTTCCAGTTTCTTTGGGGCATTCACAAGAACCGTCTGATATTTCAGTGAAGTCAGAGGCAGCACTTTCATTCCAGGGATTTAAAATTCTCTGTATTGGCTTAAAACAACAGAATTTCATGCTCTTGTGGTTTGAGAGTCCAAAAGTTCAAAGTCAAGGTGTTGGCAGCACCATAGTCTATCAGATGGCTCTAGTGAAGGATCCTTCCTCAGCTTCTCCTGCTTCTGATGGCTCCCTTGTTTGTGGCAGGGTAACTCCCATGTCTGCCTCTGTCTTCACATGGCTTCTCCTAGTGACTCTGTGTGTCCTCTCCTGTCACATAGAAGGATGTTCTTACTGCATTAAATACTCTAACCCAGTATAACCCCATCCCAATACTTATGTTAATTACATCTGCAATTAATTACATTCACAGGTGCCAGGGATTATGACTTAGACATATCTTTTGGGGAGGCACTATTCAATCTACTAAGGTATCTAATGGTTATATGTGTGCAAATTATTTTTACAAAACATAATGACACCATATCTAATGTCATTATGGCTATCATTTGGATAATGGTATCATATTTTTCTTTCATTATCAGTTTGATTATTTTCCTTCCCAACAATCAACCAACTCCAAGTCCTCAGAAATTCCCTCACCATCACATCTCTCAAATGTTTTCTCTTGTTCAAAAGAAACTTTCTCTTTTACCTGCACTTCATTCCAGTTCAGTATGTGTGGGAATCTTACTAATGTGGTATTCTGGCATCCCAGTGGTTATCATTCCCCTAAGCATTCTCTTCCAAGGGGTTTTTGACATTTGTCTGACTAGTTTTCCAATTGTAGGATTCTATTTATAGAATTTGTTCTCTAAGAACACTTATATGATCAACTGTCTACCAGAGCCAGACCCTGTAACATGATTTAAGTACAATAATTTTGTTTGAGACGTAGAGGGAAGCCTTGTAGGAAAGTTGGGGCACCATGCAGGGGAAAAAAGGCAGCCAGTTAAGGGTTCATTATCAAGGAATGATTGGAGCCTAACATGTGAAGAAACTTGAGAAACAGAGTAAAACACACATCTCAGCATTAACTGACCTAAAAAGCAAGGGGACTTGTGTCTTTATATAATCCCCCACAGCCTTTGATTGAGGATTATTTCCTGGACTTGCCACCCTTGAAGGCTCTGTTACATTTTATGTCTTCAGGGGAAAAAAAAATCTGGCTGATTAGAACTAAGTTATACCTCACTGAAGAAGTATGGCTCTAGGGATGTGGGCATGGCAATGGAGCCTCTACTCCACTCACACTGTAAACTTTTCTTCATGTTCCCAAAGTCTGTTCTCCACTAATGCACCCACTATCCTCAAACATACTACAACATTTACTTTGTCCTCTTTTTAAATTGTGAATTTTCTCTCCTAAAGTATAAGCCAGATCAGGACTATTTTTGTTAACTTATCTGCAACAGTTTCAGTTATTGACAGAGTACTTAGCACATAACAGGCTCTCAAAAGTACTAATTAAAATTAATGTTATATCAAGCAATGCACTCACTTGTGATCATCTGAACTGGGGATTCTGTCTCCATAGACAATAGGTAGCACTTTCTACCTGCTATTATCTCTGCATTCGAGCAAGGCTGGAAATCAGATTTCTTACTGACACTTCAAAATTGTTAAGAATTTACAATATTTATAAGGGAAGCTTTTAGATTTTTGATTTAATATCTGGCTTAATTGGGGAAGAGTAAATACTCCTCCATAGATCTAACTTTTTAGAAATTGCAGAAAACAAAATAGCAGGACCATTGGTATGGGAGTGATTTAAGGAAGCTAATTTGGACAAGTATGGATTGTGAAACCAAACCAAGAGTGACCTACACAACACAAAGTCTATTTCCTTTGCATACTTCACACATACCCACAACACCAACTGTGTCTACAACTAAAGATAAATTCCTAGAGAGATTAAAAAAAAATCCTATTCCTTACCATTTTTTAAAGGGACCATACCATATCATACAAACTCCTATCTCCCATGGTCTGGTACCCTTACAACGATACACCAGGAATTAAATAAAATCCTTACTTATGTGAATTCATATATGGCTATATTAGTCCAATACATTCAGATATTGTAATGTACAAAATCTAGGTATAATTAACATCCTCTACATTCAAATCTCATTGTAGTCCTCTCTTCTCTATTCTTAGTAAAGAGATGTAGATCTTTCATAAACTTAAAACAGATTTATGTTAAGTTTCCGTGTGTGTGTGTGTGTGTGTGTGTGTGTGTGTTTTCATATCAGTGTTTGGAGATTGATTCATAAGAAACTACAAAGAAAATAAACCCTACTATTAAAAATAGTTTTCCAACATTGAGCACATAGGTCAACTCAGAGAAGACACTTAATAATTTTTGTTGAATGAATTGCTCTAGATTTCAACTTCAATTTTTCTCATAGTACAATTATAGAAAATATCCACAAAACCACAAACTTACTGACATTATAGAAAAAAGCTGTAAAGACCTGCTTGGGATATATTTTTAAACCTGAATAATACTAATGGCCACTATTTTATTTTTTATGCTTTCATAGCTGCATTGAAAGAAAAGAAAAAATATGAAAATACACTACTATGCTTGATATTGTTTATTGGTAAAGTAAATATCATAACACTGTTGATCTGGTATAAATGTAACGGAGGTTTCTTTATCTAGTTAGCCAACTGTCAGAAATAAGCAGCAAATATATCTGAAGAAGGATATTATACAGATTCATTAGAATCTTCCCTTTTCATAAATCAACACTTTCCAAAGAATTCATGATGATCTATTCAAACACAATAATGGTATAATTTGTTCAGTGTTCCTTAAAATTATAATAGCTCCACTCTACATCCTAAGTGGCTTGAATTAAATAAAACACAATCTAAAAAAAAGTGACTCACACACTGACCCTAGTACTGATATTTGATAGATACTTAAATATTCAACTTGATGATTTAGACAAAAGGGAGGCCTTCTTCAAGATAGAGTTAATAGTATGCTATAATGGTATGGTAGCATGGTGATCCTGAACTTGCATTATCCTCAGCCAGTAACACCAGTTTCTGAAGTTAAAGTTCCTCAGATCAGCCAGGTCACTTCCTTCAGTGTAGTACAACAGATTCTGAGCTTAGGGAGTGATCCTAACTCCCAAGCCACCTTATCTTGGCTCCCCCATCCTGTGGGATCTAACTTCAGGGCAGCAGGTGAATAGGACTGGAGTGTGGAAATCTTCAGCTTGTTTACATAAGTAGCAAAAAAAAAAAAAAAAAAAAAGGTGTACCGTTAATTTCCTAGGGCTTCCCTAACAAATGACCACAAAATTAGTGGCTTCCAATAACAGAATTTTATTCTCTCAAAGTCTCGAAGTTCTGGAAACCAAAAGTCAGAAGTCTGAAATCAAGGTGTCAACAGAGTCAATTTCTCCTGGAGACTTCGAGCCTCAATCTTCAAGAATCCATTCCATCCTCTTTCTAGTTTCTGTAGTTTCTGGCAATCCTCGACATTACTGGTTTACAGCCACATGGCTCCCATAACTCCCTCAGTCTTTACATTGCCTTCTCTTCTATGTGCCCATGTCTTCTCCTCTTATGTCTAACATTTGCCTTTTTCTTGTAAGGGAATCTGTCCTTGTAAGTCACATTTGTCATCTAGGATAATCTTTTCATTTCAAGGAAACATTCCCAGGTGTCCATGTTTAGAATGTGGACATATATTTTGGAGGGTCACAATTCTACTGCAAAGAAGTTGTTAAAAATCAAAATAGGAAATGTTAATAAACCAAGATTTATTATAACTATTAGACAACAACCTTATTTTTCTTGCACATTCTGGTGAATTCATAATCATTAAAGAGGGGTTATACAAGTATTTTGAGAAGGGAGTTTTAGAATAAAACACTCTTTTAGATACTTTGAAAATGAGTATTTTTGTGTATATAGTGGGTTGGCATATTTCTGCATATGAGAGAGGGAGAGATAGTATTAAAAGAGATGGTCTAAAGAAAAGTACTGAGTCCTAAAAAACAGCTGACAAAGGCAAGGAGTTGGATACTGTAATAATGAAGAAATGTGCTGAGCTGTGGACTGAGAGAGAAGGTTTTTAGAAAAGTTTTTTAGAGCAAGGGTAAAACTTGATTACTTTTCAAGGAAGATAATTGCGTCTTTTTACATTGTGGAAGAAAAAATACTTGAAGAACCAATATAGGAAATCCAGTGACAAATTTTTTAGAAAGTAGATTCCTATTTTCAAAGATGTGTTACCGTAATAGCTTAGTACTTGCTACACTAAGATGATTATTTAAGGAAGGACTTTTAAAAAAAAAATGATTTATTTATTTAATTAAAATTTTTTTTTAATATTTTATTTATTTATTTGACAGACAGAGATCACAAGTAGGCAGAGCGGCAGGCAGAGAGAGAGAGGCAGAAGCAGGCTCCCTGCGGAGCAGAGAGCCCGATGCGAGACTTGATCCCAGGACCCTGGGACCATGACCTGAGCCGAAGGCAGAGGCCTTAACCCACTGAGCCACCCAGGTGCCCCTGATTTACTTATTTTAGAGAGAGAGAGAGAGTTCAAGAGGGGATAGGGTTGGGGAGAGGGCGGGGGAAGCAGACTTCTTGCTAAACGCAGAACTCTGTGTGGGTCTCTAGAGCTTATCATGACCTGGGATGAAACCAAGAGGTGGACACTTACCCAACGGAGCCACCCACGTACCTCAGGAAGGACATTGTCTTATTTCTTTTTTTGTCAAACTAACACATGAACATAGTTTTTTGTTTTTTGTTTTTGTCAAACTAACACATGAACATAGTTTATTTTTTTAAACTTTTTTAAAGATTTTATTTATTTATTCGACAGAGAGAGACAGAGAGAGAGGGAACACAGCAGGGGGAGTGGGAGAGGGAGAAGCAGACTCCTGCTGAGCAGGGATCCTGATGCGGGACTGGATCCCAGGACCCTGGGATCATGACCGGAGCCGAAGGCAGATGCTTAACGTCTGAGCCACCCAGGCACCCACATGAACATAGTTTAAAAAGTCAAATTGATGTCAGTTAAAAATGCACATTGATAATGTGCTCTTCACTCACCCTCAGAAAGTACCCTATAATGAACACCAAAAAAGGGATAAACATACTAAGACGAAAAGGAGAGAGAAGGGCCAATAGTAGATAAAGGAAACTAGACATGGCAACAAAATTTCGGAAAATTGAAAGTAGATGGAAAAGTAATATCTGACTGAGGACACTGCACCCTGATAAATCTAAAGCTATACAGTAAGGAGTCAGAGTCAAGGTGATACAAGCTAAAGAAACTCCCAAACTGCTCAGGAATTAAAGGAAAACAAACAAACAAACAAAAAAACAAAAATAAAAAAACAAAAAAACAAAATGGTTAAAGTTTTTGTTAAAAGTTAAAATTTTTTATGAAGAACATTTGGGCTCCTATATACCTTCCCATTCCATTTCAGGGATGATGTTGGGTACTCTGAACCAAGCAAGAGACACTGGGCAGAATGGAGGGGTTATGTACAGCAAACAGGATTTATGTGAAAATCTATCTGACTTTTCTGCCCCCAAACTCCTTCTTCAGAAAGGTAGACTGCTAGACTTACACTACCAGAGAAGAGACTGGGAAATTCATCTTAAGGAACTTGGAAGACCAGAGAGAAAAAATGTACAGAAACCTAAAACTAGGGATCTTACAGCAAGGTTTTTTGTTTTCGAGCCACGCCCACACACGGAGGGTCTAATATGCTTCTGAGTGCCAAAGATTGGTAGATATTGGAGGAAAGTACCCACACTGGCAGAAAGAAATGAAATCATGCAGTTATAAAAGCAGTGTCTGAAAAAACAGAGTCAGAAACATTGCAAGGAACAAGCAAAAGTAAATTCAGACACGAAGCAATTTAATATTCTCAGAGGAATGAAAGAAGAGATTGGACTCATAAAATAAAAACAGAAGGCCATAAAACAAACAATCATAAAACAAGAAGGAAATCTTGGAAATAAAAAAAAAAGATGACAGTGGGTATTTATAAAAAAAAACAACAACAATAGAAATGTTGAAAATGAAGTTGAAAAAAATCACAAAATTGAAACAAATTGACACAGATGAAATGAGAAAAATGCAAGCTGATTTAGAAGATTAGTCTAAAGGATTCCACATCTGATTCAGAATAGATTCTGAGAAGAGAGAAGATGAGAAGATGAGAACTAGGATCTCCTTATTATCAAAGAAGTAATTCAAAATTTTTTACAGGGCTGAAGGCCAAGAGTTTCAAAATTGAAAGGCTCCCCAATGCCCAGAATAATAAATGAAGTGCACAGACACACACACATTCTCACACACACACACACACACTCAATAACACACATACCCATAAAAGTGAAATCAAAACAAACAAACAAACAAAGAGAACAAAGAAAAGATGCTTAAAGCTTGCATATAGGGCAAAAAAATTAGGAACTGGAATGTTATCAGATTTCTTAATATCTGCAGAAAAAGCTAGAAGACAATGCAGAAATGTCTTCAGAGGACAAAAAATATTTCAAACTTAGTTACTGTTTAATCATCAAGATGTGAGTTAAGTCTGAGTTTATTATAAAATTTTCAGAAATGAGAGGACTCGAAACACTGTGTTCTGGGTACCATTTCTCGTAAAGACTCTAGATGTGCCCCACACAAAAGCTGAGATAAAACAAGAAAAAGGAAAACCATGGCATCCAGAAAAGGAACAGGCTTTTATACAGAAAGAAATGAAAGGCAACCCTAGATGGAAATAGAGGACAACACCAGCATCCTGGCTGGGCTGCAGGCTTGGGAGCCAGCGAACCGGACTGGGTTAGGGAAGATGATGGGTAACTTCAAGGAGGAGCAGTTAAGAATAGAGAAGACATGTAACAGAAACTGATGGGTGTGAATGTTTTATGAAGAAGTTTCCTGCTTTGTCAGAGATTTTGTAGATAAATCTCTAATGGGTTTCTCTTTTAATTTAATTTTGTTTAGGTTGGGTTTCTCTAAGACTACGGGTCTTAATAAATACGGAAATATGTGACCGTATCAGGGTGTTGCGATTGTTGAAAACAAAAATATAGAACCCTCTGAAATCTAGGTTATGCAGAGGAAAGTGAAAACAATGGCACCTTCCAGCAGGAATTCTCAGTCCCTGCTATGCAGTAGTAAAGTTGCTTGTTACACTATTTCTGGCTTTCTCCAGGCTCAGATGTGTCCAGCGAGGCTCTGTCCTCTGGGTCATGGTCATACAATGCTAGAATACTGAATGTCTTTTCTGCTTGGAAAGGCCCTCATTAATGTACTTTCAGATAAAGACAACTTCAAGCCCAGCTGGACCAACTGGAAGCAAACAGAGAAAAGCAGCACAGTTCTATAATTTTGCTAAAGGATGTATGTACTTGCTATCTGTGTGCAGTGCCCAAAATAACCAATGGTTAGATTATCATGAATCTTTGTGAATAATCACAGTGAAATATTCTGTATCAAGTTAGTGAATTGATCAGGAACCTACATATTTTTGAAAATTTTGGATGTAGAGTGGGGAAGACTCAAATCACCAGAAGAACCTGCATTTCAGGTCCTTGTCAAGCGCTGAATATACCTTGTTTGACAAGGATGTTAATGTCTTTCATTATTGGACACTCCCCTCCCTGCCATGTATAGGCCATTTATTAACTATTGTAAGCTACAAACTAACACATTTTCTAGGCCACAATATCCTTATCTATAAACCATATAATCATTTGAAAAAAATGTGCTTACATATAATACAATCAGTAAGTGTCGATAGGTATGTACTTCGGAACTAATGAGATAGTGGTAATTTATGGTTATTTTATTGGATTTTAGGTATCTGGCCAATGTGCTGTATATCATACTTAACCAATATTTTTTTTTACCTCTTCTCCCTCCCTTGGGACTCCTTCTTCCCACATCCATGATCTCTATTACAGAGTTGGGCTGAAGTAGTCATATTTGCAAACTTTGGCCCTTTCCCTATGTGACTGACTTGAAATTGGATCCATATCTTTTTTACGCAGAGTCAACAACATTCTCTCAAAAATCCTCATCTTAAGAGTTATAGATAACTGGATAGGTCTTCCTTTAAAGCTTAGCCAAATGTCTTCCTATTGTGTGTTATGAATTGTTGTTCAATTAGTAAAATAAATACTTTTTTAATCTTTCTTTAAGTAAATTTCTGTTCCATATGGCAAAAATATTTCCCTTAGTAAAGTATCTTTATGCATTAAATTATACTTTAATTTACTAATTTTATTTATTAAAAATTTATTACAGTTTAATTTATTAAATTTATTAAAATTTATTATAGTTTCTATGAGTTTATTATTTAACCTACATTACAACAAACAGAATATTTTTATATATGTCACTTTCCAACTATATTAAAATTGTCTCTATAATGAATGCTGTGTTAGTGTTTATGTTGATACAAATTCTATCTTATATGAAATATGATAATGGGTAATGAATTGGTAGAATAAAAAGCTTATAGTTTTACTCATCTTGAATATCCCAAATAAAGACTATGGTATTATACTACAAATCTCTCACAGAAAATCTCCCTACTCATATGACTATTTCTACTTCTAGTTCTGAATAAGATAAAAATAAAAAAACAGTCTTCTTATTTCTTGATTCTAATTCTGATTTAAATTTAGTCCATTGAAAGAAGTTAATAAGAGATATAAAACACCTTCTGGCTACTAGCAGATATAAATAAGAAGTAATTACTCTCAATAGCAATTTAGTGCTATAATTTCATTTCTATTTATACATTGGTTCATAAAATCAAGTAAAAAACACTTTAATGTATTCCTGAAATTGCTCATTAAATTATTATTTATTAAGGCACTGAAATATCTATGATGTTGAATTTATCAGACATTCTAAAGTTCTAAAGTGAATTCAGAGGGGAAAGCATAATTGAGATCAAGATGTGAAAGTTTGTAATTCCAAATGGTTTCTGATAAATGCAATTACCATAATCTGGAAGGTGAGTTAAAAGCTTATTCATTTGGATCGTAAGACTTTTCCCTTTGCTCTTTTATGGCAGTGTTCTCTATTATTTTGCCATTTGTTATTTTGACAAATGGAAGAGATTTGTAGGAATAGCAAAGGGCAATGGGCATGAGTAAATTTTAATCAAGTCCGTGTACCACTAGTGGTCTCCCCACTACCATGTCTATTACAGATCATGGCCTATCCTATGGTGTGCAATGGCAATTTCTCATTACAGTTAATATTACATGCTGTTAACTTTATCTTCTCAAAAGGATAACTGAAATGATTTTCTACACCCAATCAGAAATTTTTGGTTAAACAAACACTTGTAATTTTTGAGGCACTAGACTTATGATATTAAAAAAGCATGTACCCTATCCTTAATCATTTCAGAGTTTAATTAAGGGAGACATGAAAACAGTTAATTATGGCACAGGAGAGATTTGTATGTGCATGATTCTGGGAGCCCTAATTCCCCATGTGTTGTATTAGAGATAGAGCTTTTAGGATGGTTAAGGTTGAATGAGTTCAGAAGGGTGGAGCTCTAATCTGGGGGAACTGGTACCCTTACAAGAAGAGGAAGACACACCAGAGGTCCCTCTCTGCCACATGAGGACACAACAAGGAGGTGACCATCTGCAAACCAGGAAGAGAAGGGGAATGCTGCCACCCTGACCTTTGACTACTAACATCCAGTACTCTGAGAAAATATGTGTCTGTTGTTTAAGCCAGGCAGTCTATGGTATCTTGTTATGGCAGATTAGGCTAATACACATAGAATGGGGAAAATTAACACTGGGTGGGGGATGGGAATGATACAAAACTTAACAGAGTAGGTGACTGTGATAGGTAAAACAATCCCCAGAGGTATTTGCATCCCCATCCTCGACATTTGAGAATGTTACCTTACATGTCAAAAGAAACTGTGTGAAGATGCTACACTGTCTGTGTTAAAGACAAGGAAGGGGTCACGTAGCAAAGAATACGGGTCGTCCTGAGAAAATGAAAAAGGCACTGGAACAGATTGTCTTCTTAGAATCTCCAAATAGAATGCAGTCTTCTTAAAACCTTGATTTTTAGCCCCAAAAGACCCATTTCAGACTTCTGACCTCCAGAATGTCAAGATAATAAATTTGAATTGTTTTATGCCACTAAGTCTGTGGTAACATGTTTTGTCACCAATAGGAAACTAATACTGTGGCCTTTGAACTGACTCTGGAAGGCAGAATCAACTTCACAAGTAAAACAAAGAAGTGAGTTACAGAAAGCAGTTTTCATGCCACAGACTTCAGCATAAAAAGAATGGCCGTTTTCAGTAACTACCCATGATTCCATTTGATGGACAGTAAGGGATGAATTGGAGGTAAAGGACTGAATTCTCACAGGGTTTGGAATCTGGACATCTGGTAGGTCTTGCAAGTTACCTGAGTTCTGTTGTGAGTGAGGAGAACCTTTTAACCAGGAGTGTCCTGCTTGGAGATGCATTTCTCAGAAGACTAATGGAAAGAGTGTGAGGGCAAGAGTTGGGGATATGGGCTGGGGATAATCCTGACAGCATGAAGGTCAGTTAGAAGGTCAAGACAGTGCAACCTTAACCTGACTTGCCAGATTCATCCTCTAGTCTCCCTGAGCAGGCCCAGTAATTTTTTCTTTCTGCTCTGCTCAATCTGTCCAACTTCCCTTATCCATGCAAAAAGTCAATAATTAAAATGCTGCATGTTAGGGACTTCTGGGTAGCTCAGTTGATAAAGCATCCAGCTCTTGGTTTTGACTCAGGTCATGATCTCAGGTGGAGAGACTGAGCTCTACCTCCCAGCTCCCCCATTGGGCTTCATGCTTAGTAGGGAGTCTGCTGAAGATTCTTTCTCCTTTTCAGCCTTCCTCTACTCCTCCTCCCACTCGAGGGCATCTGCACTCTCTTCCTCTCTAAAATAAATAAATAAATCTTAAAAAAATAAAATTGAAAATGCTTCATGCTGTGGTTAAAAGAACAATATCAACTTTATGGAGTGTTGGGGTGGCTCAGTCAGTTAAGTGTCATAATCTCAGGGTCTTGAGACTGAGCCCTAAGAGGGGCTCTGTGCTCAGCATATTTCTCTTTCTGCTCCTCCCCCTGCACTCTCTCTCTCTGTCTCACATAAATAAATAAATAAATAAAATCTTAAAAAAAAAAAAAAAGACAACCATGAACTTTTTAGTTTCATAATCTTATTCATTCAATTCCCATATCTGGATATTGAAATCCTTACTGCCCCCAAGAACCAGTTACTTAGAATTCAAGAATACACAGGGATTCCTTTTTCAGTCATTGCTATGTTTTCCAGGTCATTCATGTTGTCTGTTCCAAAACTTTATGAAGTCACTCCTCTCTGTGTTTCCGTAATTCGTGGTGCCCAATCAGCACTACACAATGGCATTACTGCTCTGCCTATGTTTCTTGGTAGACTGTGATTTCTTTAGGGCAGAGAGAAACTTCTAGATATCTCCATCATTTACTAGTAAATAATATATGCTCAATAAATCTTTATTGAAAATTTGATAAATAAATGACAAATGAATGACAACTATTGTAGTGGTCATTTCCATATCCCTTAACTTCCCAGAGAATATCATTTAAACTGTGAAGGAGAAAAAAAAATGTCAGTATCAAATAATGAATATATAAGATTCAAAATTCAGAATTGAGAATGCCACGTGGCCAAAGCTGATTTAACATGAAGAAGAAAGAGCAGGCATTATCAGGTACAGTAGCATGTGCATTCCGTTCAGACCGATAACCTACAAATAAAGACTCTTAGCAATAACCAATCCTCCACGCAACACCCTGCCAGACCATATTGTTGGTACTATTCACATATTGTTCAGAGCAATTGACTTGCAATGAGAATGGAGTTTTTATGCAATAGTAATGGTTTGAACTTCTTTATTATCAAAATTAGAATTTTTGTGATTTTAACTAATTACTTATGTGTTAATTACTTATTTTATCTATTTATACTTGACAAAATAACCTGATTTGCTCTCTAATTAATGTAAAGAATTTTACAGTTTCCAGAATCTTCTCTATCAGCAATAACATCAGATTTATGAGAACTAATCTCATTAATATTAATGGAATTTTTGCAAATAAATCGTATCATGTATCATGGGTAGATGAGAGGTTGGTTAAAAACTCAAAAAAAAAATCTTATGTGCCAAGGACATTAGCGAAAATGGATGGCATCAAGGGATAGAAACCTTATTAAAGCATGACCATCTAAATTATGTCCACCAATGTTAAGAAATAACTGCCATTATATCACAGATAAAATAGCCTTTTGTAGAGAAATGAAAGAGATTCAAGACTTTTTCCTATTTGGGGAAGAGTAGTGTGGTGATACCTGCAAACAGAAAAATCACTGAATATGTCTTTTGGCATAAAATATTTCTGACAGCTGTCTGATTTATTTTGAAATATCTATTTTCATGCTCTTTTAATTTATGCATTTAAATGGGGAGACCTCAATTTAATGCTTACTCTCCTAAATAGTTCAGTCTAATTCTGAGTAGTTATCTTTTGCTCTGCTTAGAAAACCTCACTGCAAGTGTACAGACAGCAGCTGTAGCAGCAGGGGTGGAAGTGGTATTATTACCATAGTAATAGTGATTTTCATCAAGATGCAAAGTTAACCTTAGGCTGAGCAAGATGCAAGATTCGTAAGGCAGCACTTATTTCAACTTGAGAATTATCAGTCTATTGCACAACTACTTTCCCGCTATATGTGTGTTAACCAAGAATATTTAATTGGCAACATATACAAACTAATGCTGCAGCATGTGGTGAAGAGATAGTCATTGCCTTTTTTTTAATAAAATCCGTGATAACTTTTCTGCTGAATCAAAGCATTTTTTCTAATCTTTACTAAACATTGTATCAATGCAATTTTGAATGAAAAAAATATCTTGAAGAAGACAAATTAGTTGAGTAAAAATTAGAATGAAATGAGAAAAATCAGCTATTTGTAATGACTCTGTCAACTTCATCAGGGTATATGGGGTATGTGAGTAATTTCAATCCATACGTTTATATTTTTAACTCATTTGCCAACACATTTGTTAAATACTTACTATGTATTATAACACTAGAGTAGATACTGGAGATAGAAGTAGGAGTACAAATACAAATAAATATTTAATTAAAAAAATACATGGTATTAAATGCCAAGAAGAAAATTACAGGATCATAGGAGCATATGTCCAAGACTTAACATAGAACAGAAAGTGGGGAAATGTGGATGGCAGAATGAGTGAGGGCTTCTTCAGAAAGTAACATCTAAGGGGTGCCTGGGTGGTCAGTGGGTTAACCATCCAACTCGTCATTTTGGCTCAGGTCATGATCTTGGAGTTCTAGGATTGAGCCCTGCCTCGGGCCTTGAGTTCAGTGGGGAGTCTGCTTGAGATTCTCTCTTCATCTCCCTATGTTCCTACCCTACTCACTCTTTCTCTCTCTCTCAAATATTTTTTTTTTTTTTTAAGAAAGTAGCATCTAAGATCTGAAGGAAGAGTGAAAGGTATTTAATTAGTCAAGGTTGGCTGAGGGCTGGTCATTGGGAGGGTCCAGCTAGCAAGAACAGTGCTGGTAATGACCTGAGTCCGAAAGGACTATGACAATGCAGGAACTGAGAGCCACAACACAGAGCACTCAAACCCAACAGCGTGCCCACAGAAAGATCATGAAGGACTCAATGTATATGTTGAATTTTGGCTTGTATCCTAAGAGATATCAAAGCCACTGAATCATTTTAAGTAGGGGAATGGTATGCTCATATCTGAGTTTGTCAAATATTACTCTTCCTTTAATATGAAAAAAAATTTAAGTGGAGAATGGACGACACTTCAAGACTTTCAGGTAATGACCTAGAAAAACAATATGCTTCTTGTGGTAAAATTCTAGTTAGTTTAGCATTTAAAATTTGCATATAATTAAATTCAGTATATTTGAGGGTTTTTTTTTTAAAGATTTTGTTTATTTATTTATTTGTCAGAGAGAGAACACAAGCAGGGAAAGCTGCAGAAAGAGAGAGAGAAGCAGCTTCCCCACTGAACAGACAGCCCGACGTAGGGCTCGATCCCAGGACCTGAGATCGTGACCGGAGCTGAAGGCAGACACTTAACCAACTGAGTCACCCAGGCACCCTGTGACATAAAATGTTTTTAAAACTCAAATACTGGGATGCCTGGGTGGCTCAGTTGGTTAAGCATTTACCTTTAGCTCCGGTCATGATCCCAGCATCCTGGGATCAAGCCTTGTATCAGGCTCTCCGCTCAGAGGCAAGCCTGCTTCTCTCTCTCCTTCTGTGATCTGTTACTCTCTCTCTCTCTCTCTCAAATAAATAAAAGAAATCTTAAAAAAAATTTATACCAGATATTTCAGATATTAATAGAATGTCGTAAAATGTCTATTGGTAAAAACATATAATATTTAAATGATTTTACCTAAGTAGTAATTATAGTTGATACAGTAAAAATGTATTAATGAGGCTATTCTTATGAGTATAAACTTTTCAGTAATATTGGGAATACATTTAAAACTAAAGCTATCACATTATGATAAATATTTGTATCCATTTTCATCTGCAAATAACTTCTGGACAATGACAGTGGAGTGCAGAAAAAATTTTAAATTTCTTAAAAAAAAAAAAACAGGTAAGCAAACAACAAAAACACCTATAATAACAAAATAGCATAAATTTCATCAACAGCAACCAGGAGGGAATGTTTGTTTTTCTGCTTGTTTCCTATATAGTAATTTTCTTCTTCTTTTTTTTTTTTTTAGTTTAAAAAATGCATAATATACCAAACATACCAAATAAATAACTAAGTAACACGGGCCACAACACTTAGATATCGTACATATTCTTTTTTTTTAAATTTTAAAGATTTTTATTTATTTATTTGACAGAGAGAGAGAGAGATCACAAGTAGACAGAGAGGCAAGCAGAGAGAGAGAGGAGGAAGCAGGCTCCCTGCTGAGCAGAGAGCCCGATGCGGGGCTTGATCCCAGGACCCTGAGATCATGACCCGAGCCGAAGGCAGAGGCTTAACCCACTGAGCCACCCAGGCGCCCTGATATTGTACATATTCGAACTAGAGATCCATTCTTGATGGAGCATTGAGGCAAAGCTGATACTCAATCTCTCTGCTCTGTAAGTTCTCTTCACTAGCTTTTGTTTGTAACACAGGGAAGTTTGTACAGTTATTCAGAACTTGCATCCTTTTGACACAGTGATCAATAAAAATGTACAAGACCCTAAAATCATTTAAAGTTAACATTTAGTGACACTTACAAGTAAGGTTTTAATTGATAGAAGGATACTTGGCATGCAAAGTGTATATAATATGTCACCCTTAATTTACTGCCATGACAAGTCCATGCTGACACTTCTATAAAGGTAAAGTCATTACTTATTCACCTCAAAAGAAGAACACAGCATACCTTTTAACTTCTAGCCTATTGCAGGTTGAATCTGACCATCTCTAGAACAGTTTTTGGCATTAACTCTAGTGGCCAAAACGCAGATGTTTACCCATGAATCATGTGCATATGCAAAACCTTCAGGCCATTAGTATGTGGATGACCCTGATAAAGCAAAGATGATTTCACTTCATTTTCAAAATAAGGAAATTAGGTATTACTGAATTTCTCAAACTTTCTAAATCATCAGTGGAGAATTGAAGACAGATTCAAACAGAAAGCAAATTGAATAATTTCAGTGCTTGTTAGTAGATACTAATTTTATTATTTTATTTTTTTTAAAGACATATTTATTTGAGAGAGAGAGAGCATGTGTGCAGCCAGAGGAGGGGCAGAGAGAGAGAGAGAATCCTCAGACTGATTCCTGTTCAGTGCAGAGCCTGACTCAGGCCTTGATCCCAGGACCCTGGGATCGTGACCTGAGCCGAAATCAAGAGTTGAATGCTTAACCAACTGAGCCAATCAAATGTCCAAATAGGTACTAACTTTGAATTAAAGACAAAGCTATTTCCTAGAATTAAAGTCTCAGCTTTCACACAATAACAGATTTAACAGCATAGAAGATTTCTAGAGCTGGCTTAGAACTAGATACAATAGGGTCTTGACTAGACTTTAAGCTTTGTTAGCTTAAAAATATTAAGTACAAATTCCCCCTTGAAATCATTAAAGCATTAAAAAATAAGTGTGATAGAAAGTAACAATTTTATGTATAACACACATACCTACATACGTTTTGTATATTATATAAATTTATATTGTGTATAATTATATGCAAAGGTTTATGTCTAATACACGTAATTTTCATAATCGGAAATATTTTGGGGGATTTTATTTATAGGTACTTGTCAGCCTACTATTGTGTTCCCATCTTTGACTTCTGATTTTTTCAATAGTGTCAAAGACACTCCTTCAAAGTAATTTTCATAGATATGATTCTGTTGAATTTTTAAAGTATATAAATATCCTGAATGATAGCTTGTATAAAGATGATGATGATGTCCTGTCAACAGAACATGCATCTTTTCCATCGGTGTTATTTTCCATCAGAAACTAGAAATTTCCATTAGTGCCTGGAAATTTTATCTGACAGTCTCTTTAATTCTGACCCACAGCAAGTCTTTACAGGTTGCTGGACTTTCATGGTAGTCCCTGGTCACTAACAAAGAGACACGGGAGTTGGGGAGACTTTTTCAACAACTGAAATAACTACTGTATTTGTACTTATAACTACTATATTTGATTATTCAAAAATATTATTTATTATAAAATATTTTAATATCCATTTTCAGATACATTAAAAATGAACTCATGGGGGCACCTGGGTGGCTTATTTCGTTGTATCTGCCTTCGGCTCTGGTCATAATCCCAGGGTCCTACGACTGAATCCTGCATTGGACTCTGCTCAGTGGGGAGTGTGCTTCTCCCTCTACCCCTCCCCCCCTGCTTGTGCGCACGTGCTCTCTCTCTCTTTCTCTCCTACTCTCTCTCTCTCACTCTCTTTCCAAATAAATAAATAAAATCTTTAAAGAATGAACTTATGATTAATTTATGTATGGTTTTTGTTCATTCTTCACTTTGTACCCTAATGCAATGTCTTTGTAAAATATATATTTATTAAATGATATAATGGGAGCCTTATTATAAAGTTGAACTTACACATCAGTGTAATAGTTACTTGTATAAAATTCTGTTTTAACTAACAAAATGAAAAATGGGAGAACAGAGGCAGCCAGAGTCTGTTAGAGACATAACCAATAAGAGAGCATGAATATAAGAAGGGGCAATCATGCAAAAAACCCTGACTACTTTTTGTCAGAACAGGGCATTAGCTAAAGGGAATTCAGTAAGCATAGGGCATTTTTTGTAGTGCCTCAAATATTTAATTCAAAATGGACTTTGAAAGGACTTCTGCTCTGATGTGTGAACACATCAGAAGAACCACAATCAGACAATGGTCTTGCATTCAGGGCAAGTAGGTTCATCACTCATACTAAAGGTTACTATTTGGAAGAGGGGGCTAAAGAAGTAGAAACCACAATATGTTTGAATCCAGAATTTATATTCTCACATATTTAATTAATTAATCTGATCTATTGGCATAGTAACTGGAAACTGAACAATTTTGGGGTGTTTGCTGAATACAGAATCCCTGCAGGCTGCATTTTTAATGATAAAGATTTCTATTATCTAACACAGTGCCTGGATTATCATAAGAACACAAAAACGGTTTGTTCAATCAATGCACAGAAAGCTGGGAGAACACACAGTCTCTGGTTCTCAAATATTCCAATTGTATATAGAGGTGCCTCTACATAAAAAAAATTGTATGTAGTGGTAATTTTAAATCATACCTAGAAAGTTACAGCTTAAATTTCTGCAAACAGAGAGAAGTAGAGATTCCTTTAGTTACCGGTGTTGTAAGTTACAAGGTAAAGAATACTTGATAATATCCTCCACATGTACAGTAAGATGACATTTAAATAGATTGTACAAAGACATCAGTCCACTGAACACCTGAAATTTAACTAGCTAGAAAATTTAGGTAAATATTTTTTTATGATGTTCAGCAATCACTCTGAAATGTCAGTGCCAACAGACAAAGGAACATCATAGTTGTATATGGGTTGAATCATACGCCAGGAAGAGTTTTGGAAGCAAATGGGTCATATGCTATGAAGAGTATAGACAGGGTAGAGGATATTCAGGAAACTTTCCATTAGTGATCAAAATTTATATAGGACATACTCAGTGCAAACCTAGGTCTTCAAACTAAAACAAGGATTTCTATTAAGAGGAGAGTCCGCGTGTATAATATGATTCAACACTTCCATACATCACCCGGTGTTCATCATGACAAGTGTACTCCTTAATCCCCTCACCTGTTTAATCCATCCCCCCCATTCACCTCCTCTCTGTAAACCATCAGCCTGAAACAAATATAACACTGTATGTTAACCATACTGCAATTAAAATAAAAACTTCACAAGTAAAAAAAGTTAGCTATTTTGAAATCTTAAAAAAAAAAAGGAAAGTTCATGAATCTGACTGTAAGTTATGCACAAAAAGCAGAGCCTGGGCCAATAATAAAAAAACAAATAAGAATCAAAATGAGAGAAACTAAACATCTCTTAGAAGTGGTCCAGGCAAAAATGTGGATAGGTCATGGTGGACTTCTCTTAAAAACCCATAGCTCTCACCCCTACATGTCTTAAGGAGAGGGCTCTCTGATTCTAAGGGCTGAAAAGAGTGACGTTCTTTACAAGATTATGTAGAGTATTATGCCACGTACATTCATTTCCTAGGGTGGCTGGAACAGAGAACCACAAACTGAGTTGTGTAAAACAACAGCAATTTATTGCCTTATAGTTCTGGAGACTAGAATTCCAAAATCAGGAAATTGGGAGGGCCATATTCCCTCTGAAACCTGGGAACCCTTCCTAGCCTCTTCCTAGCTTCTAGTGGTTTGCTAGCAATGCTTGCTTTCCTTTACTTGCAGCTGAAAGGCTTCTATCTTCCATGATCACATGGTCATCTTCTCTCTGTTTTGTGTCTATCTTTGTGTCTCTGCTCTTCTTCTCATAAGGAAACTAGCCATTTTGGAGTCAAGGTCCACTATATTCCCATATGACCTCATCTTAACTTATATCTTCATTATAGCTGCAAAGATCCCATTTTCAAGTAATTTCCTATTCACAGCTACCAAGAGTTAGGATTTAAGCACATCATTTGGGGCTGGCAGAGATACAATATAAGCCTTAAATCTTGTTTTTGACTAATTAAAGTGGCCCTGGTGTGAATGGGAAGCTTGGGATGAAAGAAGTAGAATAGTGGTTTCTGCAAGAAAAAAAGCCAAAGGCAAGGTGGACTGGTGAACACAATGCTAACAGACAACAAAGACTTACTCTATGGCAGACACTGCTCTAACCCCTTTATAAATAGCCACACATCTTTCCTTTCTCTCATGATGTGAGGGTGTAGTTTTCTGCATATTTAAAGATGAGAAAGCAAAGGGAAAGAGATATCGAGTTGCTATGATGTATCAACACTGGAAATTAAATTCAGATAATCTGGCATGGAATTATGTTCTTAGCTAGGATAAGATTTCCGATCACAAGCTGGTTCCTCAAACCAGATCCCTGAGAATTGTTTTTTATCAGCTACATCTTCCTCCTGATTAGCAGCATTGTAAAGTGCTAACGGGTAGGGAGGGGTTAAATATGATTTAGGACTGGCCATAAAAGGATTACCAAGTTCACAAAATGCAGGTCAGGCTTCAGCTCTGTATTAGGGTATGCTCATAATTATAGGAATACACTTCAACCTCTATTTATTCTTGTGATAATGCCAACTTCTATCTATCTGAGAAGAGGTATCTAACTGAATCACAAAGTTATATGTACCCCCTACTTCCTTACACATTTTCTCCTCATTATCCATATTGGGAAAAATACCTAAAGAACTGACATTTCAGCTTGCTACATTTAAAATTTGTTGTACTTTAACATTGTTCTTATTAAAAAGTTATCTATATAGACATACATACATATATGAAAATAAATACAAAATAAAGGAATATATATATAATACTTCCCTGTATTTCTGGTAAACCTTCTGATTATTTTAGAGGCTGAATAATATTTTATGAAATCTCTTTTCCATGTTTTATTGAAACATCAGTTGTAATTGAAGCTCAAAAGTAATATACTGTAAAAATGTTATTGAACTCATAGGCCAAAGTAAATGTGATAAAATACATATCTTAAAATGTAGTATCTTTTTTTTTAATTTCCTGAGGAATCTCCACACTGTTCTCCAAAGTGGCTGCACCAGTTTGCATTCCCACCAACAGTGTAAGAGGGTTCCCCTTTCTCCACATCCTCTCCAACACACGTTGTTTCCTGTCTTGCTAATTTTGGCCATTCTAACTGCAATTGCACTGCTGGGTATTTACCCCAAAGATACAGATGTAGTGAAAAGAAGGGCCATCTGTACCCCAATGTTTATAGCAGCAATGGCCACGGTCGCCAAACTGTGGAAAGAACCAAGATGCCCTTCGACGGATGAATGGATAAGGAAGATGTGGTCCATATACACTATGGAGTATTATGCCTCCATCAGAAAGGACGAATACCCAACTTTTGTAGCAACATGGACAGGACTGGAAGAGATTATGCTGAGTGAAATAAGTCAAACAGAGAGAGTCAAGTATCATATGGTTTCACTTATTTGTGGAGCATAACAAATAATATAGAGGACAAGGGTAGATGGAGAGGAGAAGGGAGTTGAGGGAAGTTGGAAGGGGAGGTGAACCATGAGAGACTATGGACTCTGAAAAACAACCTGAGGGCTTTGAAGGGGCGGGGGGTGGGAGGGTGGGGGAACCAGGTGGTGGGTATTGGGGAGGGCACAGATTGCATGGAGCACTGGGTGTGGTGAAAAAACAATGAATACTGTTACACTGAAAATAAATAAAAAATTTAATTAAAAAAATGTAGTATCTTATTTTAGATTTATTTTCTTCAAAATACAAAAGATCATGAGGTCAGATTTGATAACTGAAATGTAACCGTATGATACATGAAACTTTTTTTGGCGGGGGGGGGGTACTTGACCAGTGAGTCTTGCTAAGCTTCTAAAGTACCCAGTTGGGGGAACAACAAGCAAATCAAGAAAAAAAGTATAAAATATAAACACAGGGTTTGAAGCTACGACTAAAAGCTCCTCCACTGATGTTTTGTTCTGGGGCATTTTATAACAGTCTATACAATGGTGAGGAGAAAAAATAGACCCTGAGAAACCAGACTCCACTATCACCAAGGTAGATAATCTCACTCAAATTTTAGGAAATGAACTGACTTTTACATCTGGTCAGGAGGGTTGAAGTATATATCCTTTTTCAGAAGATACAGTTTTCTGGACAGAACCATCATGGTTGGCTGATCTATCAATCTTGTTGAATAGAAAAGCAATGAGTTTGCAAACCTTAAAAGCAGTTTCTACAACCTGATGCTAGGAAACAAGGTCTGGCTCAAATTGCTCCTTTTGATGCTTCCATGGACAGCTAATGGAGCACTTAAATCTGCCTACTGCAAACAGCAGTAATACTGAGGAATACTGAAGAATACTGAGGAATTAAAATCAAAGAGAATCAGGAAACTATAAGGCTATAGTATTTCTACTCCTGTCAAAGGGAACACACACACACACACACACCTATTTCCAAAGTGAGATATCTATATATCTATATATCTATATAATTATATTATTTATTATATATAATATATATTATATATAATTATATTATTTATTATATATGTTATATATTAATATATTATATATTAATATATAAATATATATATTATATATAATATATATATGTATTTTTTTTTTAAACAAAGCAAAAATCCAAAGTAACCCTGAAAAAGACACTACATGTAGGAAGCTGTCATGGTCACTATCTGAACATCATATGGAACTTTGTTACTCATAAATCTGTCAGTGGAACCACCAGTGTCCGTATTGCTCTATACCCATTCAGAGGCATGGTATCTTTCCAAATTGAGTCTGGGAAATTCTGGCCACTATTCTTTGGTGATGGAGTGTCTCTCTTAGTTTCAGGGAGGCAAACCTAATTTATTTTGGGGAAATTACATTTTCATTTTATTAAAAACACTTTTTCTTTAAGATTTTTGTGATACACTCCACACCTAACGAAATACACTACTGTAATGTGATTGCTGCTAATGGCATGAAACATTTCCTTGAGAGATTGAAAACATTTTAGATAAAATATGGACTTTAAGTAAAACATTTTATGGGGGGAAGAATGAAGTGTGGAATACTGAAATGCTGTCTTCAACATGACCTCACAAGGGAAATGGATAACAGGGCTTCCTCTTTTATTAAAGAGTGTTTTGTTGTGAAAATAGTATTTGTGAAACAAAAGACCAGAAAGTACAAGTTATGTACAAGTTATGTGACTTTCTCTGTTAACAATTCAAAATTGTATTAGAAGGATATGTGATTATAACTGAAACAAAATTCATGTTTAATTCATCAATTATCTCTTATTTAAACAAACCTGAGACAATAATGACATATCTTACAGGATCTCACTTTTAATGACTAGATTTGGATAAGGAATGAGATGTAGGAAGAGAATTTACACACTGATATTATATTCTAGTTTCTTTGGTCTTAATATAAATTTATTCACTGATTCAATGTATATTTATTGATCATCCACTGTCAGCAAAGTGCTCACCTGGGTACTACAACACTACTTCCTTCTATAGTTTGTCAAAGTAAATTATTGATCATAATAACGAGTTTTCTTTAATGCTTTAATCATAAAATATTTGAAACATGTACCAAAGGAAATGAAGAGTGTAAAGAATTTCTGTGCACACAAAACTAAGCTTTAACAAATAACCTACAGCCTATCTTACTTCACCTGTTCCCCCTCACCTCAGCTCCTCCATTATTTTAAATAAAATCCCATACTTTGTATCATTTCAATAAGTAATTTAGTTAATTATCTGTAAAATATAAGCTTTCTTTAATGGTTAGTTTTTTGGAGGGGAGGTTTAGTTTGGTTTGTTTGCTTTGGGTTTTTTTGTTTCAGTTATTTTTTGTTTGTTTTGGTTTTGTTTTTGTTTTTACAAAACCACTTTACCATTATCACTGCTAAAGTTTTTGACAATTTTTCAATATCATCAAATACCCAGTTGGTGTTCAAATTTTTAATTATGTTTGAAATGTCATAAAATCAAACTTAAAGGACTTGGAATATGACCCAAATACAGTTCACAGACTGCTGCTGTTTGTTATCTTTAAATCTCTAGGTTCTACTTTCATCATGTTTCTCCTCTTCTTTCAGTTCATTTGTTGAGGAAAACAAATTTTTGTCCTGTAGAGTTTTCGAACTATGTAGATTTTACAGACTGCATCTCAAGGATGCATTTCAAAATGCTTCTCTATCATCAGTGGTTTGATTTAGAAGCTTGATAAGACACAGATACAAGTGTCTTGGTGTGGTGAGACTACTTTCTAAGTGGAGGGCTATGTTCTTCCATCTGTAAGCATACAATATTTGGTTGTCTTATATTTTGGTTAACAGCCTTTGATGCCTCCTGCCTGGATCCATTGTTACCTGAAGTTGCAAAATATTCTAATGCCAGCATTCCTTTTCCATTTTTTAGGTGGAATACTTCTATAGGGAGAAACACTCTGTTATTTCCTAATAAGTTTTATAGTGGTAGTTTTCATAGGTAAACCAAGATAAATGTACCTGATCTTTCTCTTAAACTGCCTATTTTTAAAATAATATATTGCTTCACTAACATCCTCCAATTATGAACAATTGTTTTCTAATTGTTAGGAAATCGTGGATTTAAACATATTTGATCTGCTTCAACTTGTTACAATTATTGTTCTTAACAATATAGAATTTGTTCTGTTTTTTGCTAGTATGAGCTAGATTGATCCCCTAGCACTTTTGACAGATTAAAGTGGTCTTGGGTAGCTTCCTTGCTCTTTTTAATGTGATGAATTATTTTATGATCACGATATACATTTCTGGCTCCAGATCTGGAATTACCTACTTTCACCTTTGTAAATAAAACTACCCTCACTTTAGATTTGTCTGATGTTTATCATGATTAGATTCAGATGTTTCATTCCAGGTTGACAAATGACCTAAATGATGTCATATCCCTCAAAGGAAATCACACCAGGAAGCATTCAATGTGAATCTGCCTCTCACAGTTGATATTAATTTTTTTCACCCTGTTAAGTTGTTGTCCTATTTCTCCATTTTATAGTTACTATTTTTTTTCCTTGAAACTAATAAGAATTCGTAGGAAGACACTTTCATACCATGCAACATTCTGTGTCTCATAAAAAATATTTGCCTAGGTTTGTCAACCATTAATGATTCTTGCCTGAACCAATTTTCACTATGATGGTTACAAAATATTTTCCATCTCCTGTAATCCCTTCACATTTAGAGGTTATCAGTTGGCATCTTACTATAAGAAAAAGCCCCTCTTCTCTTTTTATCTATTTATTTATCTGTTGGTTTATGATTGTTATATACTCATTGATTCCTATTTTCTTGCTCAAATTATCCAAGATTTGGCAAGTAGGTGTTACAACTGCCTCCTGTGCCCTTATAATATGCCCCATATATTTCTTTTTTAGTATTATTGTTTTAGCATTTCCTTACCTTTTGGTAAAAAAAGTTTTCAAACTCATGTTATACCTATATTGACCACCTTTGGAGTCAAGACATTTTATGAAACCAGAACAAATCTGACATCATAATCTGATAAGTACATTAGAAAGTAAAATTAGAAGCCAATCTCTGTTATGACTATAGATGAAAAAAAAAAAACTAACAACATATTAGGAAATTGAATTCAGAAATACCTTTGATAGGTAAGGACAATGGCTGCAATAAAGCTATCATCTCCAAATTTTTCTCTCCAAATAAAAGTATACAGTAGAGCAATCCAGGATTGTTTGCTTGTTAGTTTGTTTGTAGGGGAAGGACTATGAGGCTTCGAGTTTTATGGTTCACTTCGGCCTGTAGAACCCTCAAACTGCATTCTTATTCTTCTCTTCCTCTACACCATCCTATTCTCAAAGGGTACTTCTCTCTTCCTTTTGCTTTTTTTCTCCCCCAAAAGCTTTGTATTTTGAAAGCCTCTTTAAAGTCTCTCTTATCTGTGTAAGTGGCATCTGGCCTTTTAAAAAGCACTGACTAGTACCTCCCCTTTCAAATCACAGAAACTTAAAAATCTCTTCTCTATAGATTATGCCCCTATCTGCCCAGATACTTTCCCAGTATTTCCAGATTGCATTTAATAACTTTGATGGTTCATTACAAATCACCTTTAGGATCCTCTGACTAGTCTCCTTCTTAGGTTTTGCCCAAAGTTGATCTCATCGATCTTTTCTTGCCACAAAGCCTTGTGCCTAGGCAAGAGTGGTATGGTAGCATTGATGTGGGAAACAGAGACAGAAGAAAAAATAATTAAATTTCCTTACCCACTGAAAAGCCCTTAAAACAGGCAGAGTGACATTCTTCTAGGAACTCAATTACCTCCACCTGGAGGCTTTGCTAAGGGCAAAGGGCAATCCTAGCTTGACCGACCCCCTTCCCCCAATCAGGATCCTGAAGTCTACTTTAACAATTCCTTTAAAAACTTAATCTCTAAACCCTCCAAGACACATGTTGACAATCATTCTCAAGAATATGGCCCAGTGATATAGAGCTAAAGGGTCTCAGGACAAAGGTTTTATTACCATTAATGAATAACCTTTTCCCCAACAATAGCTAGCCCCTCAAGGTCCTGGAAACCTTGCTTCCAAAATTCCTTAGAGACTTATGCCATCCCTAACCCCCTCCCCAACTTGCAAGTATATAATGGACCATTCCTCACAGCACCGGGGCAGCAACTCTTTCTGCCCACGGGTCCTGTCCCCGCGCTTTAATAAACCACCATTTTGCACCAAAGATATCTCAAGAATTCTTTCTTGGTCTTCAGCTCTGGACTGCACCACACCGAACCTCACTTATATTCTAAGACTTCATCAGCATGAGAGTTCCTACACTGGAATTTGGTGGTTTTCTTTTTTTTTTTTTTTTAATCTTTTTACTTACAGTTGTTTAAATTTTAGCATTTTTATCTTTAAATTGTGCTATAAGAATAGTTTTACATAATTCAATTTTTACAAATAAAATAAAAATGAGATAAGAAGATCCCCCTTCCCCAGACAGAAAACAAAACTAAACTAGTTGATAATAACCAAATGCAAACAAACAAAAACTGAACCTCAACAATTATAAAATGTTTTAACATAAACATAGGAGAAAATATTTGTGGCCTAGGGTTAATCAAAAGTTCTTGTCCATCAGAGTGTGAAGCATAAATACCTCCTACCTTCAGTAATACTGATACCAAAGTAAGAGAAAGACACCACAAGAAAATGAAACCACTAGCCAATATCCATGATGAATATACACATAAAAAACCTCAAAAAGTACTAGCAAAATGAAATCAACAGCACGTTGAAAGGATCACATACAATGATCTAGTGAGATTTAACCCTAGGATTCAAGGATGATTCAACCTACATTAGTCAATAAATGTGATATATCACATCATAGAACAAAAGATAAAAATCACATCATCATCTCCATAGACACAGAATTTCAACATGTTTTCATGATCAAAACCCTCAACAAATTGGGTATAGAAGGAATACACATCAAGATATAAAGGCATATAAAAATATATAATTACATAACAAGCCCATTGTTAATATCATATTCAATAATGAAAGGATGAAAATTTTTCCTCCAAGTTTGGCAATACTAGAGGGGCTCACTCTTACCATTTCTATGTAACATGTACTGGAAGTCCTAACTAGAGAAATCAGGAAAGAAAAAAATAAATAAATAAATATCCAAATCAGAAAGGAAGAAGCAAAATTGTATCTGTTTGCGGAAGACATGATTGTGTATATAAAAAAGCTCTAAAGATTCCACAAAAAAATAAAAACAGCTACAACTAATAAATTTAGTAAACTTGTAAGATACAAAATAAACACACAAAAATCAATTGTTTCTATACACTAACAACAAATTACCTGAAAAAAATAAAGAAAATAATTCCATTTACAATAGCATCATAAATAATAAAATACTTACTGTATTTAACCAAGGGTGTGGTGTGAAAGATCTGCTCACTGAAAACTACAAGACGTTGATGAAAGAAATTGAAGACAGAAACAAACGGAAAGATATCTCATGTTCATGGTTTGGGAAGATTTAATATTATTAAAATGTTACACTACCAAAGCCTATCTATTTAATGCAATCCCTATCAAGATTTCACTGATATTTTTTATAGAAATTGGATAGCAACATGCATAAAAATGGAACTGGACCTCTTATGCCATACAAGAAAATAAATTCAAAATGGATTAAAGACCTCCATGTGGGACCTGAAACCATAAAAATCTTAGAAGAGAATATAGGTGATAAGTCCTTTGGAACCTCAGCAACTTCTCTCTAAATATGTCTTCTGAGGCAAGGGATAAAAAAATAAAAATAAACTACTGGGACTTCATTAAAATAAAAAGCCTCTGCACAACTAAGGAAACAATCAAGAAAGCTAAAATGCAACTTATGGAACAGGAAGAAGGTATTTGCAAACAACGTATCTGATAAAAGATAAAGAGTATCCAAAATCTATAAAGAACTTCTAAAACTCAACACCCAAAAAACTCCCAATCAACCCAATTAAAAAATGGTCAGAAGACACAAACAGATATTTTTCCAAAGTTAAGACATCTATCAAGGACCAGCCTTGGTGAATGGAGAAGCCTGTTAAATCCCCTCCCTGCTTGAGGGCATGCTGTAAAGGAGAAAGTGGATGTGTTTGTTGTGGCAAATGGAGGGAGGCTAAGAAGGTGGTTCTGGGGCTGGCGAAGAGGGTAAAGACAAGTCAAAGATGGCTGAGGCTGAGTACTCTTTACAAATGGCATCATTTTTGCAACAAGGCCTTTTAAAGTTTTTAACAGACAAGCAAAATTTTGCTGATTCTCTGTAAGGGGGTTGGTTACTGGCTGCTGGGTATGAGAGGAGCTGGGTATGGGATTATTCTGTATTTGAGCAAGAAAAACGTCCTCCTCCCTGTAATAAGCTTGAGGTGGCAGCAGCCTCCTCAAGCTCTTCCCTGCCCTAGGGAGAGAGTTCATCATCCTCATGGGGAAGAGTATTAGAGACTGTAAGGATGGGATAAAGGGAGGGGGCACTAGAGACCCTGATGCGTTGTCCCCATGGTAAGACAGTCTTGGAAGAGCTTTTTCTTTAAATTGTTCTTCGTAGAAGTCTCTTTCTGTATAGCAGTTCCAGAAAGTTGGTTGTAAAGAGCCCAGGACCTTTTCCAGTTCATGGACAGGACCAAGGCAATCATGCACCAAGTTCCACAAAGAGCAAGTATCAACAGGAGCCTTGGTAGGACCATGTACAGAGCAGCAATCTTTAAGCTGTTCTCCTATATTTTCCCAGGTAGGAAAATTAACTGTGCCCTTCTCAGGAAACCAGGAGCAAACTTTTTGGACAAATTAAAGAAATCTCTCTATTTGAGCATCACTAACTTTTGTTCCATGAGACTTTAACATAGATTTAAAAACTTGTATAAAAAGGGACCTATCCTGGGCCTGTAGCTGTCCCATAATTTATTACTCCCGACGCACAATTGTTCCTCCACTTACCCATTCCAAATGCTGAGACATCTCTACCCCAGAGGAGTGCCTCACCTGCTGTGCCTTATGCTGATCCTGAGCCTCTTCTGGTGCCACCTATCAAGGACTAGCCTTGACTGAAGGGAGAAACCTGAGTTTTGGGGTGGGAAGGAGAAAGAGACACAAAGAATGGGATCAGGAGGGTGGCAGCAAATGCTGAGAGGATTGTTTATTTGTTTACAGCAGTTTTATATGATTCAAGCACAATACAATCACTACAATCACGTGGCAATCACCTTGATCACTGCATAGATAATTCAATAGAACAATCACCAGAACAATCTACTGGTAAATAACAGTTTTCTCAGTCAGTCATGTTGCACTACATTGCAGCAGATCAACTAGCTTAAGGGCAAATCTATTCTTCTCTGCTTACTTCCTGCTGTGGTGCCTCTGCAAGCTGCGGTGATGGCAGTGCTTTAGGGCTAAACTGTGGTGGGTAAGGCTGGTCTCTGACTTGACCCTAAAACAGGAAGGATCCTGTCAGCTTGCTGTGTGGTCACCACAGACATCCAGATGGCCAACAGACACATGAAAAGATGTTCGACATCACTCATCATCAGGGAAATGCAAATCAAAACCACAATGAGTTATCGCCTCATACTGTCAGAATGGCTAAAACTTACAAGAAACAACAGATGTTGGCAAGGATAAGGGGAAAGGGGAACACTCTTGCACTGTTGGTGGGAATACCAACTGATGCAGCTACTCTAGAAAACAGTATGGAGTTTTCTCAAAAAGTTAAAAATAGAACTATCCTACAATCCAGCAATTGCATTACTAGGTCTTGACATACAGAATACAAAAATATGGGGCACCTGGGTGGCTCAGTGGGTTAAAGCCTCTGCCTTTGGCTCAGGTCATGATCTCAGGGTCCTGGGATCGAGCCCCGCATCAGGCTCTCTGCTTGGCAGGGAGCCTGCTTCCCCCTCTCTCTCTGCTTGCTTCTCTGCCTACTTGTGATCTCTGTCTGTGAAATGAATAAGTAAAATCTTTAAAAAAAAAAAGAATACAAAAATATTAATTCAAAGGGATACATGTACCCTAATGTTTATAGCAGCATTATCTATAATAGCCAAATTATAGAAACAGCCCAAGTGTCCGTCAATTGATGAATGAATAAAGAAGAAGTGGTGTGTATACACATACAATGGACTATTACTTAGCTATTTTAAAAAATGAAATCTTGCCATTGCGATGACTTGGATAGACGAGAGAGTGCTATGCTAAGTGAAATAAGTCAGTCAGAAAAAGACAAATACTGTATGATCCCGTTGTATGTGGAATTTAAGACACAAAACAAGTGAGCAAAGGGGGAAAAAAAGAGAGAGAGGCAAACCAAGAAAGATTCTAGACTATAGAGAACAAACAGATGGTTATCAGAGGGGAGGTTATCAGAAGGGAGGGGCAGGACTAAAACATGTGATGGGGCCTAAGGAGTGCACTTGCTGTGATGAGCACAGAGTGTTGTATGGAAGTGTTGAATTACTATCGAGTATTCTAGATTCTGAAACCAATATTACACTGTGTGTTCAGTAACTGGAATTTAGTTATTTTTTAAAAATTAAGTAAAAGCAAGCTATGTAATCAATACATTTATGTAAAAAAATGCAAAGTATATAAGTAACTCATATTAATTAATAGCAAAATAATCTGATTAAAAAATGGGCAGAGAAACTGAATAGAATTTTTTTCTGAAAATATACAACTGGCCAACAGGTACATGAAAAGGTGCTCAACATCACTAATCATCAGGGAAATGCAAATCAAAACTACTATAATGAGATATGACCTTACACTAATGTTTTAATGACTGTTAACAAGAAGATAAGAAATGACAACTGTTGGCTAAAACATAGAGAAAAGAAAATGTTTGTGCCCTCTTGGTTGTAGTGCAAATTGTTAGAGCTACTGTGGAATACATTATGGGGGTTCTTCAAAAAACTAAAATTTAACTACTACATGATCCAGCAATCTCACTTCTGGTTGTATATAAGAAGAAAACAATTAAAAGATAATATCAAAGAGATATGCTCACTATCATGTTCATTGCAGAATGATTCACAAAAGCCAAAGTTGGGAAACACCTAAGCACCTATTTACAGATGAATGGATAAAGAAGATATTATTTATACATGTATATGAATATATATGTGTATATATATATGGATAATGAAGATATATATACACATATAATGGAATATTATTCAGCTATATAAAAAGAAGGAAATTTTGACATTTGCAACAGTAAGGTTGGATCTTGAGGGCATTATGCTACTTGAGACAAGTCAGAGAAAGACATACTATTTTATCTCACTTATATGTAGAATCTAAAAATAGGAATTCATAGAAACATAGAGTGGATTGATGATTGCCAGGGGTGAAGATGTAGGTGGGGGTGGGGAAAGGGATGTGGTCAAACAGAAAAACTTTCAGTATAAATGAATAAGTTCTGGTCAACTCATGCATGATGACTAACATTAACAATATTGTATTACATACTTAAAGGTTGTTATGAGGGATCTCAAAAGTTGTCACACCGCCAAAATGATAACTATGTAAGTAATGGATGTATCAACCTTATTGTGGTAATCTTTTCTCAATATATATGCATATGTCAAATCATCCGCTTGTGTACCTTAAACTTACACAACGTTACATGTCAATCATATCTCAATAAAGCCAGGGAAGAGATAAACAACGGGCCCAACCTTCTGACCCAAACCTTTTAAAATAAATAAATAAATAAAATAACACTAAAGTCATAAAAAAGACAGAATTCAAGAAAATTTGAGAAATAAATCTCTGAAGGGAGCTATCTCTGTCCTGCATTAAAACATACTGTGCTATCTCTAAAATTATAGCCCTGAGGTACTGGGTCACAAGTAGACATCACATCAATGGAATAGACTAGAAAGTCCAGAAATGAACCTCAGGACATACAGATGTTTTCGTATATGATAAAAGAGGCAATTTAATATTTTAAAACACTGGGATAAAGTTGAACTCTTAAATAAATAATGCTGGGACAACTGAGCAGCCATATAGCTTAAATTTGACCCATATCTCACACCACACATGAAAATAAACCAAATGAATTAGGGATCTTAAAGTGAAAAAGAAAACCATACAAGCACAAGAAACCAGAGTAAATTATTCTTTAACCATGGTATAGGGACAGACTTTCTACCTCTGACTCAAAATCCAGGGGCAATAAAGTGATCAATTTGATTACATTAAAACACAAGGCAAAATCAATCATAAACAAAATAAAGGACAATTGACAAAGTAGTAGATCACATCCATAAACAAAGGGCTAATATTTTTACTATACAAAGAACTCTTAAAAGTTGAAGGACAAAGTACCAAAACACCATATTGGGTTGTAAATTGGATAGAGGCATTGTAAAATGAGGGTTGGTTGAAATATAAATCCAGGAAATGAACTGAGGTCACCTTGGAAAACAATGCACAGAGAAGAGACATAGGATGACTGAGCCCCTGGAGTACTCAAGTACAAACATGCCAGGAAGAGGGAATTGAATAAGGAAAAAGAATCGGAAAAGAACAGCCAGTTGATAAACAAATTAAGCACATCTTGTGTTCTTTTTCCATCTTAATATCAAAAAATTGCTCAGAAGTGAGTCCTATTAAATTATAAGAAGCTGCTAATATGACAAAAAAAAAATCTATTGAAAATATATTTTTAAGCCAGACAGCTCATTGTTCTTTTGTATCATTTATATAAACAACCATTATCATTTTTGGATTGAATTAATGATTTAAAAATTTAATTAAAGTAACTTAATTTGTGTATATCTAAATTAAAGCTTCTACAATGAGATCTATCAACTCTTCGCCCTTTGTTTTACATGCATTATTCCCTATAAATAATTAAGTGCCTTTTGGAAGCATTTAGGAAATTATTCTCTTCTCTCTGCTGTACAGAGACACGAAAATGGAATTTTTCAAAGTATAAAGCTCTTTTTAGGAGACAGCAAATCTTAAAAGAACATAGCTTACAAAATAAAATATTTTGAGAAATGGACATTTTCTAAAACCATTTAAAGCATATATGAAGTGAAGAAGCACTGAAACACTGTTTAATCTATGCTGCCTCATACTTGGTGGCCCATGTTAAAATGCAGTGACAATAAATAGAGCCTGCTGTGTTTGACACACTATTTAGAGTAGCTCCAGAGGGTAGAAGAACGTTTACTGTTTTTAATCATTAGCTTGAAATGATTGATCAGCAGTGTTACTGGAGTGCTAGTCATTTAAATATAAAAGCACTTTGAAGTTTCTAATTTTAGAAAGAAATAATTGAGTAAACAGCCAAGTTAATCATCATGGATGCCTTAGTGTCAAGACGGGCAATTCGTAATTTTGAAAAATAGTGGTATGAAATAAAAAGAAATCTCATCAAGTTAATGTGATTTGTTTCCTGAAATGTTATTTAAGTGGAAACTAAACTTGAGTCATTTTGACACAGATGGAGTGCAGCAAATGAAAGAGAGAGAAAGCGGACTCACTTCCACATTTGAAGACACTTATCATTTGTACTTGTCCTCTCAGAAAGCAATTCATCACTTCAAAAGTGTATCTTCGTCTCTATCATCCATTAATTTTTATAATAATCAAGTATGTATCCTGAAAGGCTGGGATATCTTTATACCCAATGTAAAGTATATATTCTCTGACTGTCAACAGAGAAAAATTGGAAGAATCAAAAATGAAAGTTTTCAGTTGTCCTTAAAAGACTAAGAAAATTGTGGGCAAAACCAGTGGTTTTCCTTACCCTGAGACAACTTCTGTAATTGTCAAGACTGAAGATTTGGAGAGTTTCTTTTAACTTTGTAGAGACTTTTTAAAAAAATTATTCAAAATAGATAGCGTTCTCAATACTTCTGAAGTCCTAGCTCTACTTTCTGTACAGTTTCCCTTCTTTTGGAGACTTGTCTTGCTTTCATATTCTACTTATTAACGTCTAGGAAGAAGAAAACCGTTGAACGCACTGATGTTAAGGATCTTGTTAGATGAATATTCATAAGGGCAAATCCTTTTAAAGGAGAAGTTTGAATAATGAATTCTAACCCTAAATGAATATAATGCTTCAAAATCAGACTAGAGAAATACCAGAATACATAGCAGTAAACTCCAAACCAGATAATTTTGAAGGGATCCTCATATAGTGAAATTGGTCATACACAGATTATTTTACGGAATACTAGGTTAGAGAAACCAGAGTATATTTTGGAAGGCAGAGTTTGGAATAACATAGAGCAGGACTTCCCAAAATGTCTTAAAACACAAATAGTATTAAAATGTTTTGTAGATCTCACATAAAACCAACGTCACTAGCAGACAATTCAGGTATAGTAAAGCATCCCTAAAAGCTTGACCATCATTGGATGGGTTTGTATTGAATTAACCTGAATTATACTTGGAAAATAGTAAAGGAATTCCATGTGAACTATATTATTTTTTTTCTAATGACAATGTCTGATGCAAATAAGAATTTGAGGGCTCTTTTTAACAAGTTTGTCACGGCTGAGTCCTCTAACACTCCCACCTGAAATACACACCTGCACATCCACAAGTTTATGACTCAGCAGTAAGAACACTGTCTCAGAAGCAGCATACATGAATACAAGGTAGTATAAACAGATGGTCAATAAATTACTGATGGAAAACAGGTTGTTGACATTTTAATATATTGAGAGACAGAACTAATACAGGTAGTCCTTATGTTATAAGGATATTGTTTTCCTAAAGTACATTTTAAAATACTTTAGAAATTGAAAATCATCTTTTCATAGAAACAACAGTGGTTAGGTTGTCACAGGGACCATTTCACATATATACCTCTAGGACCATTTATTTCTAAAATCCCACTTGGGAGGATGGAAACACACTTCACCCCCTGCAGAAGAATGACTAATCTAGGTTACAGAGGATTTCTATCCATCTATCATCTATCTATCTATCATCTATCTTTCATCTATATATATTTGTGTGTGTGTGTGTGTGTGTGTGTGTGTGTGTGTGTGTGTGTGTATTTACCTACTTCTGTCTCTGGTTACTTGCTTCCTTAACATTTGTATAATAAGACCAAGCTTTTATGTACTCTTTGGAGTTTTATACTGTGCGTATCTATGAGGTGGGTGTCAGAGGTGATGTGTTTACATCATAAGCTACCTCTGTTTCAAAGTGTTCTTAATTGTTCTTTGTTCCTAAAGCCAGTAAAGTTTAAATAATTTGACCAAATGTATACTGAACAATGTCTGCATTGAATGAAAACATGCACTACAAAAGATGAAAGCCTCTGTCACTATAGATTTAATCCTCTAGTTTTCCAAAAGTGCAATATATGTTCGTAGTGAAATCTTTCTGCTGGTGCATTTTAATTCTGCTAAGAAGGCATATCTATAGAAGTTAAGACAGAGTTCATTGTCCATAGAATTTTACACTTGGCCTTTGTCCTGAGTTTTCCAGCAAGAGCTCTCATTAATATCAATTTTCCTGACAGCTTTCATGATGTGGACACATTAATACTAGGAACTGGATTGTGATCGTTGACATAAACTACTGAACTGCTGTCAGAGAGCAGTGACTTCAAATCACTTACAGAGGATTTAATGTAGTGAAGAAAATTAACCTCATCAAGAACTTAGCTTGTGTATGAAGTAAGGAATATATTTATTACTTCCTAGTAAAAATGATTTGGGGGAGAATATGCTTTCATGGCTCTAATTGAATATGAAGCATCAAAACATGGGATTTCCCTTATAATTTCTGCTGATGTGTGTGACCCCAGGCAAACCATTTTTTAAAAATTCTTCCTTTAATAGCCCAACAGTAGCAAGGTAAATCATGACTATCTAAAATTATGTGTTTCGACAGTAAGAAAACTCACCTTGAGCATAAGGTTTAATGATGCATTTTCTTTCAAAACTTATGGTAAAACACCATTATATTCTTAAAACAGAAATAAGAATTCCCCAAAATTCTATAAATATAAAAATGTAGCAATACATGAAATAGCTTTCAATTTCCATCTATAAGGGCTCTTCATTGTTCATTAACTTTTAATAATGTATGCAAGTATGGTCTCGGGTTTCTTGTGATAACAACTCTGAGGTTCAACCTATTGACTCCTGGATCTACTCCCAGATGGGCTCAGCCTTTTCTGACCAAATAACAGGTAGGGAGCTACATCTAAGGTGCAAACTACTGTAAAGACTAGAAATTCACATATACTCACAAACACACCCCCAAGTTCTATCTTTTCCCATTTGATATAATGGATACCAGAGGAGTCAAAGCAACATGGATTTGGAACAAGTGACTTATTGGCAGCAAGCACTACTAAGCCAGTAGAATAAAAAACAGTTTCTATCAGTTACCAATTTCATCTATAACCTAAAATCTGTTTATAATCAATTTCAACTTCCATCTGCTGTGCTAACTCCTACCCAGCTCTTTTCTCAGGTGAAGATGCCAAGATAATGTGCTGCTGCTTTACCTCTGTTTAGTCTTTTCTTCACTTATACAAGGATTTTTCCATTATAATTTTTTTAAAGGTTTTATTTATTTACTTGACAGAGAGAGAGAGCGTGCAAGGCAGGAGAACAGAAGGCAGAGCGGGAGGGAGAAGCATGTCCAACACCAAACAGAGAGCCTGCCATGGGCCTGGATCCCAGGACCCCAGGATCAGGACCAAAGTCAAAGATAGACACTTAACCGACTGAGACACCCAGGGACCCCTCTCATTATAATCTTACGCTGGGGAGAGTCACACTATCCAGATAATCAAGAGTGCCTATGTGAAGTGTAGATTGCCAAAGCATTGCTACCCATACTGATGAGGCATTATGTTCTTGGCTCATCCCTCTTATAATTGAACATATGCAGAAACATTTTAATAAGCTTTCTGTATCTCATGTACCTAGGAATATCTTCTTGACCAAGGCACTCTTACTGACTAGACTTGGCAGTCATTGCTCTCTTTTGGTTGTGCCATAGCACCTTATTTTTTTTTAATTTATTTTATTAACATATAGTATATTGTTTATTTCAGGGGTACAGGTCTGTGTTCATTATTCTTACAAAATACACAGTGCTCACCACACCAAGCCATATTTAACCAAAATTTCTAGATTAGTACATTTTCTTTTTGTTATTTCAATATAAAACTAAAACTAATCTCAATTTTGTTAAATCTAAAAAGACCTTTGAAAAAATGCAATTATTATTGTGATTTTGATAACTCAAAATTTTTTACTTTCATATTTCCCTTAAAATAATATTCTTATATTAAATGATGAAGTACAATATGAAAATAAAATTCCCTTCTATACTCCATGAATCATATCACTTACTTTCCAGGGAAAGAATAGATTATGATATATTTGATCTAAACTAACACCATTCTAGGTACGTAGTCAAACTTACTGTGCTGTCTGAAACTTACTTTTAGACATGATTCTAGTGGGGAGTGGGAAATAACCAGTTGTGGTTTCTTTGCCCTAGATAACATTTTGTTGAATTTCTACTCTACTCTCTCATGATTTCTAAGAAAGGAAATAACTATATAGTTCACCCAACCTAACAAAAATACAAACAAAAAACAACAAAACCTCAATATTTAAATGTATAAGAAGTATAATGAAAATCAACCACTATCCACTGAATAAGTAAAAGGTAAAATCAGTAGCTCTTATCATTTATTTTTCACCCATAAAAAAGAGCAGGGCTTGCTAGATAAAGATATTTTATAAATTAAAAAGATACTAAGTTTTTAAATGAAATAACAATTTATACTTTAAAATATTGATAATAATAATAAGGTAATCAACTATCTGCATTCTTTTTTTCTCTGCATTTTTCTATTTTGCATAGGTGGCAGAAAATAATGGCTAAAACATATTTGCACAGCTCATTTTTTAGGTAGTTTCCTTTTCTTTAGCATTTTTAGAGTTGCTGAATTAAGACTATGGAAAATGGATCAATTACTATTCAGCTTAGAGTCACAAGGTTAAATGTTAAATTGTCACCTTACAATAACAAAAGTAGTTAGGAATGTTTAATTTGGTGACCATTGTCATTTTTGGGTTGAACATGCAGGGGAAGGATACAACAAGCTTTCTTAGTCAGAAGGGTGTCAACAACCTTTAACCTTTTTTTTTTTTTTAAAGCAAGGACACCCATCCACATTCAGACCAGAATACACTCTACTGTTTTGTACATGAGAAAATTAGCAGCACTAATGCAAACCGAAAATAGATATTGACTATTCCTTTCCCCATGCTGCTGTCTCTCTCTGGGTGGGATTATAATCATAGGTAGAGCAAACAGATCTCTCATAGCTGTGTAGTGGATGCCATAAAGAGGAACATGAGTGGCCAGCTGCCCCCTTGATGGTAGAAAGAAGAATGATTTGGTGTCCTTGCATGCTTTCTGCTTTTGAAACTTTTGCTGCCTAAGGCACAACTGCAGATGTAGTATGTGTGTTGAATCTAAAATTGTATGTGTAGGAGGATGTCCTGGGTATAAGGACAAGAGCCACCCTCAACATGGAGAGGACCTGAATAGGATTTGTGAGGCCTGCTTCTCACCTGAGCTCCCCAGGCTGTTAAAAAGTAAACTGATATTGGGATGCCTGGGTGGCTCAGTGGGTTAAGCCTCTGCCTTCTGCTTGGATCATGATCCCAGGGTCCTGGGATGGAGCCTCCTGTCGGGCTGTCTGCTTGGCAGGGGGCCTCATTCTCTCTACCCCTCTGCCTGCCTCTCTGCCTACCTATGATCTCTCTCTCTCTCTCTCTCTCTGTCAAGTAAATAAGTAAAATCTTAAAAAAAAAAAAAAAGGTAAGCTGATACTGTCTTTTGACAGATGATAAGCATAGCTATACATAAGAATGTGAAAGGAAAGCACAAAAGAATTTCTTTCTCCTTTCCACCTAAAGAGATCTTTTGTAGTATCCTGAGCTTACGATGAGTCAAAATGTATATGAATAAAATAATTTTAGAGTTATTTTAGTGATAAAACAAGGATAAAAATCACCATGTTAAAAATAACTTGAAAATCTGCGTGTGTGTGTGTGTGTGTGTGTGTGTAAACTAAAATTCTTGGGAGCAAAGTAAGTTTGACACAAATTACAATTTCATCTGTTTAATCTGTGAGCTGCCCAAACTACAGATCACAGTAAATACTCTTTGGTTATGACCGTGATTTAGCTCTTCTGGGATTTGTTCACTGCTTCATACCTGCTGAATCTGAAGGCTGGCATTGTAAGACTAGTGTATAGATCCAGAGAACTGGATATGAGCCATATTTCATCATGGTTTTCCTTGTTAATGGCTTCCCTCTGCCAATAGAATGAAATCAGCCCAGAAGGTCCTACCTGGCCCTGTTCTCTCTCCAGTCCCCACTTGCTCCTCTTTCCCACCTCAGACTTCCCTATGTTCTCTTTTGTTTTTTCTGTTCCAGCCACATTGGTTTTTCTTCAAAAAGGCCATGGCCATTCTCTCCATCTGGAATGTTCTATAGACCAAGTCATGGCCATATCCTCGTCATTCACTTTTTAGCTGTAATAACACTTCCTCCGGGAAATCTTCTGTCTGCATTATCTATAATTCCTCAACCCCAGCCACTCGCTTAAATGCTATTTAAATTTGCTTTATTTTAAATAGCATTTATCCCCGTCTGAGAGTTTTCTTATTTATCTGTTTATTGTCTGATATCCTACACTTTCAGCTCCACATGTGAACTCCATGAGGGAAAGATTTTGCTTATTTATTTAGTACAGGGCTGTCAGAGAATGACCCCTTAATTAATGACGGGACAAAGATTGGACCATGTACATATATGATATTTGCTGGAACAGTCAGGCCCTAACCAGAACTTATGTTTGAATAAAGAAAGTCAATAGAAATAAAATTGTTAAAATACAACAGAATAATGGAATGATTTCATAATGCTATGGTAAATATGTAATTTTCCATAAATCTTTTCAAATAAAGTGTTATTTCAATGTATTTCAGACCAGTCTACAAATTATTGCCTGCTCTGTAACTCAACACAAAGCTTTAGCTATTATAAATTTACCTACGCATATTTTAGAATTATCTCATAAAAGTTTTTTCCTCCCCCAATTCCAAAAGGAGTCTGTAAGGTACTATTTATCGCATTTAAAATAGCTAGTACAATAAATGACTGATCTGGCAGGTTTTTTTTAAAGCAGGAAATAATAGGGCAATATTGCACACATATATATTCAACTAGATAAATGTAATCAGCATTGCCAGATGCAGTTTTAACATTTGCTTGATTTATTTCTACGTCAGACTGTTTATCCATGGCTGTCCTAGGCCCAGTGAAACAGCATGAATGATAAATTAATTGAAGTGTCTTTAAACTGCTGTCCTCTTTCACTCGGGGTAAATGCAATAGATGCCCTCCCTTCTCTAGAACTCCAGATTTCCCCCAAACACATTTCATTCCTTAAATATGATCCAATCCTCTCAGTGACTTCAATAATGCAGAGCTGATCCTATCTTTCCCTTTAGTGATATAAATCAATTGACCCTATCATTCCAAGGACAATTTCCTTATTGTGGTGCAAAATCCCTTTCAGACTCAAACCTCTCTTCCTCACACGTCCCACTTTCAGCCATATCCTTGTAGTGACCCTTCTCTCCCTGTCTCTGCATATCTGAGCCTATTAATTTATTGTGCCTGAAACATCCTACCAATTCTTAACCTCTCTCAGATTTGTATGAGTAATTCTGGGTCACCACTGAAGACCTTGCTCACTTTTCTTTTGAGCAAACTTCTTTGAGCCCTGAAAGACCCTCTAGTAGCCTTCAAATTCCCATATTACAGCACACATCATACGTTTTTTATAACTGCCAGTTTTTCTGTCTGTATCATTAGACTTTGAAATCCGTGAGCAAAAGGAACTTTGCTTTATATTACTTAAGCATGGTACTCAAAATATTATAGACGTTTAATAATATATTCTTGAATAAATTAGTAAATGTGGCAAAAAGAAGATAAACGAATGAAAAATTTGCAGTGAAATATAATGACCTTTAAGCTCCATGAAGGTAGATACTATTTCATCTGGATAACTATGTCCATTGGATCTAGCAAAGGTCTGGCACATGGATGTAATTTAATAAAATATGTTAAATAAGTAGACAAAATAACATTAGACAATATATAGATATGGTTCGTCAGTGCAAGTGATTCTCTCAGGATAGAAAGTCTGCTTAGTAAAACAGCAAAATGGCTAAAACTGAAATTCTGGATTTAGGGCTAATTGAGATCTCTAAAATTCACCTATGTTTTCTAAAAATAGTAGGGTTTTTTGAAAACTGAATAAGGCAGTCAATATACAGCCTCCAGAATGTGCTTGGACAGCCATTGAGTGGCCAGTTAATGTAAGGTATTGCCAATATTATTTCTACTACCATGTCTACTTTTCCTCTTCTTCCTTCTCCTTTTTCCTGAGAGAGTTAGACACTTAAAAATGAGAAAGAAAAAAAAAAGATAAAGAAAAAAGTATGTGTTTTAGGATAAGTTAAAAAAAATCACAGATTTTTTAAAAATTCTCAACTCTTGTCACAGTTAATTTTATATGTCAACTCAACTGGGCTAAGGGATGCTGAGATAGCTGGTAAAACCTTATTTCTGGGTGTGTCTATGAGAGTGTTTCTGGAAGGGAATTAGCATTTGCCTTCGTAGACCTTGAAGATCACCTTCACCACTAGGAATGGACAGGCATGGATATCATGCAAACCACCAAGGGCTAAATAGAACAAAAAGGCAAATTTATTCTCTCTGTTGAGGTGGAAATCCATCTCCTGACCCTGAACAATGGTACTCCTGATTCTCAGGCCTTTGGACTCAGACTGCTTCTTCTTACATCATTGGCCTCCTACTTCTCAGGACTTTGGGTTTGGGCAGAACTACACCACCAGCCGCCCTGAGCCTCCAGCTTGCAGGTGGGAGATCATGAGACTTCTCAGCTTTCATAATCAGGTAAGCCAAACCCCTCATAATGAATCTCTATCTATAGCCCATTGTTCTGTTTCTCTAGAGAACCTTGACCAACACAGTTATTAAAGCATAACCCCTGAACACTGAGTAATGTCTTCAAAAGCCAGAAATAATGGAAAATCCTCAAAGCTACATCACTGCATTTTTATATATAAACAAAGTATATATTGGAATTAGAATAGTTATAGTACATCTTTATAAATGGAATGGCACTAATTTTAGCCAAATACATTATTTAATACAAATTAAATAGGAAGTAATCAGTGACAATAGTAAATATTGAGAATGTAAATGTATATGCCCATATAAACACGAATTGCCAGGCCACCCACATATTAGCAACAGAATCCAAGAATTCTCAAGGAGTATGTTTGTTGCCTCCAGCCTCAAATTCATGACATTAATTTTCTAATTAAACATGCTTGTCTCACTGCATTTTGTGTTGCTACAATCTGATTCGGCACTAAACTAGCTCAAATTGTTTTATGTTTTCAGTCTTCTGATTCATTGTTATGCATTATACAACGCACTCTTCTTTCCAGCACAACCAGATAGGAAATCCTTCATTTGTATTCCATACAGTTTGGGTAGCAATCTGGATTTCCTGTCAATATTCCATGATGATATGTTCAAGAGACTCATTCCCCAGAATGCCAGAGATATTTATAGAATTGACTGGCAAGAAGGGCCAATGTGACTTTGCCAGTGTTCTAACAATTGCTTCGAGTATTTAGAAATGAGTCATCTCATAAGCAGCCCACCATCACAGAAGCTGATTGCTCATTGTATTCACACAGTGATCATAATAAATAGCCCCTATTCAAGGAAAGATTCACATAAACTTTGCTGCATTCATGTATATTACACTACAGTATTCCAAGACACCTAAACTTGAATAGCTAGCACAGTGTTTATGTGACTTCTCCCCCCACCACACAAGAAAAACTCACCTAGTTCATTATTTGGGTTTTTTTAGGGTTTTTTTTTTAAAGTAATCTCTGTACCCGGTGTGGGGCTCAAACATACAACCCTGAAATCAAGAGTCACATGCTCTACTGACTGAGCCAGTCAGGTGTCCTCATTCTTTGTTCTAAAAGAAGCAAAGTCTAGATAAGATGAACACATGAGAAATAGTTCTTAGCACCTTTCCCCCTAATTTTCCCATGACTTACACTAATTCTCTATACCAGGAATGACAATTGCAAGATTAAGAACGCAGTTGGGAAAAACCCTAAGCTATAGCAAAAGTCTTCTGAATCAGGGATGATTAAGTTCTGTAAGCTAGAAGGTAAGTGTATGGTATGGAGAAAGGTGACTCTGAACCCATAAAAACCCACAAAAAGCCCTTCACATAGGTTCCTTTTTATTTCTGTACCTGGAAGTTGACTGTCATGGGGATTGCTACACCAAACAGAGAGCTAGAACTTTCCATCTACCACTTTTTCTTCTCCTACTATATCCTCTTTCTTTTGTTATACCCAACTCCTTAACTCTCTACTAGGGCCTTTAAATAGTGGCTCTATTCAAAGAAACGTTTCTTCTTTTTTTATTAGGCAATTTTCAATGACTTTCTGAAGAACAAACTTTCCTTAGTCTTTCTTTTGTACTGATACTACAGAAATCTAAGAAAGATTGATAATGAAAAAAGAATACCTGTAATTCTAAATATGATATAATAATGTTTTTACAAAAAAAGGAAAATGCGTTATTCATATACTAAATATGCCAAGAAATGTCAAGATTAATATAGCCTATGTTATGGTAAAATAAATATAGTACTTGACATAGCAGAAAATGAAATAGGGGAGTGCATGTGTGGCTCAGTTGGTTGAGCATCCAACCTTTGGTTTCAGCTCAGGTCATGATTTCATGGGTCATGAGATTGAGCCCCTATGAGCTCCTTGTTCAACAGAGGATCTGCTTGAAGATACTCTCTCTCTGCTCCTTCCCACATTTGTACACTGTCACTGTCTCTCTCAAATAAATAAATAAATCTTTGAAAAAATAAAAAAGAAGGAAAATGAAAGAGGTAAACAAAGGATAGATTAGATAAACACTCCCAGAAAGAGAAGAAAAAGCTTAAAAAAATTAGTGTCTGTGGGAAGAGATATTATAAAAAAAATTGTGCACTCTTTTTTAAAGATTTTTTAAAGATTTTTTTTAAAGATTTTTTAAAGATTTTAAAGATTTTAAAGATTTAAAGATTTTAAAGATTTTAAAGATTATTTGACAGAGAGAGATCACAAGTAGGCAGAGAGGCAAGCAGAGAGAGAGAGAGGAGGAAGCAGGCTCCCTGCCGAGCAGAGAGCCCGATGTGGGACTCGATCCCAGGACCCTGAGATCATGACCTGAGCTGAAGGCTTAACCCACTGAGCCATCCAGCCGCCCAAAATTGTGCACTTTAAAACAGAACATTTGATGTCTCTGGAAGAGAGAATAAAATGAGTATAACCATTTAAGACATGATAAGAGAAAGCTTTCCTTGTCTAAAACAAAACAAAACATGTCTGAAGCAAGCATACATGTTAAAAACACGTTTTATAGAAAGAGATCTATGCTTATACATGTGTTCAACTTTCAAAAATAAAGAACTAATCCAATAATCCTTCAGGCATGCAAAAGAGAAATGAAACATGCGAAGGTACCAAACTTAGAAACAAATAAAAGTCAAACTGACTGAAGACTGTTTTATGACATTAAATGCTAGAAGAAAAGGGAGTAACCTCTAACATTTAGAAAGCTTGGGCTGGTGTGGAAGCCACACTATAGTTTACCCGTGAACAAACGAAAAGGTATTTTCAGATGTGTAAGTAATTGGAAAACTAATCATGATTTTTTTTTTCTGAATAAAATATTTGATTCCTTGTATATTATTAGATTCCAGAAAGATGAATCAAACAGGAAACTCAATATTTGGAAGTAATGATTTAAAAAGACTAGGCACACACACACACACACAGCTAGGCACAAAGAATGAAAACATATAAAATATAGAAGTAATGAAGAGTTACAATCTTAAATAAATAATATTCTTTAAAATGTGGTATGTGTTTATGTGTGTGTGTGATTTTGTGTGGTTGTGAGTACATATACTATTCCCCACTTGCTCTGCAGTCTTTTTCTACCATAATCCAACCTAGAGTTGTTCTTCATTTTGTCTGCTAACTAGCTGCCACCAGCTTGCGGTTTTCCACAAATTTGTTTAAAAAATTTAGTTTATTTGTGTAAGACCTTCACCTTCACTGCAACAGATTTATTTTGTCTTGGATTTATTCACTTTTGTTCCAAAGAGATCAGATGATGGAAAGCAATTCCATTTGTCAATTTGTCAGCTATTAAAAATAAACTAGGGCCCTATTCCTTATTTCCTAAAGCACATCCCTTCCTTTATATGCTGCAACTTGCAGTTTTTTGCAGCAAATGAAACTGATATGTATTAGAGGGATTGAAGGGCTTTTTAAAAGTATAATTAACATACAATGTTATATTAGTTTTGGGTACAGAACATATTAATCTGACAATTCTCTACATTTCTCATGATAAGTGTAGTCACCATCAGTCACCATCAGTCACCATGCAATATTATTATATTATTATTCACTATATTCTCTATGCTATACTTTTCATCCCCATGACTTATTTTGTAATGGGAAGTTTGTACCTTTTAATACCCTTTATGTATTTTTCCCATCCCCTCTGGGAACCACTGGCTTGTTCTTCATCTTTGAGTCTGTTTTTTTGTTTTTCATTTGCTTTTTTGATTAGACTCCACATATAAGTGAAAACATATGGCGTTTGCTCAAGAAGTTAAAGATAGAATTAACATGTGATCCAGTAATCCCACTACTGGGTACTTGTTCAAAGAAAATAGAAACATCAACTCAAAAAGATATATCCACCCCCACAGTTTCCTGCAGCATTATTTACAACAGCCAAGATATGTAAACAACCCAAGTGGCCATCAATAGATAATGGAATAAGCAGATGTTTTTGTATATACATACACACACACATATGTGTGTGTGTGTGTATACATATATATGTATACATATATAAATTAATCTACGGATAATGGAATATTATTCAATTTTAAAAAAGAATAAGATCTTGCCATTTGTGACAACATGAATGGACCTAGAAGATATTATGCTAAGTGAAATAAGACAGAGATTGAAGTTTTTAATATATATTTAAAAGTTTATCATTTCATCATTGACTAATCCATTTTACTTTTTTGTATTTCCAACTCATCAATTATTTTAATAAGAATGAAGTTATATCAGTACATTTACAGTAATGCCACATTGATGGAAATCATGTTTTAGAAGTATTTTGGAATGCTTAGGAAATATTTGAAATTCAATTGTGTCTGTATTTAAAATGAGCTAGGGCTTAGTCTTTTTATATATTTTCAAAATCAGTGAAAGAGGTGATTTCATCTTTTGTAATCCCATCTACATCACATTTCTTTAACTATAACATTTTTATCTTAGCAAGTGTCATAAGATCTGGATACTCAATTATGATAGTTCATGGGAAAGACTGTGGTTCTGGAAAACTGAACTCTTAGGATTTAGCCACATTCTCCAATCTCTGGATAGCTTGAGCATGTTTCAGCCTTCCTATGCTACAGAAGTATGCTATTAGAGTTTCCTAATTTATAAAATGAAGAGCCTAAATGATTCAAAAATAAACTTATGTACATTTTTCCAAAGTTTAAGGAAGTAGTTTGGCAAGTAAGTGTAGCATAATTTTTTGAATAGCATTTTGAACAGATTTATTATGGTTTAATCAGCACTGGACTGGTTTTATGAGTATCTGTGATTACATAAAGAAAATTCTGCAAGCAAAGCCATCTAGGGAAACATACCTTAATTTAAAATTGAAACCATAGGGAGAAACAATAAGACATTAACAAATAATTTAAGAAATGGACTGCCTAGAAATAAAGACTGGATTCCAGCTTTGTCTCTGAAGTTGATTAGTAAAGATGAGAGATATTACCAAGGGAAAGCAAATCCTATTATGTTTCATTTTCTTAATTATTTCATTCTACTTTTAAAAATTTATGTATGAATTTCAGGACACCAGAGAACTCAAAATTAAAATGTGATATACATGGAAGTCATAATCTGAAGATACTTAGAAGCATAGTATCGTGAACCTCTTTATCAATTTTTTAGGAGGAAAATAAATTTCCCCCTGCTCTTGTTTCAGGTCAGAGTTTCCACACCTAGGACATGGTATGATAAACTTTCTTTTGGAAGAAACTGTATTTAAGTAAAGTTCTTGTGTTTAAATACTGAAATTCTGGGGTGCCTGGGTGGCTCAGTCATTAAGCGTCTGCCTTTGGCTCAGGTCATGATCCCAGGGTCCTGGGATCGAGTCCCACATCAGGCTCCCTGCTCTGCAGAAAGTCTGCTTCTCCCTCTCCCACTCCCCAGGCTTGTGTTCCCTCTCTCACTGTGTCACTCTCTGTCAAATAAATAAATGAAATCTTAAAAAATACATACATACATGCATACAGACTGGAATTCTGGGTCTAAGAATACATAGTCTCTAACAGGTAAAAACTTTCATTTCAGATCTACTCCAAAAAGATGAGGCATCATTACAAGTTTAGGTACATGTTTGGGTCTTTTAGAGACAAGAAGTTAGGTTTTTTAGATTTGGCTTTCAGAGTTGAAGTGCCTCTGTGCGATGTTGTCACATAGCCATGTTATAAGCAGAACTGTATCCCTTTAGTCAGTGCTTTTTAAGGAAGAAAATAACTTTCTACATAATAAAAGCATGAAGATTTCTCTGGGTCTAAAAAAGAGGAAAAGTTTCTTGTCTTCATAGAGCTGTGGGAGGTTGAAATCTAAGAAGTTACATGATATTAGAAACAAAAAGCCAGCAACTCAAGGAAAGCAATGTTAATTTCCTGTGTCAGTTGACTAGGTAATGGGGTGCCCAGATATTTGGTTAAACATTATTCTGGTTGGGTCTGTGGAAACCTTTCTGGGTGATACTAACATTTGGATCTATCAACTCAGTAAAGCAGATTTCCTTCTTCCATGTGGGCAGGCTTTACCCAATCCATTGTAGGCCTGAACAGATCACAAGGTAGAAAAAGAAAGAATGAGCTCTTCTTGTGTAAAGGTCTTCAAGCTGGGATGTCTATCTCATCCTGCCTTCAGTCTCAGATTAGAATTTACACCATCAGCTATCTTGGTTCTCAGGTCTTAGTTGCCAGATTTTGGGACTTCTCAACTTCCACAATCATGTCAGCCAATCCTTTATAATAAATCTTTATTTATTTATTTATTTATTACACACACACACACACACACACACACACACACACATCTCCCATTGGTTTGGTTTCTCTGGAGAATCCTAATACAGAACCCCTCGCATGAGAGTGCTACTTCTGGACCTCAGGTGACAAAACTGAGAAGAAACCCATTCTCCTATTTGTACAAAACTTACCACCACCCTGGCATTCATGCTGATGGTAGTCTTAGCATAGCTAAGAGACATCCTCCTTGGTGTTCTAGTAGGTGTTCTATCAGGATATTGGAGGGAGCATCAGAAATCTGATAGCTTGAGGAGGCCCGAGAAAGAGAATTTAAGTGGATTGTTATTGAGATACAGATTCAGGGACTCAGTAACTGGAAATCACTTAGAAGCCTATCCAAATCCATGTGTAGTTTCAGCAACTTTTTAATAATTTGAGTATAAATGTAAATAGGTCTTAAGTGTACCATTTTCAGACATAACCCTTATACACAGTATTCTTGAACTTGGGTAACTAATTGCCTACTCCACTCAACCCAATATATGTGTGGCCTCCTGCTCTTTCTCTAGAAATGATGCAGTCATTCAAAATGCTCCCACATAATGAAAAAGATTCAGCTGTTTCCTCTTTTTAGATAATTTTATTGAGTAGCCAAGTGAAGGCTACACACTACCTTTGGTTAAGAAAATTAAAAAAGGAAGAAAAATATCCTTTTGCATATTTGGGGATAGAGGAAAATATTTGAGAATATCTTTTTTATCAAGATGTTTACTTCACCCACTACAAATGTTGCAAGTTAATCCAAAAAGCTTCCTCATTAGGAATAAAGCAATTAAAGATAACTACAACTGCATAACTGTGCCACTGTTTTTAGATGCCTAATTGCACAGCCTCTTCAGGGCGATGGAAATGTCAGCTCATTAGAACACAGTTATTATTTGAAGCAGACTACAACCAATATAAAAGGTGCCATCTTCAAGCTAGCTATTTTGCATGACAGGACAGATGATTAAATTATTATTTCTAAGTCCTTAAATATACATTGAAACTAATTCTGGATGAGGTTTATTCCTTATGGGAATAATGTCAAGGATAAGAAGAGAAAGTAAATCTAAGTTATGCCAAAGTGTTTAATAGGATGATTTCAAATTCATACTTTAAGAAAAATTAACATATTCCTTCATTTCATAAAGACCATCAGTTCTCTTTTATCCTGATCTATGTAATTTGAAGCTTTGCTGGTGGCGGGTAGTATTTCAATTAGGCAGCTGTTTTTTCTCATTGCAATTCTTTTAATATCTTGACTATTAGTGCTTGGCGAGGATAAGTAGTAACGGGCACATATACTCTGGAAATGAAAATCTCCTATTGTTATCCATCTGGAATACACATGATGCATACCCCTGAGTGATTCTATGAGGCTCCGTGAGCAAGCCTGAAAAGCCAGGCAGGTGACAGACACTGATGCTTAAGTCATCCTGGCAGAGGCACTGAAGGAAGTCTCCGAACTGCATGATATTCAATACTGATGCCAGCAAGAGCTCTACTATTTTTCTTATCGTAACTATGAGTGTGTTATTCCAGTGAAGCATGCATGGTTCTGTCTTTATGTGTTCAAATAGTTTAACAAAACAACTTTAGAATTTCTGTGGAAATCATTTGTTGTCAGGCTATTTCTAGTCCTCGTCTTTCCAAACTAGCTGAGGAACCTTCGGCACACCCCTTCTCAAATCTAGACCTTGGTTTTCTCCAGTGGAAAAATCAGGGTTGACTTCCATAATCTCTGAGTCCCTTACAGTGTTGACAATTAATGACTTCATTTTGAGAATTTAGTCTCTTGGGGCACCTGGGTGGCTCAATGGGTTAAAGCCTCTGCCTTCGGCTCAGGTCATGATCCCAGAGTTCTGGGATCAAGCCCCGCATCGGGCTCCCTGCTCAGCGTGAGACCTGCTTTCCCCTCTCTCTCTCTCTGCCTGCCTCTCTGCCTACTTGTGATCTCTGTCTGTCAAATAAATAAATAAATAAATCTTTAAAAAAAAAAAAAAGAATTGAGTCTCTTTCTGCTGTCAAAAGAATTGCACTTTCCTTTTGTACTCATTAAAGTGATTTGTACTGCTACTTTTCTCTTCCATTATTTATATTTGAAGAGCGGAAGTCTGCGCTCCCTCCTAATCAGAAGGAGCTCCACATGCTCTACAGGAGAACAGGAATATTTTACTCATGTGGTATTAGTATGAGAGAATAAATATCTATTTCCTCTGGCCATTCATAATAGCTAGTAGAATGAGTGAGTCACATCAGGATTCTATCTTGAAGCGACTAAGGAGGTCTTCTAGAATTTCAAATGGGATTATTCCTGTTGCCCTAGAATTGATGTTATAACCTAAAACTGAGGACAAAAGTACTATATACCCCACAGTCTAAGGTGAAAATATATGAGTATGTAATATCAGACAATTTTCCTTAGGGTTAATAAGAGGCTTAATAACTCAGCTCCTTGCTCCTACCTCCACCTTCAAGCTAACATAAGAAGATGACTGAGAATGTTATCAAACTCTTAAGGAGTACAGGGTCCATGGATGAGAGGTCTAAAGCTACATGGCGCCCCAAAAAATCACTTGCAAAGACTAAGCATACTTGTAGAAAGTGGCATCAATAATCATGTTCTCCATCTTGATGCATGCTGAGCTTTAGAACCTGCTGACGCCTCTGGCATCTTGATAAAAGCAAAGGTGGAGAAATTGCTCCTAAGAACATTATGGGGCTTAGCATTATGGTTTTTATGATTTATTAATTCTCATCTCCCAAGGGAAAGAAAAGCTTGATATTTGAACTAAAAGGTAGCATCCATCTATGATTTCTGAACAAGAAAAAGCTGTTGAGGCTTTCTGTGCCACAGTGATAGAAGGCAAAGTGGCTGTGGTATGTCTGGGAAGGAAGTGGTGGGTCATTTATTTTGTGTCTGGAGCCCACAGTGGGGGCAAACAAAAACTTCAGCTATGCCTATGACTTCACAACCAAGCAGTGGGCTTATCAGAAAACGGACTGTGGGCAGCTACTGAACTAGGTAAAGGCATGCTCAACTTTGTGGCATAGACCAAAGACATACTCTTGTCAAGACCACCACATAAGTAGAGAACTAAAGATCAGTAAAATAGGCTAAATCGGAGTGAGGTCTTTATTGAAATGTCAGAAGAACTTGGCTTGGTTTATCCCCTATCCCTGCAACTTGAACCCTACACTGGAGCCCACACATGGAAAATAGAGAAGGAAGAAGTATCCTAAAGCCATGCCAGACCCTTTTTTATTTCAGAAAACTACAGCTAGGGATGTAATCTGGCCTCAGGTGAGGGGGAAAACTGAGTTGAGAATAACTTTTAAAAATGAAAATAATGGGGCACCTGGGTGACTCAATTGGTTAAGCATCTGCCTTTGGCTCAGGTAACGATGCCAGTGTCCTGGGATTCAACCCCATGTCTGGCTCCCTGCTCAGTGGGGAGTCTGTTTCCCCCTTTCCCTCTGCTACTCCCCCTGCTTGTGTGTTCTCTCTTTCTCTGTCAAATAAATAAATAAAATCTTAAAAAAGTGAAAATAACCAAATCTTATATGTAAATCTTTATATGAAAATAACCAAATAAGGGCGCCTGGGTGGCTCAGTCTATTAAGCATCTGCTTTTGGCTCAGATCATGATCCAGGGGTCCTGGGATAAAGCCCTGCAGTGGGTTTTCTGCTCAAAGGTGAGTCTGCTTCTCCCTCTCCCTCTGTGAGCTCTCTTTCTTTTGCTCTCTCTCAAATAAATAAATAAAATCTTTAAAAAAAAACAAAAAAAGACAGTAACCAAGTAACTACTGAAATGAGGCCATTCTATTTACACAAGGTGACAGAAATTCTGAAATGGAGCCAAGATATCTTGACACCTCGCAGCACAACAGGAGACTTCATCAGAATATTGCGGGAGATACATATTTGGAAAAAAAATATTTGAACCCTGAAGAGTTATGACTCCTCCAAAATTTAAGAAAAGACAGCTTTTTTCTTTTACTCAGCTGGGGGCACATTTGAAATGGAACTCACTACTTTGGATTTAAGCCACATAATATTCTTTCAGTCCCCCAATTTTTCACAGTTGTTCCAAAATTCTTTCTCTGAGTTGAAAGATTCTGAAAGGAATGTATGACTGAGACCCAGATCATTTACTGAGGCATGCATGGAAAAATTCCATTTTTTAAAATCTTAAAAAATCCAGAGGTAAATAATTTCTTCTTTCAGTTTTCTAGATATCTGCTTTCATTTCTAATTTTCCAGTGTACTTGGTCTGCAACCTATCTTGGAATATTAGATCTCCTATTTCAGAGAACTCACCCATCAACTTACTCTCAATTATACTGAAGAATTTCAGAAGTGGATTCTGTTTCATTCTCATGCTATTGTTACACAACCTGTCACTGTATACTTACAGCTTGTGTTCACCATCACACTGAGAATCACTGCTTGGTGTTTTCAAAGAACATTCTTTGGCTGAATATAAAATAACTCACTGGTCCCTACGGGGGCATAGGACTAATTGACCACTGGATGCTTCTTTAATCAACACAAGAGTTCATATATAGCCTTTAAATCTAAACATTACAAGAGAAAAAATAATAAGAAAGATATCATCTTAAACAGAAAAATCATAGTAGGAACTTTCAATTATCAACTAAAATTAGATATCCAGGCAACATGCAAAACTGATTCTGAGTGAGGAAGAAATCCTTCAGACTAGATCAACTATATTAATAAATTTTTAATCATCAGATCTGAATGAAGCATAACTAATACTGACCAACTATTTTAGGATAAAAGCCATTTTATGCACTGCAGTTGTCAATACCTTGACTGAGTCAACTGAATTTTTCCACATCTCAAATGTAAAAAGTTTAAATCTTAGCTTTGCCTCTTCCTGGCTGTATGAGCTCAAACTTAGCCTCATTTTCTTTTAAATTATCTTCTAAGTTTTTACAGCAGAATATGGAACACATAAAATGCTCAAAAAAATCAGTTGTAAATATTGATATGGTCATCATCAATAAGATAGGATTTTAAAGATACTGTTATGCTCAGGAACACAACCCAAATGTAGGTTTCTTTCACTCTTGCCTACATATGTGGTTTGTGGCTTTGATCAAATTTTGCACAGTATTAGAGGTAGATGGATAAAAGTCTTTCCATTATTTTAAAGAGAAAGAATGAATTATATATATTTTGCACATTATTTTGCATTACAGTGTTTCCAGAGGAACTTTGTGGAAAATTCAGTGTGCTATATATAAAAAAATAATTTGGAACAGAACAGCATTATTATTTATGCTGTAAATATTACAAGCAAATAGAGCAAAATAGTTGTTTTCTCATATTTCTTTTTTTTTTTTTTTTAAAGATTTTATTTATCTATTTGACAGAGAGAGAGATCACAAGTAGGCAGAGAGGCAGGCAGAGAGAAAGGAAGGGAAGCAGGCTCCCTGGTGAGCAGACAGCCCAATGCGGGGCTCGATCCCAGGACCCTGGGATCACGACCCGAGCCGAAGGCAGAGGCTTTAACCCACTGAGCCACTCAGGTGCCCCTCTCATATTTCTTACATTATGCCCTTAGCATCTATAGCCTTGGATCATTACTACTATAGTTTTAAGTTCTATTTATATTAAATTAACAGATTATGAACTAGTGAGTTGGTTAAGAAATCATGAAATAGCAAAAGGAACCTGTGAAGGCACTATGGGCCTGTTGTTAAGCTAGGGTCTAGGTGGCTGTAAAAACAGACCTAAAAATTCATTGGTTTGAACAAAAGAACCATTTATTTCTCTCTCATGTAATCATTAGGAAGTAAACATGCCAAACCAGGTGGCAAATCAGATTCCCATCTCATACTCAGAAGGAGGAAGAAAGAACCAGAAGAGAACACTTTCAGTTCTTCTGAGGCAACTTCCACACTTGGAACGTAGAACTTCACAAATATTCTAAAGACAAGAATTTACTTAGACACATGTATCCAGACAATATCATCTTTAACTCTGTGCCTAATATTGAAGACAGAGATGGCCAAATATTGGCTTAAAAATTAGGCAATCTGGAAGAAATGGAAGCATTCCTGGAACTTGTAAACAGGAATAAATATACAATCTGAAGACCAATAACCAGTAAGGAAACTGAAACAGTAATTGAAAACCTCCCCTCCAAAACAAACAAACAAACAAACAAAAAACCAAAAAACCAAAAACAAAAAAAAACAAGAATCTAGGCCAGATGGCGTCCTAGGGAATTTCTACTAAACATTTAAAGAGAAAATAATACCTATTCTACTGAAGCTGTTTCAAAAAATAGAAATTGAAAAAAAGCTTCCAAATTCATTCTATGAGGCCAACATTATCCTGATCCCAAAACCAGACTTTATCAAAAGGAGGATTACAGACCAATATCCCTGATGAACATGAGTCCCAAAATACTCAACCAGATCCTAGTCAATTGGCTCCAACAGTACATTAAAAGGATTATTCACCATGACCATGTGGGATTTCTTCCTGGAATACAAATATGGTTCAACATTTGGAAATCAGTCAATGTGACAGAGCACATAAATAAAAGACAAGAAACATATGATCCTCTCAGTTGATACAGAAAAAGCATTTGACAAAACACAGCATCTTTTCCTGGTTAAAACTCTTCAAAATATAGAGATGGAGGGATCATACCTCAATATCATAAAAGTCATCTATTAAAAGTCTACAGTGAATATCATTCTCAATGGGGGGAAAACTGAGAGCTTTTCCCTTAAGGTTAGGAACACAATGGGGATGCCCACTCTCACCATTATTGTTCAAAATTATAGTAGAAGTCCTAGCCTCAGCAATCGGACAACAAAAAGAAATAAAATGCCTTCAAATTGGCATAGAAGTTAAACTCTCTTCATAGATGACATGATACTTTACATGGAAAACCCAAAATACTCCACCCCCAAATTACTAGAAGTCATACAGCAATTCAACAAGGTAGCAGGATACAAAATCAATGTACAGAAATCAGCTGCATTTCTATACGCTAACAATGTAACTGAAGAAAGAAAAATTAAACAATCAATTCCATTTATAACAGCACCCAAAACTATAAGATACCTAGGAATAAACCTAATCAAGGAGGTAAAGGATCTATACTCTGGAAACTACAGAACACTCATGGAAGAAATTGAGGAAGACACAAAGAGATGGAAAAACATTCCATGCTCATGGATTGGAAGAATAAACATTGTTAAAATATCTATGCTACCCAGAGCAATCTATACTTTCAATGCAATCCTCAGCAAAATACAGCTGAGCTGGAACAAACAATCTTAAAATTTGTATGGAACCAGAAAAGACACCAAATTGCTAGAGAAAATGTTGAAAAAGAAAACCAAAGCTGGGGGCATCACAATGCCTGACATCAAGCTGTATTACAAAGCTGTGATCACCAAGACAGAATGGTAATGGCACAAAAACAGACACATAGATCAATGAGAACCCAAAGAGCCCAGGAATGAGTGCTCAATTCTATAGTCAATTAATCTTCAACAAATTAGGAAAGAATATCCAATGGAAAAAAGATAGTCTCTTCAATAAATGTTGCTGGAAAAGTTGGAAAGCCACATGCAGAAGAATGAATCTGGACCATTCTCTTATACCATACACAAAGAAAAACTCAAAATGGATAGAAGGCCTCAATATAAGACAGGAATCATCAAAATCCTAGAGGAGAACATAAGCAATAATCTCTTTGACATTGGCCACAGCAACTTCTTTCAAGACACACCTCTAAAGACAAGTGAAACAAAAGCAAAAGTGAACTTTTGGGACTTCATCAAGTTAAAAATTTGCTTTTCAGCAAAGGAAACATTCAACAAAACTAAGAAGCAACCCACAGAATGAGAAAACATTTACAAATGACAGTACAGATAAAGAGCTGGTATCCAGACTTATAAAGAGCTAATCAAACTCAACATGCAGAAAAACAAATAATCCAGTCAAGAAATGGGCAGAAGACATGAACAGACACTTCTCCAAAGAAGACATGCAAATGGCTAACAGATACATGAGAAGAGGCTCAACATCACTCATCATCAGGGAAGTACAAATCAAAACAATGATGAAATACCATCTTACATCTGTCAGAATAGCTAAAATTAACAATAGAAGAAACAACAGGTGTTGGCAAGGATGTGGAGAAAGGGAAAACTTCTTGCAGTGTTGGTAGGAATGTAAACTCGTGCAGCCACCCTGGAGAACAGTATGGAGGTTCCTGAAAATTTTTAAAAACTACCCTATGACCCAGCAATTGCACTAGTAGGTATTTACCCCAAAGACACAGATGTATGAAAAGTGGAACCCTCTTGCATTGTTGGTAGGAATGCAAACTGATTCATAGCGGCAATGTCCACAATAGCTGAACTGTGGAAGGAGCCAAAATGCCTTTCAACAGATGAATGGACAAAGAAAATGTGGTTCATATATTCAATGGAATATTACTCAGCCATCAGAAAGGGTTAATACCTACCATTTAGTTCAATATGTTTGGAACTGGAAGGGATTATGCTAATTGAAATAAGTCAAGCAGAGAAAGACAATTATCATACGGTTTCATTCATATGTGGAACATCAGGAATAGCCCAGAGGACCATAGAGAAAGGGAGGGAAAACTAAATGAGAAGATATCAGAGGGGGAGACAAACCATGAGACTCTGGACTCCAGGAAATAAACCGAAGATTATGGAAGGGAAAACAATAGATGGATGGGGTAGCCAGGTGATGGGTATTGAGGAGGGCATGTATTGTGATGAGCACTGGGTGTTATATGCAACTAATGAATCACTGAACAGTACATCAAAAACTAATGATATACTATATGTTGGCTAATTATACATAACAACAAAAAACAAACAAAACCTATGTCCAAATAAGTCTTGAGCTATGATTACATTCACAAAGAACTGACTGAAAACAAATAAACTGGAAAGTTATTGAATTTTGAAAAAGAATTATGTTGTTAACCATACAGAAATTTAGCATATAAAACCCAATAGTTCCACCTCTAAAATAACTTCAGGGCCCAAACCCACAGAAAGTGTGAAACATGAAATATGAAAAAGGAGGCCATAATGTATCTAACTTATATGTGACATGTAAAAAAACACAAAAGGAATATTTATTCAGATGGGAAGTTTAGGAATACAAAGGACAATGGACAAGAAAGTTCCTCCCTGAGAGCAGGACTTAGGTCTCCAGAAGGAACTTAACTCCATGTCTGTGGCAGAAGGGCCTCTTGGTTCTGCTCTGCATAATTCAAAGTCTTCTCATTTCTAAAGGGCAAGATTTTGTTGTTTTATTTGCTTTTTTGGTTTCACTTCTCTGTTGTGGTTATCCTGTTTCTTCTCCACTCTCATATATTAGGTGTGAGGCACCTAAATTTTTAATTTATAAATCATTGGAACAGGAGGATTCAACTCCAGACCTGAAAGAAAGGAAGACAGTGATTGACTCTGATTGGAGGATGGCATGGCCTCTGGACCAGGCCTCAACTGATTAACTCTGGAACATTATGTGAATGATAAGTAAATTTATATCTTGCTGAGTTGTTATATCTTGGGGGTCTCTTTATTAAGGTAGTTTAGCCCAGGCCTAAATGTTACAGTTTTCATGTTTTAAACCAAGGGTCTGCAAACTATGGTCCATGTACCAAATCCAAACTATCACCAATTTTAGTAAAAAATAAATAAATAAAAAATGTTTTATGAACACACAGCTATGCCCATTCATTTGCATACTATCATGGATGTTTTTATGTTACATGTGCAGAGTTGAGTTGTTTTAACAGAAAGTGTTGGCCTTTTAAATCCAAAATATTTATTAACTGATGCTTCACAGAAAAAGTTTACCAACTCCTGGTATAAACTCCAAACAACATAAATTAATGGGGAGAAGACTATAAATAAGATGGCTGCAGTAGAGGTGAGAGGCAACATGGCAGAGGAGTAGCAGACTGAAATGTCATCAGATCCCAGGAGTTCAGCTAGTTAGGTATCAAACCATTCTGAACACCTATAAACTCAACAGGAGATAGAAGAGAAAAAGAACAGCAATTCTAGGAACAGAAAATTGACCACTTTCTGAAAAAAGGTAGAATGTGCGGAGAAGTGAATCCAAAGTGATGGGAAGATAGACCATGGAGGGAGGGGCCAGCTCCTGGCAAATGGCAGACAGTGGAGCACAAAATCAGAACTTTCAGAAGTTGGCTCCACTGAGGGATATTGCTCCAGAGGCTAAGCGGAGTGGAGCCCTCGCAGGGACAGTGTAGTCTCAGGTACTGCGGGGTCACAGAAACATTGGAGGTGTCTGAGTATGGCAGAGCTGCCAGGGATCATAGTGGGGAGGCCTATTACAGAGACAGCTGAAGAGTGAGGTTTCAGAATGGGATTACCTTAAACCATGATCCAAGGCACAGTCAGGCTACTGCTCTTTGAGCAGGGACCACACAAGTGGCAGATCTGGGGAGACTCACCTTCCTCCTCCTCGAGAAGCAGCACAGCAAGAATCTACTGGGTTTGGAGACTCCAAACAGGGCCATGAGCAAGATAGAAACGTTTGGTCACAGGCCTGGTGAGCTCAGAGTGTGGCCAGAGATCAGGGAGACAGGAGTGATTGAGTTCGTTTCTCTGAGGGTGCACTGAGGAGTGGGGCCCCAAGCTCTTGGCTCTTGGCTAGAGATTGGAAGGCCCCATTTTCATACCTGTCCTCCAAAGAAGTTGGAGAGACTTCAGGGAACAAAAAGCATTCAGGGAACAAAAGCTATGAGAGGGAACCTGAGCAGATTACTTAGCCTGGTCCCTGGCAAGTGTGGTGCAATTCTGCCTCAGGCAAAGACATTTGATATCCACTGTAACAGGCCCCTCTTACAGAAGACCAGCAAAAACAAACAGCCAAGACCAAGCTCACCAATCAAGGAGAACAACAGAACTCCAAAGCTAGGGGAAAGCAATGCATAGAATTCATGGCTTTTTCCCCACGATGTTTAGTCTTGCAAAGTTAATTTTTTTTATTTTATTTTTTCTTATTCTATTTTTTTTAACTTTTCCTCTTTCCTCTTTTAACATTTTTTACTAGTTTATCTTAACGATACCTTTCTTTAAAAAAAAATCTTTTTAAACCTTCATTGTTATAGTCATTTTTAAACCTTCATTGCATTTAACCTTATTTTTTTGTATACATATGGGTTTTTTTCTCCCTAAAAAATTTTGGGATATGATTTCTTCTAAAAGATCATAATATACCCTAATCTAGTACATGGCTTTGTTCTAATCTCAAGCCTGAGCCCATTCCCTCTTTTTTTTCTCTCTTTTTCTTTTTCCAACCAACATATATTATCAATTTCTTTCTTAAAATTATTTTTTAAGTTTCATCTTTACAGTTATATTCCATCCCTTCATCATGTTTACCCTTATTTTTGTATATATATAAGTTTTTGTTTCTTTAAAATTTTGGGAGATAGTTTTTTCTAAGAGACCAAAATATATCCAAAATCAAGTGGGTGGCTCTGACCTATTCACCAGTCATCATATGTGTGTGTGTGTGTGTGTGTGTGTGTGTGTTTAATAATATTTATAATTTTTAATATTTTTATAATTTTTTAATAATTTTAATAATTTTTTCTTTTTCTTCATTTTTATTTCTTCTTCCCCCCCTTTCTTCTCCTCCCGGTTTTAGATCTCTTCTCATTTGGTTAGCGTACATTTGTCTGGGGTCTTTGCCACCTTTTTAGTATATTGTTCTCTCATTCCTATATTCTTATCTGGATAAAATGACAAGAAAGAAAAACTCATGATAAAACAAACAAACAAACAAACAAACAAAAAAACAAGAGGCAGGACCAAAGGCTAGGGACCTAATCAATATGGACATTGGTAATATGTTAGAACTAGAGTTCAGAAGAATGATTCTCAAGGTGCTAGCTGGGATCAAAAAAAGTGTGGAAGATATTAGAGAAACCCTGTCTGGAGAAATACAATCCCTACTGGAGAAATAAAAGAACTAAAATCTAACCAAATTGAAATTAAAAAAGCTATTAATGAGGTATAATTAAAAATGGAGGCTCTTGGGGCACCTGGGTGGTTCAGTGGGTTAAAGCCCCTGCCTTTGGCTCAGGTCATGATCTCGGGGTTCTGGGACTGAGACTCGCATCGGGCTCTCTGCTCGTTGGGGAGCCTGTTTCCCCCTCTCTCTCTGCCTGCCTCTCTCTGCCTACTTGTGATCTCTGTCTGTCAAATAAATAAATAAAATCTTTTAAAAAAAATGGAGGCTCTTACTGCTAGGATAAATGAGGCAAAAGTGAGAATTAGTGATATAGAAGATCAAATGACAGAGAATAAAGAAGCTGAGCAAAAGAGAGACAAACAACTACTGGAATGCAAGGGGAGAATTTGAGAGATAAGTGATATTATAAATGAAACAATATTAGAATAACTGGGATTTCAGAAGAAGAAGAAAGAAAGAGGGGCAGAAGATATATTGGAGTGAAGTATAGTAGAGAATTTCCCTAATATGGCAAAGGGAACAAGCATCAAAATCCAGGAGGCACAGAGAACTACCCTCAAAATCAATAAAAATAGGTCCATACCCCATCATCTAATAGTAAAACTTACAAGTCATAGTGAAAAGAGAAAATCCTGAAAGCAGTTTGGAACAAGAAGTCTATAACATACAATGGTAAAAATATTAGACTGGCTGCAGACTTATCCACAGAGAACTGGCAGGCCAGAAAGAACTGGCGTAACATATTCTGAGCACTAAATGAGAAAAATATGCAGCCAAGAACATATCCAACTAGGCTATCATTGAAAATAGAAAGAGAGATAAAAAGCTTCCAGGACAAATAAAAATTTAAAGAATTTGCAAACACCCAACCAGCCCTACAGGAAATATTGAAAGGGGTCCTCTAAGCAAAGAGAGAGCCTAAAAGTAGTAGACCAGAAGGGAGCAGAGACAATATATAGTAACAGTCACCTTACAGGCAATACAATGGCACTAAATTCATATATCTCAATAGTTACCCTGAATGTAAATGGGCTCAATGCCCCAATCAAAAGACACAGGGTATCAGAATGGGAAAAAAAAAAAAAAAACAAAAAAACAAAAAAACACAACAAAACCCATCAATATGTTGTCTACAAGAAACTCATTTTAGACCCAAGGACACCTCCAGATTTAAAGGTGGTGGAAAACAATTTACCATGCTAATGGACATCAAAAGAAAGCTGGGGTGACAATCCTCACATCAGATAAATTAGATTTTAAGCCAAAGACTATAATAAGAGATTGGGAAGGATGCTATATCATACTTAGAGGGTCTGTCCAACAAAAAGATCTAACAATTTTAAATATCCATGCCCCTAACATGAGAGCAGCCAACTATATAAACCAATTAATAACAAAATCAAAGAAACTCATTGACAATAATACAATAATAGTAGGGGACTTTAACACTCCCCTCACTGGAATGGACAGATCATCCAAGCAAAAGATCAACAAGGAAATAAAGGCCTTAAATGACACACTAAACCAGAAGGACTTCACAAATATATTCAGAACATTCCATCCTAAAGCAACAGAATATACATTCTTCCCTAGTTCACATGGAACATTCTCCAGAAGAGATCACATCCTGGGTCACAAATCAGGTCTCAACCGGTACCAAAAGATTGGGATCATTCCCTGCCTACTTTCAGACCAAAATGCTCTGAAGCTAGAACTCAATCACAAGAGGAAATTTGGAAAGAACCCAAATACATGGAGGCTAAAGAGCATCTTACTGATGAATGAATGGGTCAACAAGGAAATTAAAGAAGAATTGAAAAAATACATGGAAACAAACGAAAAGGAAAACCAACTGTTCAAAATCTTTGGAAAACAGCAGACAGTCCTGAGAGAAAAGTATATACCCATACAAGCCTTTCTCAGGAAACAAGAGAGGTCTCAAGTATACAACCTAAACCCAGCACCTAAAGGAGCTGGAGAAAGAACAGCAAAGAAAGCCTAAACCCAGCAGGAGAAGAGAAATCATAAAGATCAGAGCAGAAATCAATGAAATAGAACCCAAAAGAACAGTAGAACAAATCAACAAAACTAGGAGCTGGTTCTTTGAAGGAATTAATAAGATTGACAAACCCCTAGCCAGACTTATCAAAAAGAAAAGAGAAAGGAAGCAAATAAATAAAATCATGAGTGAAAGAGGAGAGATCACAACCAATACCAAAGAAATACAGACAATAAAGGAACATATTATAAGCAACTATACATCAGCAAATTTGACAAGAAATTTGGAAGAAATGGTTGCATTCCTAGAGAGGTATAAACTACCAAAACTGAACCAGGAAGAAATAGAAAACCTGAACAGAGCCAGAATCAGTAAGGAGATTGAAGCAGTCATCAAAAATCTCCCAACAAACAAGAGTCCAGGGCCAGATGGCTTCCCAGGGGAATTCTACCAAACCTTTAAAGAAGAATTAATTCCTATTCTCCTGAAACTGTTCCAAAAAAATAGAAATGGAAGGAAAAATTCCAAACTCATGTCATGAGGCCAGCATTACCTTGATTGCAAAATGAGACAAAGACCCCACCAAAAGGAGAATGACAGACCAATATCCTTGATGAACACAGATGTGAAAATTCTCACTGAAATACTAGCCAATAGGATCCAACAGTACATTCAAAGGATTACTCACCATGACCAAGTGGGATTTATTCCTGGGCTGCAAGGTTGGTTCAACAACCACAAATCAATCAATGTTATACAATACATTGTATAACAATGTTATACAATATACAATGTTATACAATACAATATGTATTGTATAAGAAAAGAACAAAATAATGTATAAGAAAGAACAAAAACCATATGATACTCTCAATAGATGCTGAAAAAGCATTTGACAAAGTACAGCATCCTATCATGATCAAAATTCTTCCAAGTGGAGGGATAGAGGGTACATACCTCAATATCATCAAAACCATCTAAGAAAAACCCACCACGAATTTCGTTCTCAATGGAGAAAAACTGAGAGCTTTTCTTCTAAGGACAGGCACATGGCAGGGATGTCCACTATCACCACTGGTATTTAACATAGTACTTGAAGTCCTAGCCTCAGCAATCGACAACAAAAAGAAATAAAAGGCATCCAAAACGGCAACAAAGAAGTCAAACTCTCCCTCTTTGAAGATGATATGATATTTTATGTGGAAAACCCAAAAGACTCCACTCTAAAACTGCTAGAACTCATTTGGGAATTCAGTAAAGTGTCAGGATATAAAATCAATGCACAGAAATCATTTGAATTTCTATACACCAACAGCAAGACAGAAGAAAGAGACATTAAGGAGTAGATCCCATGTATAATTGCACCCAAAACCATAAGATTCCTAGGAATAAACCTAACTTAAGAAGCAAAGAATCTGTACTCAGAAAACTATAAATTACTCATCAAAGAAATGGAGGAAGACACAAAGAATTGGAAAAACATTCTATGCTCATGGATTGGAAAAACAAATATTGTGAAAATGCTATGCTACCTAAAGCAATCTACACATTTAATACAATCCCTATCAAAATACCATCCATTTTTTTCAAAGAAATCGAACAGATAATCCTAAAATTTATATGGAACCAGAAAAGACCCCAAATGGCCAGAGGAATGTTGAAAAAGAAAGCCAAAGTTGGTGGAATCACAATTCCTGACTTTAGGCTCTATGACAAAGCTGTAATCATCAAGACAGTATGGTACTGGCACAAAAACAGACACATAGATCAATAGAACAGAATAGAGAGCCCAAAAATGGACCCTCAACTCTATGGTCAACTTGTCTTCGACAAAGCAGGAAAGAATGTCCAATGGGAAAAAAAGTCTCTTCAATAAATGGTGTTGGGAAAATTGGACAGCCACATACAGAAGAATGAATCTGGACCAATTCCTTACACCACACACAAAAATAGACTCAAAATGGATGAAAGACCTCAATGTGAGACTAGAATCCATCAAAATCCTTAAGGAGAACACAAGCAGCAACCTCTTCGACCTCAGCAGCAGCAACTTCTTCCTAGAAACATCTCCAAAGGCAAGGGAGGCAAGGGCAAAAATGAACTGTTGGGACTTCATCAAGATCAAAAGTTTTGCACAGCAAAGGCAATAGTCAACAAAACCAAATGACAACTGACAGAATGGGAGAAGATATTTGTAAATGACATATTAGATAAAGGGCTAGTATCCAAGATCTATAAAGAACTTATCGAACTCAACACCCAAAGAACAAATAATCCAACCAAGAAAGGGGCAGAGGACATGAACAGACATTTCTGCAAAGAAGACATCCATATGGATAACAGACACATGAAAAAGTGCTCCACATCACTCGGCATCAGGGAAATACAAATCAAAACCACAATGAGATACCACCTCACACCAGTCAGAATGGCTAAAATTAACAAGTCAGGAAGTGATGGATGTTGGAGAGGATGGAGAGAAAGGGGAACCCACCTACACTGTTGGTGGGAATGCAAGCTAGTGTAGCCATTCTGGAAAACAACATGGAGGTTCCTCAGAAAGTTGAAAATAGAGCTGCCCTATGACCCAGAAATCGCACTATTGGGTATTTACCCTAAAGTTACAAACATAGTGATCCGAAGGGACACGTGCATCCAAATGTTTATAGCAGCAATGTCCACAATAGCCAAACTATGGAAATAACCTAGATGTCCATCAACAAATGAATGGATACAGAAGATGTGGTGTACATATATACAATGGAATAACATTCAGCCATCAAACAACTCTGAAATCTTGCCATTTGCAATGACGTAGATGGAACAAGAGGGTATTATGCTGAGTGAAATAAGTCAATCAGAGAAAGACAATTATCATATGATCTCCCTGATATGAGGAATTTGAGAGGTAAAGTGGGGGGCTTGGGGTGTAGGGAAGGAAAAAATGAAAGAAGAGGGAGGGAGGAGGCAGAGGAGGGATACAAACCATAAGAGACTCTTAATCTCACAAAAGCAAATTGAGGGTTGCTGGAGGGATGAGGGGTATAGAGAGTGTGGTTGGATTATGGACATTGTGGAGGGTATGTGCTATGGTGAGTTTTGTGAAGTGTTTAAGCCTAACGATTCACAGACCTTTACCCCTGGGGCAAATAATTCATTATATGTTAATCAAAATAATTAATAAGAATAAGAATAAGAATACTGCAGTAGCTATTTCCCTGAGTCATGAAAATCTGTCTCCTTTTCAAAGGTTTTCTGGAGGACAAGTAAGAAAACAGAGTAAGAGCAAGAGAGAGAGTGAGACAAAGAAAAGTTTCTGTACTCTTATTGGAGTAAAATAATGAGTTTGATTAGTTTAATTAACATTTTTAATGTCTTCTCTCTGCTTCTTTATACTGCCAAGATCCTATGTTTTGCCTGTAGGCCATGACCTTCTCTACTACCTCAGGAGAGAAAATCTTCTCAGAGTCCCATGCCACAAATAAAGAGAACTGGCATTTTCCAGGTGTGAACAACTTTTGACAAATCTGAACATGCAGGAAAAATTTTCCAGGTAAATGGAGATAATTTCCCTTATTCTGGGAATCCTACTTCTGCTTTACTGTTTTTATAGTTCTTTTATTATTCAGCGTGACCTGAGAAAATTTTCTTCAATCATCCAGCAACCTTACTACAAACCATTGCTATATTTTGATATGAGCCTATTGAATTCTATTGACTGTAGCCTCCTTTATATCATTTTACTTAAATTTTTACTCATCTTACTATGGCCTTCATTGAATTTGGTCATATCTTTGGCTATAACATTCATGACCTTGAATCTTCATAACCAATCGACTCCTTGTATCACACATGACTTTGCTTCTATTCATTTTTATAATTATTTAAGTTACTTACCTATCACTTTAAGAAAATCCTGTCATTTGGCCACTTTATGAAGCCAATTCAACAGCTAAACCATTATGTTAAATTTTATAAGATATTCACTTTGTCTTTTCAAATTACTGTCACATGCCTAATATAACTGAGGGGATAGTCAAGAGAGTAAACTTCTATAAGCATATTGAAAGCAGTAAAGTCTAACCCTCATTAGCACTCGGGAGTAATTGCTTCTCTACATTACTCTGAGAATGCTGGGAGTTTGGTTGTCTTTACAGCTTGGGTAACCTAATGATATCTTATATTGGACTTCTAAAGATAATGAGTACATTATCTTGAAATTCTTAGCATTTAATTCAATCACTGATAAACTTGATGCTCTATTGAATTTTTATTGAAGTGAGGGTTTTTTGTTTTGTTTTGTTTTTTTTAAGCATATATTACCACACTATACTTTTTTCCAATCAAATTCTATTTCTTCAGGCAATCTACCTGAAGTTATCTAAGAATAGCTGTAATTTTCTATCACCAGGTATAAAAATATTATTTTAGGGGCACCTGGGTGGCTCAGTGCGTTAAGCGTCTGCCTTCGGCTCAGGTCATGATGCTGGGGTCCTGGGATCGAGCCCCGCATCTGGCTCTCTGCTCAGTGGGGAGCCTGCTTCCCCCCCTCTCTCTGCCTGCTTCTCTGCCTACTTGTGATCTCTCTCTCTGTCAAATAAATAAATAAAGTCTTAAAAAATATATTATTTTAAGGTTAGTAAACATAAAGAAAGTTAATGGATGGTAACTGGATATAAATTAAGTTGTATTAAAGCCAGATTTTGAATCTTTCTTCCTTTTTTTAATCAGGGAAAGGAAAGAAATTTTGGAAGTATTTTTCAAATATTTTTAGATCTGTTCTCTTCAGTTGTGTACTAATACAACCTATTAAACACAAAATGGTTTAAAAAACACTTTGGACAATTTTTTTGCACATAACATATTAACAAAAATATTTTAGCTTTGACTCTTTAAAACATAATGTATTACATTTGTGTGAGAGTTTGAACCACTGCGGAAAACAGTATAGAAGCTACTCAAAAAATTAAAGATAAAATTGCCATATGATCTCTTAATTCTACTACTGGGTATTTACCCAAAGAATATGAAAACACTAATTTGAAGAGGTATAAGCATCCCCTATGTTTATTGCAGCATTATTTATAATATCTAAGATATTATAAACAGCCAAGTGTCCATTGATAGATGAATGGATAAAGAACAGGTGATACATATATAATGGAATATCACTCAGCCATAAAAGATAATGAGATCTTGACACTTACAACAACATAGGTCAACCTAAAAAACAGACTCTCAATTATGGAGAACAAACTGATAGTTACCAGAGGGAAGGTGGCTGGAGGGGATGGGTGAAATAGGTGAATACACTAATGATGAGATAAGAGTACACTTATGATGAGCACAGTCATCACTATATTGTGATATAATCACACCCATGGATCATGATGGATCACAGGATGCTGGGATCATGACCACCCAGGTGCCCCTGGATATTTTTTATATTCCATAAAAATATTAAGATGAGTTCATCAACACATAGCATACATATTTATTTGTTTTTGTCATTTTTTTGTTTTTTATTTTGTATATTTTCTGATATAATACCAGAAGTGGAATTATTAATATTCAACATTGATAAAATTCTTTAGTCAGGGGGTGCCTGAGTGGCTCAGTGGGTTAAGCCTCTGCCTTCAGCTCAGGTCATGATCCCAGGGTCCTGGGATCAATCCCCACATTAGGCTCTCTGCTCAGCGGGGAGCCTGCTTTCCCCTCTCTCTCTGCCTGCCTCTCTGCCTACTTGTGATCTCTCTCTCTGTCAAATAAATAAATAAATAAATATTTTAAAAAATTTAAAAATTTAAAAATTTAAATTAAAAAATTCAAAAAAATTTTTAAAAATTAAAGAAAAATTTTTTAGTTAGGATTTAATAATGTAATGTCCTAGCAAGGAACTTAGACCTAATGCTAGTATTTCCAATATGAGTCCTTAAAATGTATCACTATTATAGCTCTCCAGAAAATATTTTTTCAATTTTAAGGAAGGATCTAATTAATATCTTGGCTGCAAAGGGCAGTTTTGGAGACTTCCACTTGATCCTTCCTACAGTTGGGACTCTTACTTGAAATGTACAGGGAGTTCTTGCAAAAATATCCTAAATAAAGTTAAGGTTAAATTATTGTACCTTGCACTATTATGTGGGCCTCTATGGGTTTTGAAAAGCATATAGCAGTATGTGGGCCTCTATGGGTTTTGAAAAGCATATACTGCATATCGGAATATTCTTTCCATTAATTTGTCAGATGCATTGGAAACTTGACAGTTTGAGTGAGACTCCAATAAAGTCTGGAAGCTTATCCAGTTAGGTCTAACCTGTGGCATAAGATGACATTCAATGTTACAATTGATATCCATGTTTAATAAGGATTTTTTGTGTAACCTCTGGCAAAACCCAATTAGAGAATCATAACACAGAACTTCTAGGTTGTAGAAAAGGGCCAAGATATCTTCAAGATGAAACAGCTCACTATTTGAAAACAACTTCCTGGCGTGCTACTGAACAGTAATTGAGACTGAAATCAAGCAGCCAACTGACCTCAGCTACCCATCATGAAATGGGTATCGTGCAATCCACCAAGCAATCATTTGGGGCAGAAACATCAAGAATCCATTGTATGATGAAAATTGTGCTATCAAATTTTGACCCAGCACTTACAGAGGGCCCAGAAAATTACATGAACAATTGCTTCAGAGATTTATTACATGCACTGCAGTGATCTCTTTTCCATAACATAAACCTATTGTCCCATGGGGATAAACTCAGACCTGATATACAGTAAGGAGATGTGGCCTAATCAAAAATATATGTGGGCGTCTGAGTAGGACACATGCCTAGTTTGACAGGATCTAGAGAAACAAAAGTAAAAGATCATAGGAAAGATATTCTGGTGAAGAAGCAGATAGATGGACCTAGTAAGGACCTATCCAATGCAGAAGGGAACTCAAAAATATGGCAGATAGATAATGTATCCAGTGAATGCTAACCAGCCTCTATGCCCAGCTATATCACTTGTGAAATAAGACTCATGAATGAAGCGTCCATATTTGTAGAGATGAAGACTATACATACAGCCAACAGCATGTGCTTTCTCTCACAATGCTGACCTAACTACTGGTGTATTGAGTGTTCCATCAGTAGTGAGCTCTGAAGGAGAAGAACTAGCCATCTGGGAGCAAGTTGGTTACATTAGATCCCTTCCAGTCGGGCATGGGCAGCAATTTTCCTTATCGGGCATCTGGGTAGGGCACATGCCGGGCAACCTATGCCTCACTCCAAAAATAAATTCCCTTTCCTATTCCAAGTGTTTCTGCAGTCACTATTATTCAAGGACTTAAAAAATGACTGATTAAAAACTTACAGGGAATCCCACATAATTCAGTTGCAGACCAAAGGAGCGATTTTATAAGCCAGTGTGTGCAAGAATGGACACAGGTCTAAATAATTCACTCCTTCTATCACATATCAAAATACCAGCAAATATCAGGATGAGGCTGGCATTCAAATAAGGCATCAAGTTGGGAACTGATTCATGGATGTTATATATTCATTGAGGCAATATTCAGTATATAATACTATGTTCTCTCTGTAGAGAAGGCATGACCTGGAAACCAAAAGATTAAATTAAAATTAGCTTCTTTAACTATCACTTTTAGTAACTCACTCATAGAAATTATATCCTGCTTCTCTGCAAACTGAGCTCTGCTGGTAAGGGATTCTGTTCCCAACAGAGCAACATTGTCATCACAGAACACAAATCTGAACCTGAGGCTTTGAATTTTTGAATAACTCTTTAGATTAATTGGGCAAGAAAGGAGTTTTATCCTGGTGGAAAGTGGAAAGTTGCCACATAGTATGGACAGGAAAGAATATGTCTGAAACTTGAAGAATTCACTGGGAAGCTTTTGGTGCTTTTATAGGTTGACAAAGACAAGGCAATCAAAGCTCAGCCTCCTCAAGAATGAAGACATGTATTTTCTTTTTTTTTTTAATTTTATTTATTTATTTGACAGACAGAGATCACAAGTAGGCAGAGAGTCAGGCAGAGAGAGAGGAGGAAGCAGGCTCCCTGCTGAGCAGAGAGCCCTATGCGGGGCTCAATCCCAGGACCCTGGGATCATGACCTGAGCCGAAGGCAGAGGCTTTAACCCACTGAGCCACCCAGGTGCCCCAAAGACATGTATTTTCTATATACATATATCTATCTATCATCTATCTATCTATCTATCTATCTATCTATAGATATGTATTTTCTAATTTTCTATTTATTGAAAGGATAAATAATATTTAGAGCATCATGAAATGAATAGATATAGATATAAAGAAGAACATTTTGGGTTAGCTCAGATAACAGGTGATACCTAGAAGGAAGGAAATTCATTCAATGGTATAGGATTTTGATTTAATGGGACTCTCACACACACAGTTTGTTGGTGGGTATTCTTCCTGAAGACCATGTCTGTAGTTGATGTGTAAACTATTGTGATACTCTCATTCAGATTCTCGTTATTTTCCACTCTCACATGCTTTGGTGAATTTAGCACAATGTTATCATGTTAAATTCCAAAAGTACCACTTGGACTATATTTACTCCATATTCAGAAACACTAAGTGGTGGAATCTCCGCTCTTCTTGCTTAATTTCCATTTATTCAACAATTCAAAGTCCATATATATATATATATATGGATTTTGAATATATATGTATATATATGTATGTATATATGTATATACATATATACATATATACATATATATGTGTATATATATATGCTGTGTTCACATCTTTATTTATATAAATATTTTTTGCCTCTGCTTCCAAACCTTTATACAACAAAATCTTTTTCATTTTTTTTAATTTTTTTTTTAAAGATTTTATTCATTCACTTGACAGACAGAGATCACAAGTAGGCAGAGAGGCAGGCAGAGAGAGAGGGAGAAGCAGACTCCCCACTGAGCAGAGAGCCCAATGCAGGGCTCAATCCCAGGACCCTGGGACCATGACCTGAGCCAAAGGCAGACGTCTAACAACTAAGCCACCCAGGTGCCCCTACAACAAAATCTTAATGAAGATTTATCTGCACTGTTATTCTATAAGGTTTCTTTTGTGATGACTCTACATTGGAGGTGATCCATTCTGTGTTTTCCTCTGTCACCATTAACTGTTCATATAGCTCTCATCACAGACTTCAGACTTGTTTATGCTACAGTATATTAATGGTCCATTAAAGTCTTCTTCTGGGTTTTCCTCTGTCAGTTTTAACTGTTCATATAGCCCTCATCATAGACTTCAGACTTATTGTTTATGCTACAGCATATTAATTGTCCATTAAAGTCTTCTTTTTAATTTATATTAATTTTAATTTCCCTATGTTATACCAATTTTAGGAGTCCAAGTTAACCATAATGTATCATGTATTATATATATCAATGTTTCTTCTCTCATGCAACCTGACTTCTAGATAATAAGTTATTTGAAAACAAGGTATTTACATGATTGTTACTTTAATCTTTTGTTGCAATAAAGAATCTTCAAAATCTTACATACACTGGCCAAATCATTGCAGAATAAACAAGCCCTTAATGTTCACAATGAGCTTCCTGTGGAAAAGTGGTATTAAAGTATGTTTCCATTGCTTGACATAGTCTGTTAACACTATGCTAAAATATTTCTTATTACATTTATTCAAGGCTAATTAAGTATTTTAGTGGTAGGAATATAATAGAGAAATTTGTTATTTTTTGTCATTATACTCTCCTATTATATGAGAATTTAATTTGCTTATTAAAAGTAAATAAAAAATAATAATCAAAGAAAGAAGCCATTAATTTATTCCTGACAATTGTTTGACTATGAAAAAAATACAGATTTTTGTGAACAAGCAAAGATATAACATGAATTCTTATATAGCAATATGAAAGTGTTGAAATTCATTAGTACTCAATTTGGAATAATAATTAATTCAAGTCTATTTGTTGCAATATAAATACAATTGTTCAGAGAGAATTTGCACACAACTTCAATATTCTTCAAATGTCATAAAATGTTCTTTTGAACATGATTAATCAAATTTGAAAGGCAATCAATGTCACTTATGTTAATGTGGTATTAATGACATTAAGTGGAAAATAACCTTTTACTTAAAAATAAAACAGTGAAGCCCAGCTAAAAGGCAAATAAATGCTGGATGATATGAAAGCTGAAATTTTGAAAAAGAACAACACAACATTTTGTGTTTGTTGAAATGCACATAACCTGAAAACTTTAAGCCATGTGTAACTCTGTGTGTGTGTCTGTAAATTATACCATTAGAAATGATTATTGAATTCTTAACATACCTTCCAAGTCTGAGATTATAACTTTATAAAATCTTGACTCAGATAAGCATGATAAATTTGAAAAAAGTATATTAAGTTGTTTCTTTTTTTTTTTTTTAAGATTTTATTTATTTATTTGACAGATAGAGATCACAAGTAGGCAGAGAGACAGGCAGATAGAGGGGAATCCAGGCTCCCTGCTGAGCAGAGAGCAGGATCCAGGGCTTGATCCCAGGGCCCTGAAATCATGATCTAAGCCAAGGCAGAGGCTTTAACCCACTGAGCCACCCAGGCGCCCCTATTAAATTGTTTCTTATCTTCTGCAATATTAATAATAGATTTACAGAGCAACACAGAAATTTATTAATGGCCACTTATAAACTATGGATGACCACATAGAGTACTGGCCAACAAAAACTGGAGCTGGGAATTAGGCCAGATATAAAAGGGTTTTACAGGTACATTCAAATCAAGTATTTCAACAGCAAGTCCAGAGAGGATAATTAAGGGCAGATGGTAATTATGCACATTTACTCAGCACTCAGAAACAGAAAACATTGAAGAAGCAAAATTAGTGAGATGATAGTGTGCTCAATGTGACACTGGCAGAGTTTGAGGAGGATGTTGCAAAACATCCAAGAGGAAAAGGAGAATAAACAACTAGATATGTGTATCTGGAGTTTAGTAAAGGTGTTTGAAATGGCCATCAGTATCTAAATAGCAATCGAAGCAAGAAAAGACAATCAAGATCAGAAGGAATAATCACAGTGAAAAGGGAAGAGTAACTGAGTAAAAAAAACTACTAATATGTAAAGGAAGAAATGGGGAGAAAAACCATCCATAAAGGATTTTGAGAAGGGTTAGCCAGAGAAATAGAGGGGGGGAAAAAGGAGATTGGAATATCACAAAGGAAAAAGTTCTGCATTTTTCCAACACTGCTTAGAGGAAAAGATATATGAAAAGTGATAAACTATGTAGTGGACATAGGAATAGAAAGACGTTGGTTGTCTTGGCAAGAAGAATTTTAGTGAAGTAGAGAGGGGCAGAAGTTTCCATACATTGAAACAAAGCCATGCTCAATGTATCTCAAGCCCAAAACACATAAAATCACACCAAGGCACATCAAATTAAAACTTCTTAAAACAGCTATAAAAAGAAAACCATAAAACCAGTCAGAACAAGAAAGACATATTTATAGGAAAAAGACAAAGATGACAAGCAGATTTTTTCCCATAAACAATGGAAGAGAGAAAACAGTACAACAACATGTTTAAAGTATTGGGGGGGAATAAAAGGGGGGCACCTGGGTGGCTCAGTTAGTTAAGCAACTGCCTTCAGCTCAGGTCATGAACCCAGAGTTCTGGGATTGAGTCCCACATCAGACTCCCCCTGCTCTGTAGGGATCCTGCTTCTCCCTGCCTCCACTCCTCCTCTTGCTTGGGCACTCTCTCTATTTGTCAAATGAATAAATAAAATCTTTTTAAAAACAATACATTTAAAAAGTATTGAAAGAAAAAAACTGATAATCTAAAATTTATACCTTTGCAATATCTTCCAAAAATCAAAATGAAATACAGATATTTTGACATCCTTAAAAACTTAATTAATCAAAAGGATGGCTTCACTACAAAAAAATAATGTTAAGAATAACTTGTTAGAAGGAAATATGGATCAACAAAAGGAATAGAGAACACTGGAAATGGCAGGGTTTTTTTTTTTAATGTTTCAGCCATTATATTCCTAGGTATTTACTCAAGAGAAGGAATGTGTATACCCATGGAAAGAGTTATGCAGGAGTGTTCTACATAACATCTTCCTTTGTAATACTCCCAAATTATAAAGTTCCCAATGTCCATCAACTGGCAAGTGTACAGGCAACCTGTTGCATATAACACTACTCAGCAATACAAAGGAATGAACTAGTGGTACATGCATCAACATAAATGAATCTCAGAATGATTATCCTGAGTAGAAAAAACCAGATGTTAAAGAGTATAAACTATAAAATTTTATGTTTATTAAGTCCAGAAAAAGCAAACCAACCTATAGTACAGAAAACAAATTAGTAGTTGCATGCAAGGATTAGTAGTTCATCCCAAATAATATGAAAAATCATTCAAAAATTAGCAGGTGAAACACATATGTACCAATAGAGAACAAAGACAGCTGCCTAATTAAAAGATGACTTATAATTTCAGCAGTGTAAAGTTTTGAAGTTCAAACCCAAAGGAAAGGAAAGAGACTGCTATAGGAAAAGTTGTCTTTGATTAAATGGAAAATTAAATTCAATACCTCCCCAAATATGACTAAAACTAATATGTGGCTGTAATATGTACTTTATAAAATGATTATATCATGTACAAATACAGGTATTGAAAGATTGAGTGTGATATTACTGTGATTTTATTTTAACCAAAATTTTACTTTTTTCAGGATTAGGATTTTTAATTCACTTCTGTTCTCTGTCCATGATGGTTATCCAAAAGGACCTTAAAATGACATTTCTTTCTTATTTGTTTCCATTGCACACTGAAAACAGCATTTATAGCAAATGGGAAAAATCATGTCCTTCTTTTATTTATTTATTTGTTTTTTATATTTCTTTTCAGTGTTCCAAAATTCATTGTTTATGCACAACAACCAGTGCTCCACACAATACTTGCTCTCCATAATACCCACCACCAGGTTCACCCAATCTCCCACCCCTTGCCCCTCCAAAACCCTCAGATTGTTTTTCAGAGTCCACAGTCTCTCATAGTTCATCTCCCCATCCAATTTCCCCCAACTCCCTTCTACTCTCCATCTCCCCATATCCTCTGTGTTATTTCCTATGCTCCACAAATAAGTGAAACCATATGATAATTGGCTCTCTCTGTTTGACTTGCACTCAGAATAATTTCTTCCAGTCCCATCCATGTTGATACAAAAGTTGGATATTCATCCTTTCTGAAAGAAGCATAATACTCCATAGTATATATGGACCACATCTTCCTTATCCACTCAACTCTATGGTCAAATAATCTTTGATGAAGCAGGAAAAAATATAAAGTGGAAAAAAGACAGTCTCTTCAATAAATAGTGCTGGGAAAATTGGACAGCATATGTGTAGAAGAATGAAACTCGACCATTTTCTTACATCATACACAAAGATAAACTCAAAATGGATAAAAGACCTCAACGTGAGGTAGGAATCCATCAGAATCCTAGAGGAGAACATAAGCAGTAACCTTTTCAACATCAGCCACAGCAACTTCTTTCAAGATATGTCTCCAAAGGCAAAGGAAACAAAAGCGAAAATATATTTTTGGGACTTCGTCAATATCAAAAGTTTTTGCACAGCAAAGGAAACAGTCAACAAAACAAAGAGGAAACCCATGGAATGGGAGACGATATTTGCAAATGACAATAGAGACAAAGGGCTGATATCCAGGATCTATAAAGAACTCCTCAAACTCAACACACACAAAACAGACAATCATATTAAAAAATGGGCAGAAGATATGAACAGACACTTCTCCAATGAAGACATACAAATGGCTATCAGACACATGAAAAAATGTTCATCATCACTAGCCATCAGGGAGATTCATAATCAAAACCACACTGAGACGGGCGCCTGGGTGGCTTAGTGGGTTAAGCCGCTGCCTTCGGCTCAGGTCATGATCTCAGGGTCCTGGGATCGAGTCCCGCATTGGGCTCTCTGCTCGGCAGGGAGCCTGCTTCCCTCTCTCTCTCTCTCTGCCTGCCTCTCTGTCTACTGTGATCTCTCTCTGTCAAATAAATAAATAAAATCTTAAAAAAAAAACAAAAAAACACACTGAGATACCACCTTACACCAATTAGAATGGCCAAAATTAGCAAGACAGTAAACAACGTGTGTTGGAGAGGATGTGGAGAAAGGGAAACCCTCTTACACTATTGGTGGGAATGCAAGTTGGTGCAGCCACTTTGGAAAACAGTGTGGAGATTCCTTAAGAAAATAAAAATAGAACTTCCCTATGACCCTGCAATTGCACTACTGGGTATTTACCCCAAAGATACAGATGTAGTGAAAAGAAGGGCCATCTGTACCCCAATGTTCATTGCAGCAAATCATGTCCTTCTAATTAAAAAGTTGTATTTGTTTCTCACTCTCACTCATGTGGAATTTAAGAAACAAAACAGAAGATCATTGAGGGAAGGGAGGGGAAAATAAAACAATATGAAATCAGAGAGGGAGACAAACCATAAGAAACTCTTAATCATAGGAAAAAAAAACTGAGGGTTGCAGAGGGGAGGGGTAGGGGGATGGGGTAACTTGGTGATAGGCATTAAGAAGGGCAAGTGATATAAGGAGCATTGGGTGTTATATGCAACTGATGACTCTCTGAACTCTACCTCTGAAACTAATAATACACTATATCTTATTGAATTTAAGTAAAACATGTTTATTTTAAAATGTACTTATAAAAAGTATCAGTAAGTAATGTGGTGGGAATGCAATTTTTAAAAACAGGTCTTACATAAAATGTGTGTTACATAAGATATAGGATGATGATTTCTCTATTACTTAGCACTGTAACTCACAAATAGTAGATAATCAAATAAACATTAATTTCTTTCCATCCAATTTTAGAACATCTTAATGATGGACCATGTCTGTTTTTAGATGTTTACCTGAATAGTGCAATGAAGTATAAACATTATACACTACTTTGTCATCCACAAATTATTTGCCATGAGTGACTCAGGGCAGGCCCTATGACTCAGAATCACAAAATTATGATCATTAATGAACTAACAATACGTCACAGTCCCCTTCATCCAGATACTTGACCATTTCCTGATTTTTTTATGCACAAGAATAAATTGCATTGATAAAACAACTTTTGACCTCTTCCTCAGTCTCCAGTTTCCCTTACTTGCTATTTGGCGAAGAGGTATAATAACTATCTGGAGGTGAGCCAAGTCCTGTTTTTTCCTTTTGTTTGTTTGTTTGTTTAAGATTTGATTTATTCAGGGGCACCTGGGTGGCTCAGTGGGTTAATCCTCTGCCTTTGGCTCAGGTCATGATCTCAGGGTCCTGGGATCGAGCCCCGCATTGGGCTCTCTGCTCAGTGGGGAGCCTGCTTCCCCTCCCACCTCTCTCTGCCTCTCTGCCTACTTGTGATCTCTCTCTCTCTGTCAAATGTATAAATAAAATCTTTTTAAGAAAAGATTTTAAATTTAAAAATTTAAAAATTTAAATTTAAATTTGTTTTAAATTTAAATTCAAAAATTTAAAAAGATTTAAAAATCTTTTTTAAAAAAGATTTTATTTATGCATTTGACAGAGAGAGTGAGCAGCAAAGGGAGAGGGAGAAACAGGTCCTCCACTGAGCAGGGAATGTAACGCATGGCTCTATTCCAAGACCCTGGGGTCAAGACCAGAGTGGAAGGCAGATGCTTAACCATTTGAGCCCCCCAGGTGCCCCCCAGCCCTGTTTGTAATGGATTTACTGGTCTCTGTGGGGCTGAATCACATGACTCACAAGAATATATAAATTTACCAACAGGTTACCATTCACTTTTCCACTCTGGAAAAGCAACAAAAAGGTGAAAGTGAGCATTAACATTCTGGTCTTGCAAAGAAGCATGGGAGATGAAGTTTAAATTCTCCAATGACATGGCTAGTTTCAGTGCTAGCATGAACATATTATGCACACATACACAAAAAGAAGACAAACACACATATTATATATACATACTTTTTAAAGTGGGGGTGGAAATGAAATGTCAAGTTATCAAATTTTCTGCCAGACCCAACCAAACTCTGTATTAGAATTTCTTCTGAACTCATGTAATACACTATCTTCTTCATTAACATGTGGCCTGACACAATATGTTAAGAGTTCACTGAGGTTTTGGATTTAGGTGTATTTCTCAAATTAAAGCAATTTTTTCAGATCTTACACAAAGTAAAAATTCTGATTTACAGCAAATCAGATTCTTTTTTTAATGCATTTTAGAGCACATACAGGGGACCCTTCTTGGAAACTCTCAAAATATCACCATGTAGATTAATGCCTACCAGCTTAATGAAATCTCCAGAAAAGTCCAGTATTATTGATTTTGGAATTCTGAAAGGAGGTTTAAGTTCATGAAACTTTTGAAAAAACTCTTTCAAATAAAGCATTTCACAATGCCAAAACAATAAAAATTAGAATCTCAAAGTTATCTAGAAAATTAACTTGTAAATTAGCTCCCTCTGGCCCTCCCTGCTGCTTGTGATCTCTCTCTCTCTCATTCTCTGCCTCTCTCTCTCAAATGAATAATAAAAAAAAAAAACTTTAATAAAATTAAAAAAACCTTTAGAAATGGAATAATGGAAACACATAGTACTTCTGCTATCTCACTGTAAATCTTAATATTCAAAATACACAAACAATGAATCATGAAACACTACATCAAAAATTAATGATGTACTGTATGGTGACTAATATAACACAATTAAAAAAATTCTTTAACATATTCAGTTTTAAGTCTTAAAAAATCATTTTAATAAAATAAATTTACTAAACATGTTACTTTTACTATTAAGAAGTAATCATTACATGGATTTCTTAAAAGATTAATGATTTTTTCAGATGAAATTATCTCATATAAATATGCAAATATTTTTACATAGAGGTGACAAAGGTAAATGAATTACTATATTGCTACTCTTACTAATGAATTTGGAATAACAATATTTCAAAAGACAGGGAAAATATCAACATAGCATTAAGTCAATCTACCAATGTTTCCTTAAATTAGAAATGTTATGTTCTTTTTGTCTCATTCTCTTTCCTAAACCAATTCTAGAACTAAATGTACCAAGTTGTTAAATCAATAGTTTGAAAGAGCACATCTCCAGATAAATGCAAATGATGACAAGAGTAAATAAATCTGATTATGTCCTTGCTACAAAAGTTATCCCTGAGACTAGTAAGGCACATATGAATGCTTAATTGCTTTTGTGTATTTAAACAAAGATGTTTAACAAATTCAAGAAGCTTGTAAAAGTCATTTGGTCTCTAACAGAGAGTAAAGCAAGGAGATAGTTTGTTTCTATATTTCCACCATCTTGGACAGCACTACAAAAGAAAAGTCCAATTATTTGAATGGGTACGTATTTTGTCCAAATAGTTATCTAGTATTGGGTTGCAGGAATAAAATAAAGAGCCAAGGAAAAATACTTTTTCTCTAGATTCTGAGAAAAATATTACCCTTTTTTTAGGCCAAATAATAAGGAAAATGTCTACTTCAAATAGATATTGAAAAATATATAGTACAGTAAAATCAAGGGATTTTTTATAATAATGGTGTCAATGTATAAGGAAGGAACAGGTTCCCTATTAAATATTAGTAAGAAAATGAATTGTGATGTTTTAGTTGGAGGAGAGGTATTTTATAATATATAAATCTGTAAAACTACATGTACACTAATCTATCAATTTTACTCTCTGAGCATTTATCTTAAGAAAATAATCATGGGGGGTGCCTGGGTGGCTCAGTGTGTTAAAGCCTCTGCTTTCCGCTCAGGTCATGATCCCAGTGTTCTGGGATTGAGCCCCGCATCGGGCTCTCTGCTCAGCGGGGAGCCTGCTTCCTCCTCTCTCTGCCTGCCTCTCTGCCTATTTGTGATCTCTCTCTGCCCAATAAATAAATAAAATCTTAAAAAAAAAAAAGAAAAGAAAAGAATCATGGCTATGTACAAAACATTACCTAGAAGGATATAATTTTGAGTACCCCAAATGCCAAATATAGAACTAGTTAATTAACGGGATATATTTATACTATAAAATACTGTGTGGTTATTAAAGGGATGTAAGATACATTAATTGAGATAGGAACACGTTAAGGATATACTGTCAATTGAAAAAACAATGCTATTTATTTCCATATTTTTGATGTTACTGCTAAAAATTAAATAATTACTGGGGTTCCTAGGTGGCTTGGTCGTTAAGCGCCTGCCTTAGGCTCAGGTCATGATCCCAGAGTCCTGGGATCCAGTACCTCATTGGTCTCCCTGCTCCAGGGGAAACCTGCTTCTCTCCCTCTCCCACTCCCGTCCCCGCCCCTGACCTGTGTTTCTTCACTGGCTGTGTCTCTCACTCTGTCAAATAAATAAATAAAATCTTTTTAAAAAATGAAAAAAATTAAATAATTACAGAAGGCATATATTGAATTATTTCTTGGCAGAAAATTAACTGCCCTTTCTAGTTAGATATCACTCCACCAGATCCTCAAGATTCATTTTAGATGCCTTGTTTGTAGATCATAAATCCTTCCTCTTAGCTCAACCACACCTGATATATCCAGGCAGCCATGACCACCCTGACCAGTCTGGACCAATTACATCTTTCTCAAAATGTCTTCTTAGAGTTTATTCTATAATTTTATCTGTAATGTGTAAACTTGTGAGATGTCAGAAATAGTATTTGTTTTCTGGTCTGGAAAACAATGAAAGATTATCTGTAGGGAAAAAGATTGACAAAGCCAACATTCTGGGAATGCAAAGATCAGAGACTGAATAAAAGAACTTGAAGCATTCTGGTATGTGAATCTAGCCCATGCCTGAGCCCTAGCTGCAGTCTTAAGTTTAATGCAATGAAAATCTTGTATCCATATGATACATTCCTCATTTCAGTTTATGTTATCTTCAGTGAATTTATATCACATGTCAACAAATATTTTCTCTGCAAAAGTTCTGGACAGATATTCGTCCAAATGTTAATAGTGGTTATTACCATGTAATAGAATAATAGGCATTTTTTCTTGTATATATTGGTATTTGCAGATAAAACCTTTGGGACTAATTTTACAACAGATGTCTATCAGTGGTTATTTCCTGCAGGGGAAGAACCACCTGAAAGGAATGAGTGAAGCCTCAGATTTCGGGTTTGGGATGGGGAGAGTTAATTTAATGTATATAATTCTCATTTTTAAAAAAATTTTATATGTCATAGTTATATATTTTTCATTAATTCCATTTCAAAATTTGAGCAAGTATACTTTGCCATAAATCATATAAGAAAATCATGAAGACAGAAAGAAAAAGACAGAGAGAGAGTGAGAGACAGAGACAGAGGCAGAGAAATAAAGTAAGATTAAAAGGGCTATAGAGCAGATCTATTCAAATTTCCTTATGAATCTGGAGAAGAAAATGAATTTGTTATTCTAAATAAGACGTGACCTTCTTTCATTGGGATGCTAAGGTATCCGCATTGTACACAGGGGAAAGAATTTGTTTCAACTCCACACAATTGTATTCTCAAAATAGTCATAAAAAAACCTAGTTATAATTTTCAGCATTTACCAGAAACCAAATTAACCCTACAAAATGCTATTTCAATTCCATCTCTATGTCTTTGCCAATGGATTATGTGATTATTTATGGGGCTGCACAATGAAGCTTTCAGCTGCTACATGTTTTGAAAGTCCATTTTCAAGATTAAAAGGCTATAGAACTGAAATATATTTGTTCATGTGCCAAAAATAGCAGTGCACTTATAAACAAAAGGGTAACTTTATAGGTATATCAAAACAGAAAGTGTTGTTTCTGTTATTTCTGAATTAAATTCTGTTCACACATATAGAATGATCAAAATATTAAAACTATTACATTCTAAAGATAATTTCGTGTTGTAACCTAGAAACTAGCAACAAATCCTAACACTAAAACAAAATAGAATTCTGTCTAGTGATTTTCTTGAGATTAAGAAGTATATTGAAAAACCTTGATATCCATTAATCTCTGATGAAAAACATACTTAATGAGATTTTTTTTTCTTTAAAGTCATTTGCTCTGAGAAGTATGTATCATCTACTCTTCTTGACATGAATTCAATCTATTCTATTTTCTATAAATACTTTCCTGGGTACAATATGACAGTAAACCATAAAATGAAAAGGACTTTGCTGTGAAAATCAGCATAAATCCATTTGTGTATTTTACAAACACTCTTCCTTTCTCCATGGCCACGAGAAGAGACTTTTTTATGGTAATGAACTTCTCTGTTCCAAAATAATGCATTGCTCCTGTGAGACAAAGCAATGAATGTATCCAATAAAATAGCAAGTATCAGCAACTATGTCAATAAGATAGCAAATGCGTGATGCTGATTAAGACAGTATATCTCCATTTTAGTACTTAACTATCCAAAATCTGTAAAATACTTTCTAACTGCTAACACATATCCTTTCTTAATTTTCACTACTCTGAGTAATGAGAAAGTTTAGTGAACACTTTCATTCACCTGTATTTCTGCTACATATTTCAAGGAGGAAGCAATTAAAAAATCTATATTTAAATCCAAAATATTGTAACTGCATTTTCAAATAAGAAGTAATATATTTTAACACTTTTTATGAGTCATTGGAGACAGATTTTCATAACTCTTTTGACAAGTTTATTGAAATATAAATTTGTTTTCTCTTTGGAACAAGACACCTTGTCCCTGTCATTCCTGGAGTATTTATCCTCAAATTTATTAATCCCCACCATGAATTTGTTTGATATAGATTAATTTAATAAAAATATGTAGAGTTTCACCATTGTGGATTCTACTGAAATAATGGACTTAGCAACAATCACTAATGTGCCTTCCATAAGCATTCATAAAAATAGTGCCCATACCCTCTTTTCATTTTGTTATTAAGGATCACTGAATAATATTTCATTCTAACATTTAAAAAATACTAAATTATGGATACATAAAAAAGTTGTTAATAAGATCTACTTACCCCATTATGATGCTTCCTTTATATAATTTTATTTGATCTGATACTCATATTTCAAAATCAAGATATATTTTGTTACTTGGATTAAATATGAACTCAATAATAACTATAATAATAACATAATTCAGAATAATTATTCGATATGACACTCTAAAGCATCATGGTAATTTCATATATTTTGAAGTTCATTTTATATGCATTAATTTATTACAGATAAATATAAATGCATATTTAATGCAAATTTTAAAATAATGACACACACACACACACACACACACACACATATATATATATATATGACAAAATCTGAAAAAAAGTATCTGGAAATATGAGTCCAGGAGCAAAAAGAATTATCATTAAATAAGTTATAATTCCTGTGTATTTTTAAATGAATTACATGAGAATAAGATTACTATGATATACAGATTCCATTTATTTCCTGAATATTCAGGATTAGATGTACAGTTACCCTCCATTCCAACTTTTATTTATCAGAAAAGACTGGAAATAAAGTGCATTTTAGACTCATTTATATCTAGTAATTACTTTCTAAAAAGTAGATGTACTCTTAAGATCTGGAGGTTGGAATCAAGCCCCAAGACTATTTCCTAGAACTTCTGGCTGATTGGTTTTGTAAGTAATACATGAAGTCGTTCTGTAGCAAAATTCATTCCAGTGTCCATTCTCTAGCTTCTCAGATGGGAAAGGAGGCAGTATGTCAGGAATGATTACAACTTCTAGCATTGGGCATACTCTAATGGAAGCCTTCATAGAGCAATTCTGTGTTATTTTGTGAGTCACTATTAGACGATCTAATCTAGAACTTCCTCTTTCCAACCTCCCTTAATATCGTGAACACCAATATGCCTGTTTTAATTCCTTTTCTATTTAAAATAATTGGAGTTGTTTTTGCTTCTGACATTGATCTATGAATGATGCAGTATTTTGTACCAGAATTAAGATATATGATGGCTGCTCACAATGGAACTTGATAGAAGAAGGAAAATGACAAATTATGGCTAAGTTTCTCAGCTCAAGGCAAATTCTGAGGACCAGATTTTTTTTTTTTTATGACTATTCTACAAGATATCACATCCTGAAAATCTTATTGAAAAAAGACAAAATAAAAAGAAAAAACAGACAGTGAAGCCTGATATGATACAGCAAGTACTGTCATACAATGTAAGTTAAATTCATAGGCATTCTGGAGGTACTAAGGAAAATTTATCTTATTTATTAGAAAGACTGAGACCTACATAATTGTAGGAAAGTCATTTTGATGAATTCAAATGAGTGTATGTATCTTGGATACAGAAGCTTCTGCTTTTCCTTATTAAGACTATTCCTATCTTGTTTGAAGACCTAGCAATTACTTAGGTATTTTCCTTGAAAAAAAAAAAAACACACACACACACTATACCTACCTATTTTTACATGTTTCTGTATTGAGCACTAGTTCAGAGCCACATCTCTAAGTCCTAGCAAACATTTTTAAAGTCTGAACTAACAAGAAAATTTCTGGATTTTGCTAATAATAATAGCCTGAAGAGTATGTGTGAGGTTCTGGAAGTGATAGATAAGAGGGAAAAGGATAAACAGATTGGATAAACATAGTTACTGGTATGGACATATTTGTAAATTTTTTGCCTAGTTCTATACATTATTAAAAGTAGAATATTGAATCCCTATTATTGTTGAATAATCCCTATTACTGTTGAACCAGTTTTTCATTCTATACTGTCAGTTTTGGCTTCATGTATTTTTGGTCTTTATTGTCAGGTGCCATTGTTTATAATTATAGTATTTTTCTAATGGATTAACACTTATATGATTTAAAAAGTCCCTCTTTATATCTTATAGCATTTTCTGTTTTAAAGCCTACTTTCTTGTAATAATATAGGCATTCCAGCCTTTTTATAATTGCTATTTTCATAATATACCATTCTTCATCTTTTGTTTTTAATTCTTTTTTATATTTGAATCTAAAATGTGCCTCCTATAATGTTTTTTAATCTTATCTAAAAATATTTGCCTTTCAGTTAGATTTTTAATCCACTCATGTTTAATGTTATAATGGATATAGTTGGATTTATATATTTACTTTTTCTTTTATATATGTGTCATGCCTAGTTTCTCTTCTATTCCTCCTTTATTGTGTAATTTTTCACTAAGTATTTCCTAGGGTAACATTCTAATTTCTTTGATGATTTTTTCACTGTATTATTTAAAGTTATTTTCTTAGTGGTTGCCCTATGTTTACATATACATCTTATCAGAATTGGCATTGAACATAAAAAAACAAACAAAGAAATTTAATTCCAGTGAGATTTTAAGATGTTATTTCTATACAGCCGTATTCCATCTTTCCCTTTTTATGCTATTATGGTTACACATATTAAGTTTCTATATATCACAAACCCAATAATACATTGTGGTATTTATTTTATAATTTAAGTCTTTTTTAAAAGTTTAGAGGAGAGTGTGCATATATTTAGTTTGTTTAATTAATCCTATTATTTACCATTTATTTATTTGCTTATTTATTCATTTCACTTATACATAAGCTATATTATATATATATACACACACACTATAAGTTATATCATGTATATTGAATACACTGTTTCTATTATTATTTTGAACAAATTAAGAATATGATAGGACTTTGCAGTTAAAAATCATAAAAGTCTGGTGGATCCATGTGAGACTGGCAACTTCCTAGATTTTTAATCATCTGACTTATCCATACCAGCCTCCAGCAATTTTTCAATTACAGCATAGGTATTCGTACCTGAGTACTGGTTTCTGCTCTAGTAGGTTGTAATTCTGAGTATCCACCTATCTGTTTCTCTCTTAAAAAAAAAAAAAAAAAGATTTATTTATTTATTTGAGAAAGAATGAGTGAGGCAGGGAGACGCAGAGGGAAAGGGAGAGAGAAACTTTAGCAATCTGAACTCAGCACAGAGCCTGACACAAGGCTTTATCTCATGACCCTGAGATCACAACATGAATGGAAAACAAGACTCAGACCCTTAACCAACTATACCACCCAAGCACCCTAACTCTCTGTTTCTATAATTTGGGGGGGGGGGGCAGTGGTTTGGTTTGTGACCTCAATTGCCTCATGAATCTAAGAAGAGTTGTTGATTTTAATTTGTTCAAATTTTTGCTTGTTGTTAGGCCATGGTGGTGACTTCCAAGATCTTTATATATGAAAATGGAAACCAGAAGTTCCTTCATTCTTTTATATTTTAACCAAATAACTCAGTCAAAAGTTTCAAACAAATAAATTTGAATTCTAAAAGAAGGCCATATTGCATTTTTGAATGATGTATTTGTGGTAACATTTACAAGAATAAAAAAACACCTTGGAGAAAACACTAATTTCTTTATTCCAACTGAGTCTCAATCATGAAAGAAATTAGAAATCAGTGAATGACAATTCTCTTGTTTTGTGGCTCACTGTATATGACATATTTAAAGTGTATGTATAGTTTACTCCTTCTTGATAATAATTCGGACCTAGAGAAATTATCATAACAACATTTTTGTGTAAATTAATTTATGTTGTTTTTTTATTCCTCCCTTTATAAGTTGTTGCCTATAATGTAGCATGTTTCTCAACACTTGGCAGCTCATTTAGTAACATAGTTCATTATACACCTATTAAACCTCTATAGGCAAGTGGTGAATATGTAGTTTTACCTCATTATTATTATTATTTTTAAAGATTTTATTTATTTATTTCTCAGAGAGAGTGAGAGAGTGCACAAGTCAGAGGGAGAAGCAGGGTCCCTACGAGCCCAATGCAGGACTCAATCCCAAGACCCTGGGATAATGACCTGAGCCAAAGGCAGATGCTTAACCAACTGAACCACCCAGGTGTCCCTTATCTAATTATTTTTAATGTATAATATGTGGTTTTGTACCAGATCTAAAGTTTACAAGGACTACAAGTAGCTCCACCAGCCCCATTAACTTGCATATTCAAAACCAAAATGTTTAAGAGTAGTGAAAGAAAAGAATTTACAAAGTACAAAAATATAAGTTCTCAATAAACAATTCGTAATAAAGAAAATTTTGTCTTGTCAAAGCAACTCAAGTTTTAAAAATTTTGTCAGTCAAAGATACACTGAAACTTGTGATGGTCAAGATGAAATTTAAAAGACTAAATTTAGGGGTGTCTGGGTGGCTCAGTAGGTTAAGTGTCTGCCTTTGATTCAGGTCATGATCTTGTGATCCTGTGATTGAGCCCTGTATTGGGCTCCCTGCTCCATGGGGAGTCTGCTTCTCCCTCTCCATCTACCCCTTCCTTCACCACCACTTGTTCTCTTTCTCTCTCTTTCTCAAATAAATAAAAGCTTTAAAAAAAGAAAAGAAAAGACTAAATGTACCCTTAAACAAATTGAAACTTAAACACAATGTGTGAGGGGCGCCTGGGTGGCTCAGTGGGTTAAAGCCTCTGCCTTCAGCTCGGGTCATGATCTCAGGGTCCTGGGATCAAGCCCCACATCAGGCTCTCTGCTCGGCTGGGAGCCTGCTTCCTCCTCTCTCTCTCTGTCTGCCTCTCTGTCTACTTGTGATTTCTCTCTCTGTCAAATAAATAAATAAAATCTTAAAAAAAAGAAAACCACAATGTGTGAAACAATAAGTTTCAAAAAACATATATTTGGATCACCCATAGTGCATGACAGTAATCCACAAAAGAAGGTAAACTATCAAGGGGATCCCAGTGAGCTCTCTAACTCATTTCTGATAGATCACGTCTAAACCAAAGAACATAACAAGGAACCATATCATTCTCTTATTGCTAAAAGCCAGTGATATAGTGAAAATCTTAAAAGCAGTGAGAAAAAAGACATATTATACACAAAAGAGCAAATATAAGAATGGTATCAGTCTTGTCAGAAACAATAAAAGTCAAAACACAGTGGAGAGATATATCAAATGATTAAATAAGAAACTCTTTTTATATAAGAATCTATATCCAAGAAAATTGTTTTAAAAAGAAAGGCAAGCTTTTCCATCCTGTTCATAATGTAGAGCATTGCAAAAATTATCATTCCTACATAATAATGAGAAAAGTGCAGGTAAATTTCAAAATCTTAGCTTTTTGGTGACCATCAAAGAGCTGAAATTGCCTAGCACCAACTAAAAAGCAACAATATTCCACCACTGGCAAAGCGCAAGAGTGGAGTTGGAACTCTCTCTGTTAGATATAGAGACCCCTGAACGTTGAAAACAGGGCATGAGCACTAGGAAAATTTCTGACACCCAGCTGCCACTCTAAGCATAGATAAGAGAAGCTCACAACAAGAAGCTTATGGAACTGTAGTGCACTGAAGGTGGCAATTGCAATAATGGTACCCAAACTCAGATCATCTTGTAATTAGACTGGCACAAGCTCCTGCACTAAAAGTCAAACAGGAGAGGATCTATAAGTACTATTCACCTCATTCTCTACTGTCCTATGCTCAGTGTATGAAATCAAAATTATGTGATACAACTGAAATAAAAATTAAAACAAAAAGCCACTATTGAGCAATAAAGGAATCAACAGATTCAGAGCTGATTCAGATGTAGGAATAATCGCAGAAGTCAAACTTTCACTATTTGTAGATGACATGATACTCTATGTAGAAAACCTGAAAGATTCCACCAAAAAATTGCTAGAACTCATACATGAATTGAGCAAAGTTGTAGGATATAAAATCAATGTGCAGAAATCTGTTGTGTTTCTATGTACCAATAATGAAGCTGCAGAAAAAGAAATCAAGGAATTGATCCCATCCACAATTACACCAAAAACAGTAAGATACTAGGAATAAATCTAACTAAAGAAGTAAAAGACCTATACTCCGAAAACTATAGAAAACTTATGAAAGTGATTGAAGAGGACACAAAGAAATGGAAAAGCATTCCATGCTCATGGATTGGAGAATAAACATTCTTAAAATATCTATACTACCCAAAGCAATCTAACATTTAATGCAATCCACATCAAAATATCACCATTTTTCACAGAGCTTGAACAAACAATCCTAAAATTTGTATAGAGCCACAAAGGACCTCAAATAGCCAGAACAATTCTGAAAAATAAAAAACAAAACTGGAGACATCACAATTCTGGATTTCAAGCTGTATTACAAAATTTTAGTCATCACGATGGTATAGTCCTAGCATAAAAACAGACACATAGATCAATGGAATAGAAGAGAAAACCAGAAATGGACCTACAACTATATGGCCAACTAATTTTTGACAAAGCAGGAAAGAATATCCAATGGGAAAAAAGACAGTTACTTCAATAAATTGTGCTAGGAAAACTGGATAGCAACACACAGAATGAGACTAGACCACTTTTTTACACAATACAAAAAAAAAAAAAAAAACCCTCAAAATAGATGAAAGACCTTAATGTGAGACAGGAAACCATCAAAATCCTAGATGAGAATGCAAGCAGAAACCTCTTTGACCTTGGCCATAGCAATTTCTTACTAGACACATTATCACAGTTAAGACAAACAATAAAAATGAACTATTGGGACTTCATCAAGATAAAAAAGCTTCTACATAACAAAGGAAAAAATAAACAAAACTAAAAGGCAACCTATGGAATGGAAGAAGATGTTTGCAAAAGACATATCTGAAAAAGGGTGAGTATCCAAAATCTACAAAGAACTTACCAAACTCAACACTCAAAAAACAAATAACCCAGTTAAGATACAAGCAGAAGGCATGAACAGACACTTCTCCAAAGAAGACTTACATATAGTAACAGACACATGAGAAGAGGCTCAACATCACTCATCATCAGGGATATACAAATCAAAATCATGATAAGATACCATCTTACAGAGGAGTCAAGATGGCGGAGAAGTAGCAGGCTGAGACGACATCGGGTAGCAGGAGATCAGCTAGATAGCTTATCTAACCATTGTGAACACCTACAAATCCAAGGGGAAATTGAAGAGAAGAAGAACAACAATTCTAGAAACAGAAAATTGATCACTTTCTGAAAGGTAGGACCTGCAGAGAAGTGAATCCAAAGCCACAGGAAGACAGACCACGGGGGTAGGGGTCGGCTCCCGTGAAGCAGCGGAGCAACGGAGGACAAAATTGGGACTTTTGAAAGTCTGCTTCACAGAGGGACATCGCTCCAGAGGCTAAACTGGGGGGATGCCCACATGGGGTCAGTGTAACCACAGGTCCCGTGGAGTCACAGAATGACGGGGTTGTCTGAGTGCTGCAGAGCACGCAGGTATTAGAGCGGGGAAGCTGGCTAGAGCGACAAAGCCAAGGAGTGAGCTCTCAACCCGGGGTTACCTTGAACTGGTTGCAGCCTGGGTGGGCTCAGAGCGTGGCCAAGGCCATGGTGACGGAGGCGACTGGGCGCTTTTCTCCACGTGCCAGCAATTGACTGCTTTCCACCAGGTGCGATCGCAGGCCAGGGAGGCAGGGGCGGTTGGGCGCTTTTCTCTGAGGGCACACTGAGGAGCGGGACCCCAAGCTCCCAGCTCCTCCGGGCCAGAGACTGGGAGGCCGCCATCTTCATTCTCGTCCTCTGAAACTCTACGGAAAGCGCTCAGGGAACAAAAGATCCCGAACACAAACCCGAGCGGATTACTTAGCCCAGCCCCTGGCAAGGGTGGTGCAATTCCACCTGAGGCAAAGACACTTGAGAATCACTACAATGGACCCCTCCCCCAGAAGATCAACAAGAAACCCAGCCAAGACCAACTTCACTCACCAAGAACAGTGGAATTCCAGAGGAGGAGAAAGCAAATCTTATCTGGACAAAATGACAAGGCAGAAAAACTCACCACAAAAAAAAGAACAAGAGGCAGTACCAAAGGCTGGGGACCTAATCAATACAGACATTGGGAATATGACAGATCTAGAGTTCAGAATGATGATTCTCAAGGTTCTAGCCGGGCTTGAAAAAGGCATAGAAGATATTAGAGAAACCCTCTCCGGAGAGATAAAAGCCCTTTCTGGAGAAATAAAAGAACTATAATCTAACAAGTTGAAATCAAAAAAGCTATTAATTAGGTGCAATCAAAAATGGAAGCTCTTACTGCTAGGATAAATGAGGCAGAAGAAAGAATTAGTGACATAGAAGACCAAATGACAGAGAATAAAGAAGCTGAGCAAAAGAGAGACAAACAAATACTGGACCACGAAGAGAGAATTTGAGAGATAAGCGACACCATAAGACGACACAACAGTAGAAAAATTGGGATTCCAGAAGAAGAAGAAAGAGAGAGGGGAGCAGAAGGTATATTGGAGACAATTATTGGAGAGAATTTCCCTAATATGGCAAAGGGAACAAACATCAAAATCCAGGAAATGCTAAGAACGCCCCTCAAAATCAATAAAAATAGGTCCACACCTCGTCACCTGAGAGTAAAATTGACAAGTCTTAGCGACAAAGAGAAAATCCTGAAAGAAGCCCAGGAAAAGAAATCTATAACATACAAGGGTAAAAACATTAGATTGGCAGCGGACCTATCCACAGAGACCTGGCAGGCCAGAAAGAACGGCCATGATATATTCAGAGCACTAAATGAGAAAAACATGCAGCCAAGAATACTATATCCGGCTAGGCTATCATTGAGAATAGAAGGAGAGATAAAGAGCTTCCAGGACAAACAAAAGCTGAAAGAATTTGCAAACACCAAACCAGCTCTACAGGAAATATTGAAAGGGGTCCTCTAAGCAAAGAGAGACCCTAAAAGTAGTAGATCAGAAAGAAACGGAGACAATATACAGGAACAGTCACCTTACAGGCAATACAATGGCACTAAATTCATATCTCTCAATAGTTACCCTGAATGTTAATGGGCTCAATGCCCCAATCAAAAGACACAGGGTATCAGAACGGATAAAAAAACAAAACCCATCAATATGCTGCCTACAAGAAACGCATTTTAGACCCAAAGACACCTCCAGATTTAAAGTGAGGGGGTGGAAAACAATGTACCATGCTAATGGACATCAGAAGAAAGCTGGGGTGGCAATCCTTATATCAGATCAATTAGATTTTAAGCCAAAGACTATAATAAGAGATGAGGAAGGACACTATATCATACTCAAAGGGTCTGTCCAACAAGAAGACCTAACAATCTTAAATATCTATGCCCCTAATGTGGGAGCAGCCAACTATATAAACCAGTTAATAACAAAATCAAAGAAATACATTGACAGTAATATAATAATAGCAGGGGACTTTAACACTCCCCTCACTGAAATGGACAGATCGTCTAAGCAAAAGATCAACAAGGAAATAAAGGCCTTAAATGACACACTGGACAGATGGACATCACAAATATATTCACAGATATAAACAGCATCCTTCTACAAAATGAATGGGTCAACCAGGAAATTAAAGAAGAATTGAAAAAATTCATGGAAACAAATGATAATGAAAACACAATGGTTCAAAATCTGTGGGACACAACAAAGGCAGTCCTGAGAGGAAAATATATAGTGGTACAAGCCTTTCTCAAGGAACAAGAAAGGTCTCAAATACACAACCTAACCCTACACCTAAAGGAGCTGGAGAAAGAACAACAAAGAAAGCCTAAACCCAGCAGGAGAAGAGAAATCATAAAGATCAGAGCAGAAATCAATGAAACAGGAACTAAAAAAACGATAGAACAAATCAAGGAAACTAGGAGCTGGTTCTTTGAAAGAATTAATAAGATTGACAAACCCCTGGACAGACTTATCAAAAAGAAAAGAGAAAGGACCCAAATAAATAAAATCATGAATGAAAGAGGAGAGATCACAACCAACACCAAAGAAATACAATTATAAGAACATACTATGAGCAACACTATGCCAACAAATTCGACAATCTGGAAGAAATGGATACATTTCTAGAGACAGATAAACTACCACAACTGAACCAGGAAGAAATAGAAAACCTGAATAGACCCATAACCAGTAAGGAGATTGAAACAGTCATCAAAATTCTCCAAACAAACAAAAGTCCAGGACCAGATGGCTTCCCAGGGGAACATTTAAAGAAGAAATAATTCCTATTCTCCTGAAACTGTTCCAAAAAATAGATATGGAAGGAAAACTTCCAAACTCATTTTATGAGGCCAGCATCACCTTGATCCTAAAACAAGACAAGGATCCCATCAAAAAAGAGAATTACAGGGGCACCTGGGTGGCTCAGTGGGTTAAAGCCTCTGCCTACAGCTTAGGTCACGGTCCCAGGGTCCTGGGATCGAGTCCCGCATCAGGCTGTCTGCTCAGGAGGGAGCCTGCTTCCCCCTCTCTCTCTCTGCCTGCCTCTCTGCCTACTTGTGATCTCTGTCTGTCAAATAAAATAAATAAATAAATAAATAAAAATAAAAAATAAAAAGAATTACAGACCAATATCCTTGATGAAACAGATGCGAAAATTCTCACCAAAATACTGGCCAATAGGATCCAACAGTACATTAAAAGGATTATTCACCACAACCAAGTGGGATTTATTCCAGGGCTGTAAGGTTGGTTCAACACCCGCAAATCCATCAATGTGATACAATACATTAATAAAAGAAAGAATAAGAACCATATGATACTCTCAATAGATGCTGAAAAAGCATTTGACAAAGTGTAGCATCCCTTCCTGATTAAAACTCTTCAAAGTGTAGGGATAGAGGGCACATACCTCAATATTATCAAAGCCATCTATGAAAAACCCACTGCAAATATCATTCTCAATGGAGAAAAACTGAAAGCTTTTCCCCTAAGGTTAGGAACACGGCAAGGATGTCCGTTACCACCACTGCTGTTCAGCATAGTACTAGAAGTCCTAGCCTCAGCAATCAGACAACACAAAGAAATTAAAGGCATCCAAATTGGCAAAGAAGAAGTCAAACTATCACTCTTTGCAGATGATATGATACTATATGTGGAAAACCCAAAAGGCTCCACTCCAAAACTGCTAGAACTTGTACAGGAATTCAGTAAAGTGTCAGGATATAAAGTCAATGCACAGAAATCAGTCACATTTCTTTACACTAACAACAAGACAGAAGAAAGAGAAATTGAGGAGTCAGTCCCATTTACAATCGCACCCAAAACCATAAGATACCTAGGAATAAATCTAACCAAAGAGGCAAAGAATCTATACTCAGAAAACTATAAAGTACTCATGAAAGAAATTGAGGAAGACACAAAGAAATGGAAAAATGTCCCATGCTCATGGATTGGAAGAACAAATATTGTGAAAATGTCTATCCTACCTAAAGCAATCTACGCATTTAATGCAAACCCCTATCAAAATCCCATCCATTTTTTTCAAAGAAATAGAACAAATAATCCTAAAATTTATATGGAACCAGAAAAGACCTCGAATAGCCAGAGGAATATTGAAAAAGAAAGTCAAAGTTGGTGGCATTACAATTCCAGACTTCAAGCTCTATTACAAAGCTGTCATCATCAAGACAGTATGGTACTGGCACAAAAACAGACATATAGATCAATGGAACAGAATAGAGAGCCCAGAAAGAGACCCTCACCTCTATGGTCAACTAATCTTCGACAAAGCAGGAAGGAATGTCCAATGGAAAAAAGACAGCCTCTTCAACGAATGGTGCTGGGAAAATTGGACAGCCACATGCAGAAAAATGAAATTGGACTCTTCCCTTACACCACACACGAAAATAGACTCAAAATGGATGAAGGACCTCAACGTGAGAAAGGAATCCATCAAAATCCTTGAGGAGAACGCAGGCAGCAACCTCTTTGACCTCAACCGCAGCAACTTCTTCCTAGGAACATCGCCAAAGGCAACAGAAACAAGGGCAAAAATGAACTATTGGGATTTCATCAAGATCTAAAGCTTTTGCATAGTGAAGGAAACAGTTAACAAAACCAAAAGACAACTGACAGAATGGGAGAAGATATTTGCAAACGACATGTCAGATAAAGGGCTAGTATCCAAAATCTATAAAGAGCTTAACAAACTCAACACCCAAAGAGCAAATAATCCAGTCAAGAAATGGGCAGAGGACATGAACAGACATTTCTGCAAAGAAGACATCCAGATGGCCAATAGACACATGAAAAAATGCTCCACATCACTCGGCATCAGGGAAATACAAATCAAAACCACAATGAGATACCACCTCACACCAGTCAGAATGGCTAAAATTAACAAGTCAAGAAACAACAGATGCTGGTGAGGATGGGGAGAGAGGGGAACCCTCCTACACTGCTGGTGGGAATGCAAGCTGGTGCAACCACTCTGGAAAACAGTGTGGAGGTTCCTCAAAAAACTGAAAATAGAGCTACCCTACGACCCAGCAATTGCACTACTGGGTATATATCCTAAAGATACAAACGTGGTGCTCCAAAGGGGCACGTGCACCTGAATGTTTATAGCAGCAATGTCCACAATAGCCAAACTATGGAAAGAACCTAAATGTCCATCAACAGATGAATGGATAAAGAAGATGTGGTATATATACACGATGGAATACTATGCAGCCATCAAAAGAAATGAAATCTTGCCATTTGCGATGATGTGGATGGAACTAGAGGGTATTATGCTTAGCAAAATAAGTCAATCAGAGAAAGACAACTATCATATGATCTCTTTGATATGAGGAAGTGGAGATGCAATGTGGGGGGATTGGGGGGAGGTATGAAAAGAAAAAATGAAAGAAGATGGGATTGGGAGGGAGACAAACCATAAAAGACTCAATCTCAAAAAACAGACTGAGGGTTGCTGGGGTGAGGGGGGACGGGAGAGGGTGGTGGGGATATGGACGTTGGGAAGGTATGTGCTATGATGAGTGGTGTGAAATGTGTAAACCTGGCTATTCACAGACCTATACCCCGGGGATAAAAATACATTATATGTTTATTAAAATAAATAAATTAATTTAAAAAAAGATACCATCTTACATCTGTCAGGATAGCTAAAATTAACAATAGAAGAAAAACAGTTGGTGATGAGGATGTGGAGAAAGGGGAACCCTCTTGTAGTGTTAGTGGAAATGCAACCTGGTGCAGCCACCCTAGAGAACAGTATGGAGGTTCTTCAAAATGTTAAATAGATAACTACCCTACAATTCAGCAATTGCACTAGTAGGTATTTACCCAAAGGATACAAAGCTACAGATTCAAAGGCATAAATGCACCCTGATGTTTATAGCAGCATTATCAACAATAGTCAAGCTATGAAGAGAGCCCAAATGTCCATTGGCAGATGAATAAAGAATGTATAGTGTGTGTGTGTGTGTGCACGCATGTGTGTGCGCACACATGCATATACACACATATATAGTGTAGACACAACATGTGTACACAATGTAGACACACACACAGAGGACTATTACTCAGCCATCAAAAAGAATAAAATCTTGCCATTTACAACAACATGAATAGAACTAGAGTGTATCATGCTAAATGAAATAGAGAAAGACAAATACCATAGGATTTCAATCCCAAGTGGACCTTAAGAAAGAAAACAGATAACCATATGGGAAGTAGGAAGAGAAAAAAAAAAAGGAGAGAAGAAAACAAGCATTTAGAGACTCTTAACAATAGAGAACTGAGGGTTGATGGGGGGAGGTGGATGGGAGATGGGTTAAATGGATGATGGGTATTTAGGAGGGCACTTATGATGAGCACTGGGTGTTGTACACAAGTGATGAATCACTGAATTCTGTTCCAGAAACCAATATTGCACTGTATGTTTACTATCTAAAATTTATATTTAAAAAAAGAAAAAAGAAAAAAAACAGATTCAGAGCTGATTCAGATGTTGCAATAATTTCATAGGAACATTAAAATAACTATTATTAATATTCTAATGGGTTAAGTGAGAAAAGACACCATGTCTAAAGGAGAGAGAAAGAAACTATGATTCAAATGGAAATGCCACAATGAATGCTGGAACTCTGAAAAGAAATAAAATAAAATGAAAAACAAAAACAAAAACAAATGGAAATGCCAGAAATAAAAGATAAACAATAGCAATAATAAAACATTAACAGTAAAAAATAAAATAAGAAGAATTTATTTGATATGCTATTAGCTTAATTCTCTTATTTTTAGTAACCCAGAAAACCATATAGGTATGTGCTTATTGATGAATTTTCCTGTTCACAGCATTTCCATAATTACATTTTCTTTGTTCTATTTCATTGTATTTTCAATATCTTTTTCTCCCCAAATAGAAGGTAAGTAAATAAACTTCCTACTTGGTTGTCTTGAATTGGATATACATACATTTAATATATTTTTCCATATATGTATTTATGCAGGCAAATATGTGTTATATGTATGTGTATGTACATGTGTGTGTATGTGTGTGTGTGCATGTCTATTTACATGGATTCTGATTCTGACAATAAACATACTTGACATCCCGCTTGGTCCCAGGCCTCTCATGAATCTCTAAGCAGCTATCTTTTAAGACAGTAAGGTTTAATAGAAATAGTCTTGAATTCATATTTTGTTCTGCCTCTTTTCAGATGTCTTCCCTTGGGTAAATGATTTAACCTCACAGAATTTACTGTATTGCCAAATGGGAGAAAATATAATACCCAATACAAATGATCACTGAATGCTTATAAAATGCTTAGCCTAGGGTCCAACACACCTAAAGTGAGTATTTTCATGAATCATAAAAATTTATTATCATAATCTAATACAAAGTTCCTCAAATTGTGAAATTTATTTATATTCTTACTTTAAAATTTTGAAATCCTTTTATTACTATACAGATATTACTATATATACTAGTTATTTTTTTCTTAAGAATTACTGAGCATGCCCTTTTCTTATGTTCTCCATTTATTTATGCTACTAAGTATGCATTAAGGTACAGTTGATGGTTTTATTTGAATATTTATCTTCTGTCCTTTTAACTCTCATATTTTAGTTTGAAACCTTTCCTAACTCACATTGATGTGTCTCCTGGTAAGTAAATATTTCCAGTGATGACAAGATGCACTTTACCCCTTATAAAAAGCCCACCCTTCTAACATTATAGACTATTTCCCAGAAACCAAATTTAGTAGTTCTGCAATCATATAATCCACCGGGAAGAATGGGTTGTGGTGCCATCAATGCCCACAGATCCTTCCTTTTTCTGTGTAGGACATTAGTTATGACCAGTTACTACAAATCTTCCCCTCACCCCAACACCCACACTCCAGAGCTACAGATTTTCTCCTCTCTATTAAAATCTTTAATATACTTTTTGTTATTTGGCTATGATATGATAAGTGGTATATATTAGGGTTTTGGGGTTTTTTTTGTTTTTTCTGTTTGTTTTGTTTCAGAAAAAGCATCCTTACCTTTTGCTTTCCTGCACACAATATTTCATCTTTTCTTTATGCATGTTCTTTCACTACACAGACTTCATATTTTATTTAATTTCCTCTTTTCCCCACCATTACTTTGTTTTCTAGATCATGCCTTCTGATCTTCATGCTCTGAATTAGGAAGAGCACAATATTTTCCTTCACATAGTCTCCTGTTCCTTTAGCAAGCAGGCCAGTTTGCATTGAGATCACACATAATTTATGAGTACCTTGAACAGGAAAACATGCACAGCAGGACACCCTGAGGTTTATCAGAAATATTTCTCTTAGGACCCAAATATCTGGAGTACTAAAAATATTGTCTCTTGTGGCTCTTCCTGGCAAATTTCTGCAAACTACACCAGCCAACTAATAGATTAGCATACATTTTCACAGAAAACTTATCAGACTTGAACTCCTCCTAAGGCTTCTTGAGTTGAAAAAATTTATGGAAGCTTGGTGTCAGCTAAGAGTTTCCAGCAAACATCCAATGAAATAAATGTTATTTGACTGGTTAGTTGTACATGGGTATGCATGGATGTATATGTGTATGTGTGCATACATACACACATATATCTGGGAAGTGAATTCCCCAGTCCTAGTCAAATCTTCATGCAGTCTTAACAAACACCATGAAAGACCCCAGAAGAAACACTGGTCTGAGTTACTCCACTTCTTTTTTTTTTTTTTTTTTAGATTTTTATTTATTTATTTGACAGACAGAAATCACAAGTAGGCAGAGAGGCAGGCAAAGAGAGAGGAGGAAGCCGGCTCCCTGCTAAGCAGAGAGCCTGATGTGGGGCTCGATTCCAGGACCCTGGGATCCTGACCTGAGCTGAAGGCAGAGGTTTTAACCCACTGAGCCACCCAGGTGCCCCTTCACTTCTTTTTCTAAAAGAAATGCAGCTTTTAGCAATTGTTTGAGTTAGTAAATATTTATTGTTTTAGGTCACTAAATTTTGAAACAATTTGTTATGCAGCAGTTGATAATAGTCCAGGGTCAATGAACCCATATATCACCACTCAGTTAACATTAATTAGAGATTCTGCTTCCCTAAGGCGTATGGCCTTTGAGTTGTAAAAGTCTGGCAATATTATTTGTCCTTCAAACCTCATCCCTGAGTACCTAGTCAGGTACTAAGCTGGATCAGGTTTCATGCATGAGGGTAAAACTTTTTCACTCAGCACTAAATATTCAGAAACCACTAGTGTTAATTTTTCTCATTGATAGCATCATAGTTGAGTCAGATTCCTGTAGCATTATGAAAATTTTTTTCTGGCCAATATTACTTATTTTTCGATCACTCAAGACATATCATTTTTCTAACTGGAGGGGATCTGTCAAGTTTATTTCCTTAATATCATCAGCAATTATTGTTTCAGTCTGTACTACTTTTGGAGCATCTGTGTACATAGACCAAACAGATATTAAATTTTGTATTTTCTTTATTTGACCCCAAGAAATCTTTGAATAAGAATTGTATCTCAGGAGTGCCTTGGTGGCTCAGTTGGTTAAGCAACTGCCTTCAGTTCACATCATGACCCTGGAGTCCCAGGATCAAATCCTGCATTGAGCTCCCTGCTCAGCAGGGAGTCTGCTTCTCCCTCTGACCCTCCACTTCTAGTGCTCTCTCTCAGCCTCTCTCTCTCTCAAATAAATAAAAATCCTAAACAGAAAAGAGCTGCATCTCATTTGTTTTGTATCCTCAATGTCTTTCTTTCCTTCTTTCCTTCCTGCCTTCCTGCCTTCCTCTCTCTCTCTCTCTTTTTCTTTCCACATTCATTCAGGATATAGTTATTAGAAAAGCCTAGTACATCCTGAGTTCCTCATGATTATATCTAGCTGAGTGAAAACAAACAAAATACAACTAAGCAATCACATTATTTTACTTAATAAATAGTTACAAAGATTATAATAGAGAGAGGACGGTAATAGAGAAAAGTAGGAAACATGCAGGTCCTGTGTCCCTTTGAGGAGGGAATATGTAAATAGACTTCTGAAGAAAGGGAATCATTCAAGCAGATAAAAAGCCAGAGAGAGAAGCCAGAGATGAAGGATACTATGATGCAGCTTAATGAGCAACTTCCTAAACATCACCAAAACAACCTGTTGATCAAGCAGAGCCTTGATCAACTACTATGTAAAGAGAAACACTGGCCTTGACAGATTGCCAAGGGGAGGTTAAGGACAAGATGTTTTTTATATTATTGGAGTCTGATTTAAAACAGAAGCTTCAATGTAGAGCTTATTATCATGGACAAAGTTCCTTATATAAAATTTCAGTGTTGATGGAAACAGAGTTGAGGTTTTGAAATGGACTTTGAAGAATAAACAGTTGTTTGATAAAGCCAGTTGAGTGAACTACCATTCTGATAAAGGAGTCCTTCACCTTGATGAGGGCAAGTTGAGTAACCTGCTTTTCAGCTTTAGAAATTTTTGAGACCTAAGGTTATTTTTCTTCCTGGACAAGAATTCCCTAGATAGTGGGATCATGTTTATGGAGCCAGTCTTCATTTTCTTGTCCTTTTTAAGAGCTCTGATGTAGATGATTTAAATTTTCAGTATGAGTTAAGTTTGGAAGAATAAAAGGGCCAGATTCTAGTGCTTCCTTCAGCAGCACAGCAGCACATACACTGAAAAAGGACCAAATTTTATTTAAGAGCCCATAAAGTATGGTGAAGGACACATGCTCAATGCACAAAATCATCATTGCTATGTTTTAATGAAAATAATGAGCTCTGCTTGCATTCTATAAATATCACTCTAGCTTTTGGGTAGAGAAGTGAAAAAGAGAGTGATCAGAGGGTGAAAAAGAAAGCAAATGTGACATTTTTCCTTCAGTCTAGTTCTGTATTATGTTGAACACATCGTTTCTGAAATATGAGAGTTTCATATTTCTAAAAAGGAAGAATATTGTATTTCTAAAAGGCCTGGGTTTGAAGATGAACCGAGAGTAGCAGATCTTCCTAAAAGTAACCTCGAGTTACAAAGTTTGAATACTTCATAAATTACAGGACCCCTCAGTTTTTAAGAAGCATTCTTAAAGCTTTAAGTCTCGAAACAGCATAAAATAATAATATTCCTGTATATTGCAATTGAACATGGAATTTTTTTCTTAGAAATAAGAAAAATGGACCCAAATTGTGTTCAATCAGAATTGTTGGCTGCTTTAAAAGAACTGGACATATAGGTATTGTTGGTATCATCGGCTTGGGAAACTTTGATTTTTTCTTGTTAAGTGTATTTCTCCTGTGTGAAATAAGCGAATTTTCTCCCTCACCATTCCAAACTTGTTTATGAGAAATTTTTTTTCATTGTGTAACAATAGAAAGAGAAATGGGGCAAGAAATAGAGGGGCTGTTGTAATTATAAAAGCAAACTACTATATTTTGGACTAATTCAGAAAAGTGGTAATAAAAAGAAATCGATGTGCACATCAGACATTAAAGGGTAGTGAGTGTACAATTCTACCCTTATATCCCGTGTCCATTTTTTGAGAGATTAGTAAAGCAAGGAATATTGGAAATGAGCCTGAAATTATTCATAAATCACTCTTCTTTTTATTCTATGTAATTTTTATAATGAGCAAGTTTATAAAATTTTCACACCTGCAAGAGCTTTCATCCACATCATCACAGCCAATACTTGTGTGGTTGTAAAGCCCAACTTCAATTGTTTTACTTGCTCTTGGCTTCATGATAGATGAAAAGATAGATGATGAATTTCCCATCATTGTGATTGTCATCCTAAGGCAGGATGGCCACTTGATAAAGCTATTCCTCAATGAAACATTGAATTTCTTATGTCTCAGATATTATGATAATGTACAATAGAATAATAATATTCTAAAAATCATTCCTCAGGATTTATAACATCTTTTCCTTTCTTTCATTTGCCATTACAGATTTTAGGACAGATGGGGTAGAAAAGACCTGGAGGTCATGATAACTTTGTGAGATCCAAGATCAGTATTGATCATGCCTATGTCAGTGGCCAGGAAGAGTAGCAGTAACTCCAAATAGTAGTAAAGCTGAGGGGGTTGAGCTACTGCCAGACTGGTTGCCAATCCAAGTATCCTAGTGTCTCACCATCTGGCATAAGTGTTAAAGGTTGCCAACCCCTTAAGTTAGAGCAATCATATGTATCAGCAGGTTTCCTGTCTTCTCTGATTGCCAACAGATTGGTTCAAATACCACATTTTATTAAAATATGGTGCTGAGATACTTTATGTTGTTATGAAAATAACATTCAAAATAACTTGTTTGATTGTCCTTGAAATTAAGTATAACATTCAGATGGTAAGTAAATGTCTTTGTAAAGAGTAAAGGAAGTATTGTTGCCATTTTGTAATGATGAAATTACTTATTAATGGTAAAAAGTACAACTTTCTTAAATGAAATATTAAAAAACTGCTTTTTGAAGTAACATTGTTCATTCTAATAAACCATCATTGATAAGATTAATGTGGTAATAATATCATTATAGTTTTATGATATTTTCCAGAACAAGACATTGTCAACATTGTTGAAGATAATTTTAGACCTACTTTTTTTATTTGATAGAAGACTTAGCTTAAAATTTTGATAGTGATATTGAAATGTCTATTAAAATAAATGTACATTTTCTCAAAAGAGCAGAAACAAAATATCTTCAAATTGCAACATTAAAAGGATTCATCTCTATGAGTGGGAAAAAAAAAAAACCCTCAAAAGAGAGATTATGTTAAAGCACAAGAAATGAGGCCCCTTTCTTGTGATTTTAAAAGATACCCTTAAATTTTCTTTTCTTTTTCTTTAAAGATTTATATTTACTTTAGAGAGAAAGAGAGAGAGCATGAGTGGGAAGGCCAGAGAGAGAATCTTAAACAGACCCCACACCGAGCACAGAGCCCAACTCAGGGCTATATGTCAGGACCCTGAGATCAGGACCTGAGCGAAAACCAAAAGTCAGATGCTTAACCAACTGTACAACCCCAGGCTCCCCTTATTTTTTTTTTCTTATAAGCAAAGTTATGGAATTATAGAGTTAGTAAACATTGACTGTATGGAATAAATAATATTTTTGTCATTATCAATCTCTATATGAATATACACGCTTTATTATTAAAACGAAGATGATAATCTTCATACGCATCTCTTTTGCATTTAAAATAATACCACTGTAGATATCATTTATAATGCAAGTCAAAATTTATAATGCAAGATTTAAAAGAAAAAGGATAAAATGAAATTGATAAAAAGAAGAAATGATCTTTTACAACAATTCTTCAAAAGACTCAAGGACTAAAGATAGGATAAGTTCACTTCATTGTTAAGATAAAAAAGCCTTTGGGGATCAGTTGAAAACTTTTTCTTGGATATCTGGAAATAGATCTAAAACTAATGACAGTCTTTCAAGTAGCTGAATCCTGAGTATGTATAACATCAACATACTAACAATGTAAAGGAAAAATAGAACAGCATATTATTCTAGAAAAAGATTTCAGTTATCAACTTGGTAAGATAAAATAATAATTAACATTCGTGTGCTAGTTTTCAAGTATCAAAGATATCTCCAGAACCTAAAATTCTAGAGAATAAGGCACAGGGGTGGTTCAGTTGGTGATGTGTCTGCCTTAGGCTCAGGTCATGATTTCAGGATCCTGGGATCCAGTTCCACATTGGGCTCTCTGCTCAGCAGGGAGCCAACTTCTCCCTCTCACTCTTTCTGTGCTCTCTCTCTCGTTCTCTCTCAAGTAATTAAATAAAATCTTTAAAGAAATTTCTAGAGAATAAACACAATCTTCTCAAGCATAAAGAAGAAAAGTTTAACATAAGCACAAATCACTTAGAAATGTATCAATTCATATAACTGAATTAGAACATTACTTAAGAGGTTTTTCCCCCACCCAAATGATTTTCCATAATTTTTAAAAAAATTTTAGTATAGTTAGCATTCAGTGTTTTATTATTTCAGGTATACAATACAGTAATTCAATAATTCTATATATTGCTCAATGATCATCACAATAAGTATATTCTTTTTTAAGATTTTATTTATTTATTTGACAGAAAGAGAGAGACCACAAGTAGGCAGAGAGGCAGGTATAGAGAGAGAGGAAAACAGGCTCCAGCCAAGCAGAGAACCTGATGCGGGGCCCGATCCAGGACCCTGAAATCATGACCTGAGCCGAAGGCAGAGGCTCAACCCACTGAGCCACCCAGGCACCCACAATAAGTGTATTCTTAATTTCCTTCACCTATTTCACCCATCCTTCCATCTACCTCCCTTGGGTAACCATCAGTTTATTCTCTATAGTTAAGAGTCGTGGTTTTGGGGGGACTTGTCTTTTTTTTTCCATTTATTTTGTTTCTTAAATTCTACATATAAGTGAAATCATATGGTATTCGTCTTTCTCTGAATTATTTCACTTAGCATTATATATTTATATATTTAGATCCATCCATGTCATTGCAAATAACAAGCTTTCTATGACAATAATATAATAATATTTCATTACATATATTATATATTTATAAATATATAAACATATGCTCTTCTTTATCTATTCATCTATTTTTTTAAAGATTTTATTTATTTATTTGACAGACAGATATCACAAGTAGGCAGAGAGGCAGGCAGAGAGAGAGGAGAAAGCTGAGCAGAGAGCCCGATGCAGGGCTCAGTCCCAGGACCCTGAGATCATGACCTGAGCAAAAGGCAGAGGCTTTAACCCACTGAGCCACCCAGGCGCCCCTATCTATTCATCTATTGATGGACACACAGGTTGCAGCCATATCTTGGCTATTTTAAATAATGCAGCAATAAACACAGGGGTACATATAACTTTTCATATCAGTGTTTTTGTATTTTTTGTGTAAATACACAGTGATGAAATTACTGGGTTCATAAGGTAATTCGATTTTTAAGTTTTTGAGGAATATCTATACTGTTTTCCAGAGTGGTTGCACCACTTTGCCTTCCCATCAGCAGTACATGAGGTTTCCTTTTCTCCACATCCTCACCAACCCTTGCTGTTTCTCGTGTTGTTGATTTTAGCCATTTTGACAAGTACAAGGTGATATCTCATTCTGTTTTTGATTTGTATTTCCCTGATGACTAGAGATGCTGAGCATCTTTTCATGTCTGTTGATCATCTATATGTGTTCATGTCTTCTGCCCTTTTTAAAATATTTTATTTATTTATTTGACAGAGAGAGCCAGAGAGCACAAGTGGAGGGAATGGCAGAGGGAGAAAGAAAAGCAGTCTCTGCGCTGAGCAGGGAGCCTAATACAGGGCTCAATCCCAGTCCCTTGGGATCATGATCTGAGCTGAAGGCAGACTCTTAACCAGGTGCCCCTCTTCTGCCCATTTTTAACTGGATTGTTATCTTGGTTTTGATTTGTATGAGCTCTTTATATATTTTCATACTAACCCTTTATTGGATATGTCATTTGCAAGTATCTTATCCCATTCAGTTGTCTTTTAGTTTTGTTGACAGTTTCCTTTGCTGTTTATTTTGGCTTTTTATTTTGGATTAGTCCCAGTAGTTTATTTTTGCTTTTATTTCCTTTGCCTCAAGGGACATATCTAGAAAAATGTTTCTAAGGCTAATGTCAGGGAAACTATTGTCTGTGCTCTCTTCTATCATTTTTATGGTTGCAGGCCTTTCATTTAGGTCTACAATACATTTTGAGTTTATCTTAGTGTTTGTGTTAGAAAGTAGTCCAGTTTCATTCTCCTGCATGTAGCTGTCCAGTTTCCTAACACCATTTTGGAGATTTTTTCCCATTGCATGTCCTTTCCTCCTTTTTGAAGATTAATTGACTATAAGAGTATGGGTTTATTTCGGGGCTCTGTATTCTGTTCCACTGATCTATGTGTCTATTTTTGTGCCAGTACCATATTGTTTTGATTACGGTGCCTTTGTAGTATATCCTGAAATCTGGAATTGTGATGCCTCCAGTTTTTTCACTTTCAAGACTACCTTGCTATTCAGGATCTTTTGTGATTCCATACAAATTTTAGGACTGTTTATTCGAGTTCTGTGGAAAATGCTGTTGGTAATTTCATAGATATTACATGAAATGTGTAGATTGATTTAGGTAGTATGGACATTTTAACAATATTTGTTCTCCTAACCCATGAGCATGGAATATCTTTCCATCTGTTTGTATCATTTTCAATTTCTTTCACCAAAGTTTTATTGTTTTTTTTTTAAAGATTTTATTTATTTATTTGACAGAGAGAGATCACAAATAGGCAGAGAGGCAGGCAGAGAGAGGAGGAAGGAGGCTCCCCGCCAAGCAGAGAGCCTGATGCGGGGCTCGATCCCAGCACCCTGGGACCATGATCTGAGCTGAAGGCAGAGGCTTTAACCCACTGAGCCACCCAGGCACCCTAATGTTTTATTGTTTTAAGAGCATAGGTCTTTCCCCTCTCTGGTCAGCTTAATTCCTGTGTATCTTATAGTTTTTCTCATATAGGTCTTTTACCTCCCATTTATTTTTAGATATTTTATTATTTTGGTACAATTATAAATGGAATTGTTTTCTTAATTTCTCTTTCTGCTATTTCATTATTAGTGTATAAAAATACAAGGGATTTTGTACATTGATTTTTTTCTTCTGTGACCTTAGTGAACTCATTTACTAGTTCTAGTAGCTTTTTGGTGGGATTGTTAGGGTTTTCTATATCATGTATTCTGCAAATAGTGAAAGTTTTTCATCTTTCTTAGCAGTTTGGGTGCCTTTTATTTCTTTTTCTTGTCTTGTGTTGTGGCTAGGACTTCCAGTACCAAGTTGAATAAAAGTGATGAGAGTGGGTATTTTTGCCTTGCTCCTAATCTTGGGGAAGAGGGAAGAGTTCTCAGTGTTTCACTATTGAGTATAATATTAGCTGTGGGTTTTCTTATATGGCCTTTATTATGCTGAGTTGTTGTTCCCTCTAAACCTACTTTGTTGAGGGTTTTTATCATGAATGAATACTGTACTTTGTCAAATGCTTTCTCTGTTATCTATTGAAATAACCATATGTTTTTTATCCTTTTTTTTTAAATAAAATGACTGTTACCCTCCTGCTAGAGAATTTCTTTTTTTTTAAAGATTTAATTTTTTAATTTTTTTCTTTTTAAGATTTTATTTATTTATTTGACAGAGAGAGATCACAAGTAGGCAGAGAGGCAGGCAGAGAGAGGAGGAAGCAGGATCCCTGCCAAGCAGAGAGCCTGATGCAGGGCTCGATCCCAGGACCCTGGGATCATGACCTGAGCCAAAGACAGAGGCTTTAACCCACTGAGCCACCCAGGCGCCCTGGTTTTTAATCCTTTTGTTATTGATGTAATGTATCATGCTGACTGATTTGTGAATCATCAATCACTCTTGCATCCCTGGAATAAATCCCACTTGATTGTGGTGAATAATTTTCTCATTGTATTGTTGGATTTTGTTCCCTAATATTTTGTTGAGGATATTTGCATCTATGTCCATCAGAGAAATTGGACTGTAGTTCTCTTTTGGTTGCATCTATCTGGTTTTGCTATCAGGGTAATGCTGGCCTTGCAGAATGAATTTGGAAGCTCTGCTTTCTCTTCTGTATTTTGGAACAATTTGGGGAGAATGAGTATTCTCTCTTCATTAAATGTTTGGTGGAATTTGCTGTGAAACCATCTGGTCCTGGACTTTTGATTGTTGAGTTTTTTGGATTACTGATTCAATTTCTTTGCTGTAATCAGTCTGTTCAAATTTTCTATTTCTACCTAATTCAATTTGGGGAGGTTATATGCTTCTAGGAATTTATCCATTTCTCCTAGACTGTACAATTTATTGTCATGTATTTTTTCAAGTATTCTTTTATAATCTTCTGCATTTCTGTGTGCTGATTGTTTTTTCTTTCATTTCTGATTTTATTTTTTGAGTTATTTATCAGTTTTGTTGATCTTTTTAAAGAACCAGGTCCTGGTTTCATTGATCTGTTCTATTGTTTTTTAGTGTCTATTTCATTTATTTTTGCTCTAATGTTTATTTCCTTCCTTCTACTGGTTTTCATTTTTGTTGTTCTTTTTTTCTAGCACCTTTAGGTGTAAGGTTAGGTTGTTTACTTGAGATTTTTCTTGCTTCTTGAGATAGGCCTGTATTGCTACTTACTTCTCTCTTAGGACAGCTTTTGCTACATCCAAAAGATTTTGAACCATTGTATTTTCATTTGCATTTGCCTCCATGTATTTTTATTTATTTCTTCTTTGATTTTTTGATTGACCCATTCATTGTTTAGTAGGATATTATTTAATCTCCATGTATTTGTGTTCTTTCCAGAATTTTTCCTTATGCTTTATTTCTAGCTCAATAGCATTGTGGTCAGAAAAGATGCATGGTAGGACTTCAATCTTTTTTTAATTTGTTGAACTCTATTTTGTGCCCCAATGTATTATCTGAATGTTCCATGTACACTTGAAAACAACGTATTTTTCTGCAGTTTTAGGATGGAATTTGTGAATATATCTGTTAGATCTATCTGGTCCAATGGGTCATTCAAAGCCACTATTTCCTTTTTGATTTTCTGTTTGAATGATCCATCCATTCATGTAAGCGGGGTGTCAAAGTCTCTACTATTATTGTATTACTATCAATTACTTCATGTTTGTTATCATCTGCTTTACGTATTTGGTCTTCTCATGTTGGGTGTATAAATATTTACAATTTTTATATTTTCTTGTTGGCTTGTCCCCCTTTTGATTATATAGTGTCCTTCTTTGTCTCTCATTTTTGAAGTCTATTTTCCTATGTAAGTATTGCTATCCTGGCTTTCTTTTCAGTTCCATTTGCACGATAAATGCTTTTCCATCCCTTCATTTTCAATCTGTGCATGACTCTAGATCTGAAATAAGTCTCTTATTGGCAGCATATAGATAGGATTTACTTTTTTATACTTTTTTAATCCATCCTATTACCCTTTGTCTTTCAAATGGAGCATTTAGTCCATTTATACTCAAAGTAACTATTGATAATATGTATTATCAATTTTACTTGTTTCATGATTGTTTTTATAGTTCTCTTGCTCTTGTCTCACACTTTGCTTGTTTTCTTTAGTGATATACTTGATTCCTTTCCCTTTATTTTTTGCACATATATTACTGGTTTTTAATTTGTCATTAACATTAGGTATATATGTAACACCTTAAGCTTGTAGCAGTCATCTACATTATGTTGAATGTTGCTTAAGTTCAAATCCATTCTTTACTTCTTCCCCCAACCCACATTTCAAATACATGGTATAATACTTTACATCTTCTATTTTGTGACTCCCTTGACTGATTTTAATAGATACACTTCTACTTTTTTTGTGTGTTTCCTACTTATGGTCTTTCTATTCCATTCAAAGAGTCTCCTTTAACATTTCTTGAAGGACTAGCTGGTTTATTGGTCATAATTTCTTTAACTTTTGGTTTTCTGGGAAACATCTTATCTCACTTCTACTTTGAATGATAGCCTTGCTGGATAAAATATTCTTAGCTGCAAGTTCTTTCTCTCACCAGTTTAAATGTATCATTCCACTTTCTTCTGGCCTGCAAAATTTCTGCCAGAAAATCAGCTGATAGCCTTATGAGGTTTCCCTTGCATATAAATGTTTTATCCTGCTTCTTTTAAAATTCTCTTTGTCACTACTTTTTACTGTTTTAATTACTGTGTGTCTTGGTGTGGCCTCCTTGGTTTGATTTTGTGGGATCTCCCTGTGCCTCCTTGATCTGGATTTTTGTTTGCTTCCCCAGATTCAAGAGATGTTCAGTTATTAGTCCTTCAAATCAATTTTCTGACCACTTTTTTCTTTCTTCTCCTTCTGGGATCCCTATAACGCAAATGTCATTATGCTCAGTGGTGTTGCTGATTTCCTGAAGTCTGTTTTTGTTTCTTCTTCTTATTTTTTCTCTCTCCTATTCAGCTTGATTGCTTTCCATCACTCTGTCCTCCAGGTCCCTGGTATGTCTTCTGCTTCCTCTAGTCTACTATTTTTTCCTTCTTGTGTATTTTTAATTGCAGCTATTGAGTCCTTCATCTCTGATTGGTTGTTTTTTATGTTTTCTATCTCTCTGTTGAGGGTTTCCCTAAGGTCCTCCACTTTTCTCAACTAGTACCTTTATGACTATTGCTTTTCAATTATCTACCAGACATATTATCACCATTTCATTTAGCTCTCTTATTGTGGTTTTGTCTTGTTCTTTCATACAGGACACATGTTTTTTATCTATTCATTTTGTCTAACTCTCTGTATCTGTTTCTGTTTAGGAAACTAAGCTACATCTTCTGTTCTTGAAAATAGTGCCTTATGAAGAAGGTTCTGTGGTGGCCTATAGTGCAATCTGCTCTGTTCTTCAGAACCTGGTGCTTTAGGGGTATCTCCTAACTATGTTACATGTGCCCTACTGTTGTGGTTGAATCGCATTTGTCTTCAGTGCAGTTGTCTGTAATGATTTTCTTTGCCTGTTGTGGGCAGGGTTTGGTCCTTGTGTTGTTAGTGTTCAGTCTGAAGCAGCCTTGGGCTTGACTGGAGTCAGACCATGTATTTGCCAGTAGTGCAACAGAATTAAACTGCAAGGTACTGTCCCTGTGTTGCCCTTGAGAAGCTTTAGTTTGTCGGTGGGGTCTTCAGTCAGACTAGATATCTACCCCCAGCCCACTGCTGGAGCAGCAGTTGGACTGCTGTGTATGGTTATCTTACTCTCTCCCCAGAGCAGGATCACTTTGGAGTGGTGCTGGTCTCTGTTAGGGTTGCTCGTGCATTACCAGGATTGTGGTACCTCTTTGAATGGGCTGGGACTCAGGGTATGTTGGAAGTTGGGGGAGTCCTCAGGAGAGTATGGGGGCAGGGTGTATGCTATTAGCAAGGTTTGTGTTAGTCAGCTGAAAGAGGGAACTGCAGCTTCATGGGAAAACTCCAGTCTAGGCTTGGATCCAAGGGAGCCTGTCCATGGGAGAATGTCAGGGTGGGGTATGCTATTAGCACGTTAGGTGGAGAGTGTTCATGCTGAGCTGATTTCCACAGGTGTCTATGTAACCAGACTGGGAGCATGGGAGGGAAATGGTGCCTACCAACTCTTTCATTCTCAGAGAAGTTTTCCAATGATCCCTACTCCCCCAGCACATCCTCTGAGATTAGTAAACATACCTCCTTCTTGTATGCCTTAGGCATTTTCCAAACTGCTGCTTCTATACTGTATCTCAGTGGGACTATTTGTTGTGCTGTCTCTCTAAGTAGGACCTCTGCCCTGCCTAGCCAAGTGATTTCCAAAGTTCCAGGTTTTAGGCCCCACTGATTGTTGGGCTCCTCTGGAGCCCAAACATTTTGAAGCCAAATGTTATAGGGATTCATCTTCTCTGTGCAGGTCCTTGTCTGGAGTGCCTGGCTTGGGGATCTGCTCCTCTGCACTCTCAACAGCTGCTGTACCCCTCCCTCCCAGAGACAGTCCCATTGGTCCATTTGGCTTCTGATTGTGTCTCTGCCCTTCCTACCCTCTTGGATGTTGTTTCTTCTTATTAGTCAGCTGTAGAGAAACTGTTCCGCCAGTTCTCAGGTTGTTTACTGTATTATTTACACTGATGTGTGTGTTATCTAGTTGTATCCATGGGATGAAGTGAGCTTAAGATCCTCCAACTCTGCCATCTTCCCCAGAGATCTTAAAATGTTTTAATAGGAAATTTTCCAAATGTACTTATCTTTGAGTATCTTGATTATATATGTAGTAGAGACATACAGCTGGGAAAATGTCTAAAATCAGATTCCACTGATAGCTAGTGGTGGGAAATTAGCCTAATTGGAGATGTTTTACTATATATAATATTAATATATATTAAGCTTTAATTTCCAATATATTAAGAAACATGTCTCTCGTACAATGCATTCATTTCAAAATGTGCTCAACTAATTAAATAATGAGGGAGAATGAGAGTATGCAGTTTAATAAATAAATAAAGAGCTCAGTGTATGACTGTTCCATTAGGTATAAAACTGGTTAAAGTCTAACAGGGCCATAATCTATAACATTGGGATTACTGGTTCCACCTTATAGGAGTTAATTACATCTTTACTATGGAGAACTCTTTAAGTTTGCATGTAGCATTATAATATCTGGGACTGTAAATCAGTAGATACAATGTCATACTAAGTTTATCTTCAAGATAACTCTTGAGATGTTTTTCATTATATAGCAGTTAGAATATACTTTTCCAGTAAGTTTTGGATCTGTTTTGACTTTTTATCCCTTTGCAATCATAAGTAATCTGAAAAGATTTTTATTGTTCATAAAAATGTGTTTTGTGTTCATGATTGTGTGAACTGGCCTGATTATTTACATAGTCTTACAAGATTATTATTTAACTACACAAATCTTGAGTTTGCTCTGTACAGGCACATCCTCATTTTACTGAATTTCACAGATATTGCATTTTATTGCATTTCACAGATATTGCATTTTTTACTAATTTGAAGGTTTGTGGCAACCTTGCATACAGCAAATCTATTGGCACCATTTTTTCCAGAAACATTTTCTCTCTTCATGTCTCTGTGTCATGTATTGGTAATTCTTGAAATATTTCAAAATACTTAATCCTCGTTATTATATTTTTATGGTGATCTGTGATCAGTGATCTTTGATGTTACTATCATAAATATTTGGGCCAGTGCTAACAGCACGCTTATCAGATAGTGAAATTAATCAATAAGTATTATTTGTGTTCCAATTCCTGTACTATCTGGATATTCCCCTATCTTTCTCCCTCCCAATGGACTTCCCTATTCCATGAGACACAATATTGAAATTAGACCAATTAACAACCATACTGGAGTCCCGAAGAAAGGAAGAGTCACAAGTCTCTTACTTGAAATCAAAAGCTAGAAATGATTACACTTAATGAAGAAAGAATGCCAAAAGCTGAGATAGGCCCAAAGCTAGGCCTCTCATTCCAAACAGCAAAGTTGTGAATGCAAAGAAAAATTTCTTAAAGGAAATTAAAAGTGCTACTCTAATTAACATATAAGTGATTTTTTTAAAGCAAAACAGACGTATTTATGATATGGAATAAGTTTCAGTGGTCTGGATAGAAAATAAAAAGAGTTACAATATTCCCTTAAGACAAAGCCTGATTCAGAGAAAGGTCCTAACTCTCTTTAATTCTATGAAGGCTGAGAAAGGTAAGGAAACTGCAAAAGAAAAATCTGAAGCTAGCAGAGTTTGGGTCATGAAGTTTAAGGAAAGAAGTCATTTCCATAACATAGGAGTGCAAGGTGAAACAGCAAATGCTGATATAGAAGTTATAGAAGCTGTATCAAGCTATCCAGAAATTCTAGCTAAGATAATTAATGATGGTGGCTATGCTCAACAACAGATTTTCAATGTAGACAAAATAGCCTTCTATTGGAATTAGATGCCATCTAGGACTTTCGTAGCTAAAGAAGAGAAGTCATGCCTGTCTTCAAAACTTCAAAGGACAGGCTGACTCTATCATTAGGGACCAATGTAGCTGGTGTCTTTAAGTTGAATCCAAGGCTCATTGACCATTCTGAAAATCACAGGGCACTTAAGAACCATATTAAGTCTACTCTACCTGTGCTCTATAAATGCAGCAACAATGCCTGGATGACAGTCATATGTTTACAACATGGAGATAGATAGATAGAAAGATAGATAGATAGATAGATATATGTATGTATGTATGTATCTATCTTTCTATATATATGATGTTACAGAATATATTAAGCCCACTGTTGAGACCTTCTAATCAGGAAAAGTTTCCTTTCAAAATATTATTATGCATTGACATTATCACCTAAGAGCTTAGATGGAAATGTACACTGACATTAATATTTTCATGCCTGCTAACACAACATCCATTCTGCAGCCCATGGATCAAGGAGTCATTTTGACTTTCAAGTCCTATTAGTTAGAAATACATTTTGTAAGTCTATAGCTTCCTTAAAGATCCTCTGTCTTCCTCTGATAATCTGAGCAAAGTAAATTGAAAAAATTCTAGGAAGGATTCACCATTCTTGATATCATTAACAATATTCATAATTCATGGAAGGAGGTAAAAATATCACCATTAAAAGGAATCTGGAAAAAGTTGATTCCAACCCTCATGGATGACTTTGAGGGACTTAGGACTTGAGTGGAAGAAGTAACTGCAGATGTAGTAGAAACAACAAGGGAATTAGAATTAGAAATGAAGCCTAAAGGTGTGAATGAATTTACGCAGTCCCATGAAAAAAGTTGAACAGATGAGGAATTGTTCCTTATGGATGAGCAAAGACAGTGGTTTCTTGACATGGAATCAGCTCCTGATGAAGATGCTGTGAAGATTGTGGAAATGACAACAGACGGTATAGAAGATGACATAAACTTAATTGATAAAGCAGGGGCAGTGTTGAGGATTGACTCAAATTTTGAAAGAAGCGCTACTGTAGCTAAAAACGCTATGAAATAGCATCACATGCTACAGAGCATTGTTTGTGAAAGAAGAGTCAATCAATGCAGCAAACTTCATTGTTGTCTTATTTAAAGAAATTGCCACAGTCACCCCAACCTTCAGCAACCGCTATGCTGATTAGTCAGCAGCCATCAACATCCAGGCAAGATCCTCTACACGCAAAAGATTATAACTAACTGAAAAACTCAGGCAATAGTTAGTATTATTTAGCTATAAAGTATTTTTAAATTAATGTATATACATATATATATATATATGTATACACACACACACATACATATATACATATATATATTTTTTAAACATAATGTTGGGGCGCCTGGGTGGCTCAGTAGGTTAAAGCCGCTACCTTCGGCTCAGGTCATGATCCCAGCGTCCTGGGATCGAGCCCTGCATCGGGCTCTCTGCTCAGCAGGCAGCCCGCTTCCTCCCTTCTCTCTCTGCCTGCCTCTCTGCCTACTTGTGATCTGTCTGTCAAATAAATAAATAAAATCCTTAAAAAAATTTTTAAACATAACGCAATTGCATACTTAGTTGACTATGGTATTATGTAAATACAGACCTCATATGCACTAGGAAACCATAAAGTTCATTTCACTCAATTTATTGCAATATTTGTTTTATTGTGGTGGTCTAGAACCAAACCCACAGTATTTCTAAGGTATACTTATAAATCAAGAGCCATTCAGTATTGAGCAAGTACAAATGTCAGAGAATTAACTTCTCTCTGGAAATTTTCATAGCAAATCTCAGACTGAACTTGGAAAAGCCTCTCTTATGTGCTGTTCTATTTCAAAGCTAGCAAACCAAACTCAAGAAACTTTCTCTGCCAGATTTCATGTGCAGTACTCAGTACTCATAAATTTGGGTAAATAGCTATTTTCTTGAGGTCACCCATATGTGTCCCCTACCTGTCAGGAATTAACTTCTTTTAACACTTGTAAAAATGGTACTTTGCAAATCAGGTATCAAGCCAGAGCTATTTAAGCCAACATAGTGATATTTCCATATGCCACGTGGCAAAGCATTTCACAAAAACCTTGGTGAGTATGGTCTGAAAGTATCATCTCCACATGGGAAGTCAATCCTTGTTTTTTAATAGTGGGCTTGCCATGCCTAATTAAATGAGAATCATTCTCAAATGTGATGCTTCAGATAAGGCCTTGGCTACACAATCCATTTGTCCAACTATATACCAGTAAATAGGAAGACAAATTTTTATTGAATGCATCCAAATGTCTCTATTTCCCTAAAATGTAAGCAGGCTTAAAAAACTGGTTGTCTTTAAATTCTGGGTAAGGGCAAGAGAACAGAGAGGGTCAGTGACAACCAGATACCATTAAAAATGTTTCATTTCAGTTTAAAGATATAAACTGTCTACTAAAATGAGGGTTAGAATTAGTGACTCCTTCACGTACCCATAAAAATAGAGAATTAGAATTAAAATTTTGTCAACAGTATTCCACACAGATAACCATAGTTAAATTTCACCCATCAGTTCTTTAGTCCTAGATAATCAGTTCTTGTTCTGCTGGATTATGGGTCAGCAATGTGCTCTAATGAAGTACATCTGTTTCTGGATCATGAAGAAACCTGGGTATAATGACTCAGTCCACTGGTACAGTCCTTAAGTTACCTAAGTGAAATCAGTGTCAAAGCCTATATACAACAATCAGTTCTTTGAATTATCAGTAGTTCAAAGTACTGATACATTTCTTTCCACAATGCATTGTGATTGTTCTTTTATTGTTTAACATACAAATTCTAGATGCAGCTTAAAGCAGAGACTTCAGGCAACCAACAGAGGGAAGCAAAAACCTATTTGATAATTATACTAAATGACTGTGGTCAATTTATTATATTCACTAACCATATCAGAATACAGAAGAGTAAAATTTTTTATTGAGGTACAGCATATAGCTATTTCCTAAGAAACTGGACATTTCCCATGAGGGTAAGAATAAGCAATGGGATACACAGTCATTGACAAATCTCCCAGGTATTTATAGAATGTACCAACCCTGAAATATTTATATTAATACTATATTTTTTTCTTAACCTAGGATAATCTAAGCATCTTTTCTGATTTGACAACTCTTATGCAGGTCTTACAATTGTATTTATCTAATTGAAAATATGGAGCATAAAAAGCAAGTTTATTTCTAGTGTTTCTTTTTATAAAGGAAAAAAATGTATCTATATGATTTTCCAGAGGCTTTCTGGGAAACATAAAAGATACTTTTAGGTATAAATATTTGCAATATTTTCCTTATAATTTTTATTTTTCCTAAATGGAAAATCTGATATTGGAACAGCAAAATCAAAATATTTATCATAAGATATCTGGCCACTAGATTAAGACATGGATGCCTGAGCAACACAATTTAATAAAGCTGAGTTCTTCCACATGTGAGGAAACTTTGTTCTATTTTTCGTAATGAAGGGCATGATAAAGTTATCTCAAGATAAAATAATTTCAGTGGGCCATGGAAATTCTGCTATTTGGGCAGATTGCACAGAAGGTGAAAGATAATCGTTTATCATTTTAACAGTGAGAAAGCCAAATTCCAGTTTGGCATTCATATCTGGCAGTTAATGCTTCATAACATTTTAAAAATAAACACATCAAACGGAGCCAAATTTGGCAAAAATATTTATACAACCTTTTGTGTCTGTATGGATCCAGTATTTGTAGATATTATAAGCCAAGCATTGCAAATACTTTCATAATCATTCAAATTTTCTTTCAAGTTATAGAATATCTTCTTTCAAGTTATAGAATAACTGGACATTTTAAGACTACTTTATTAATATATTATTTTGAAAAACACATTTTTTACTCTGCACATTTATGCTGCTCAATAACCATTTTCCCTTGGATAATCTGGACTATTCTTATTAATTATAACTTTTAAACAAAACAAATAATATCAATTAAAAAATGCTCAGTGGTGGTTCCTTGTAAATGGAGATCATACTCAAGCATCCTGGTAGACTATCAAAACTCACGAATACATATAACACAATTTCCCATTGCTATATATATTTATTTTATATCTTTTTAAGGTGGTGAAGTGACATTAATAGTACTGCATTACCCAAAGGTACAGTCTCTTGAAACATATAAAAATAAAAAGCTAAAATCTAAGTTTAAAATTATGCTTGGTAGTCAATGTTTTACTATTCACAATTACTGAGAGATTAAACAGATATCCAAATAATATGATAATTTTATTTAATATTTATTCATAATTTTATATTACTTAAAATCTTAGAAATAATGTATGAGCTGATACACAATGAATATAATTTGTACCATAAAAATGTTCATCAGACTTGTTATTCAATTTTTTTGAATACTAATTCATCTTTAAAAATTCTTAAATATTACTTAGATGAGTATTGCCCACTTATTTGATAAATAAACTTATCTAAGACACATAAGAAGTTCAGACTAAAGAGGAAAGTATGATAAGACAAACTTAAATCTTATAAAAATGAAATATATTCTTGTGTTATTCTTCACAATGATAAAGTAAAGAGAATACATAATGTTGCTTTATTTTCTTAGACAAAAATTATTAAACCATCCTGATTTTTTCAGAGGTCCATTTTAATTATAGTAATCCACATTCATTAAGTATTCTGAGTAAGCAGTTTTAGTGAGAAGAATTTATGTTTTAGTCAAGCATTTTATAATATTAAAAGTTTTTCCTTAATTTCTATTGATTTGGGAAGTACTCTTTGTTTTTTTTTAAATTTTATTTAATTTTCTCAGTGTTCCAAGATTCATTGTTTATGCACCACACCCAGTGTTCCATGCAATACATGCTCTCCTTAATACCCACCACAATGCCCTCCTAACCCCCCACCCCCTTCCCCTCCAAAACCCTCAGTTTGTTTCTCAGAGCCCACAGTCTCTCATGGTTTGTCTTCCCATGGTTTCACTTACTTGTGGAGCATAAGGAATCACACAGAGGACACTGGGAGAAGGAGAGGAGAAGTGAGTTGGGGAAATCAGAGGGGGAGATGAACCAGGAAATATTCTTTGTAATGTCAATCTGCATATAGCCCACTTAATTTAAAGGGTGTCATAATCTAATTTATTAAAGCATTCCAGAGATAGCAAAATACTTTACGCTCACCTAAAAAAGGTAAAGTCTTCTTCCAGAGGCCCAAATACATCGAAGAGCTGCAGTTCCAGACACTAAGAGATAAACCTAGTCTATACCCAGAAAACTTCTCCCTTGCTGGTGGTTGTAAAAGTCTTAATTCATTTGAAGTCATAAATAGACAAACAAATATACAAAGAAAAATTTTAAAAAAGACTAGATTCTTGATCATCTTTCGTGTGACAGGACTAATTTCCATTATTCACCTCATAGTGATCATCAAACCATCATACTCAGTTTCCATCAATGGAAAATAACTTTTCAGTCTGCATGAATCAGAAACAAACTAACAAACGAAAACCATAATATTAGTTGAAACAACAGCAGCAAATCTTGAGATTCCCAGAGTCAGCAAAACTAAAGTTCTGTTATACTCAGATTTTACTCCATAAACAAAAACAAAAACAAAAACAAATTCTCAAGTTTAATAGCTCTGTAAGTACATACATTTTCCCCAGCAAGGCAGTTTACTTGGCCCCATCAGGTGAGTCCACTTACACATTTCAGTGGATGATCTACAAAAGTACTAAACTCTAATTTTCAAATGGTTCAATAACATGATTGCCATGTAAATATGAAATGAACACAGGTGATATATTCTATTTAATTAATGAGGGAATCAGAATATATTAAAACTGTTCCAAAGAACATTTGAGAAGTCAGATAGATAGATAGAAATAGGTAGATAGATGATAGGTAGATGATGATGATAGATGATAGATAAATGATAGAATGAAGGAAAGAACAATAGATAGCTAAGAGGTAGAGGTACAGATATATAATTTAATAAAGAAATGTTTGGAAAAGATAGCTAGGTTAAATGTAACTTTGTATGTCAACTAGACCATAAATTGTTATTTATGTAATATTTATTCTACTGAATAGAAGTTATTTGCATCTCTACCTGACAAAATTCTACTAGTTGAGTTGTAAGTTCACTAAGCCTGGGACCTTCTGTCAATAATAAGTAAGACTGCACTATGTATATTTAACTAGATAACGTTTGGGTAATCTTTGTCTTTATATGACATGGTAAGGAGGTGCCACACACCTTCTTGTCATCTAAGTTTTTTATAGTTTTTCTAACAATGTTTAAATAACTTTCAAAATTCAATGGTTGATTTTGTAGAATAATTTAGGCACACTTATAATCCCCTTATTTTTTTATCTTACATTCATCAATCAGTATAATGCAGCTAACTGGCCTGCCTTATTCTCCAAATATAGCAATTTTGGTATGTGTAGCTTTGTGTGTGACTGTGTAGCATACTTTTATAAGAAAAATTAATTACTGCAAATTCTGTAAATTAAGGAATGTTACTATCAGGACTCTGAAGGTCAGATACCCATAATATGAAGGATATATATTCATCTCAGACATACTCATTTAATCAGAAAATCAGTGAAAAAGATTATTATCACTGTTCTTGTGGGCAAGCTACTATACAACTGTTTAAAAATTGTTCTGTTCTACAGGTTCAAATACATTTAAAAGACTCAGAGAAGGATTAAGGGCAAAGTCCCTTGGAGGAAGCTCTTATCTTGCTACCATTAGTTTCATTGCTGATCTCATTAGATAATTAATCGTTTGTTTTCTTTAAAAATTTTTTTAAAAGAAAGAGAATCAGGTATCTGAATCACAATAAGTGATCTACATTCAAGCTCTTGAATGATTCAGTTTTCTGGCTATGTAGCTCTGATAAGACTATTGCTCTCTGAGGACAGCAACCTGCGTTATAGGTTTAATTACAAAATAGAAGCATTTAGAGGCCAACCTGGCCAATTCATTTTTGGTGCAGAAAAAATATATAATCAATGGTTTAGATTAATATCAATTTTATTGGGTCACTTAGGATTACTCACATAAAAGGATTTTTCAGCTCTTTATAAGCAAGTATGGGGGTTTAGTACATGGATATGTTCTCTTGCCAGTCCACCACAGCTCTACTCCCTTTCTTCTCTCTTGGAAATAAAAATAATGTCTAGAATCTGAAGATGTTTAGTGTTAGAGCAACAGATACTCAAGCCATTGTCCTTGTCCTTTATGGTCACAAGTGGAAGGATAGCAACCGCACTTTCCTGTTTCATTTGCCACTTAGGATCGAGTAAGACAGTAAGGTATGTGCTATGTAAGGAATTTGTCATATAAGTTGACATATTATTTTTAGTTCTGAAGAATAATGGAAGAAGAATGCATCAACCCTTGGTACATCTTATTCAGTCAACCAACAAATCTTACTTTCCATCTCTAATAGAAACATTAAGTAGTCCCGCAGAGTATCAGTGGGTAATATATAAACAGATATAAAATAAATGTATGTAGCAGTGGGAATTGTGTTGTATGTATTCATGTATTTCATGTACTTTATGAATTTTCATGAAGTCTGATAGTCTACTAAGATGCTTGACTGTGATAGCCATTTCTCAATGAGCCACCACTGAGCCTTTTTAAAAATATTGATATTATGTCTTTGGTTAAAAGTTATAATTAATATGAATAATTCAGAATATCCTAGGGAAAATAGCTATTGAGAGGCATAAATGCATAGACAGAGTTTAAAAATGTGTTTTTAAAATCAACATATTAACAGATTAATCTTAAAGTGTTTGGTTATTCCATAATTTGAAAGACTAAGATGAGTCAGTAGGGTTGCACTCCTCTCATCATTTTACAGGAGAATCTGCTTTCTTGCCTTTCCACCTTTGGGAGGCTGCCTGAATTTCTTTGGCCCTTGTCCCTCTTCTCTCTAGAAAGCCAGCACAGTAACATCTCGCATCTCTCTTACTTTCTGCCTCCACTTATAAGGACACTTGTGATTACACTGAGCATATTGATAATCCAGGATATTCTTCTCATCTCTAGATCCTTAATTTACTCACAATTACGAAAGTCCATTTTGCCATGTCAGGCAACAGATCCACAGATTTGAGGGATTAGGACATTGAAAATCTTTGGGGAGCCATTTTCTTGCCTACTGTATAAATCTCTTATCAATAGTAATGCTTATTTTCTGAGTTTTGTATTAATACATCATTTTTTTTCATTGCCAGTTTTAGGCTCACCTCATTATACTCACTGGTATAGGTCATTCCTAAATCTTGTTGGGAAGTAGAAAAAGAAAGAGGGAATGATTAAAATGTTCAGGAGACCTCAGATGGAAAGGATTTAAGAGTGAAAGGGGATGAGAACTGCTTTGATAAACCAATATTTGGGTTCCCAAAACAGCTAAGGTAATAAATTTTTAGTGTAATGTTTTAATTATAATCTCTAAACTTATATTTTATTAGTTTCTTATTCCCATGTAACAAACTACTTAAAGACTTAAAACAACATGAATTTGTTATCTAATAGTTTCCATGAGTTGAGAGTCTGGGAAAGTTAATATGGTCCTCTCTTCATGGTCTTGTAAGGTAATCAAGGTGTCAGCTGGGATGTGTTTTTATCTGATGGCTTTCCTGGGGAAAAATTCATTTATATGCTCATTCTGATTATTGGCAGAATACATTTGCTTATGGATGTATAACTAAGGGCTCCTGATTATTATTGGCCAGCTGTCAGAAGTAACCCACAAATGCTAAATGTAGCCCAGAGTTCTCTATCATGTGGCCTTCTCTAGACATTGTGTACAAACTGGCTCCTTGCTTCTTTATTCCCAGCAGGAGAATTTCTAACTCTTGAAGAGTTTTACCTACAGTAATATAATCAGGATCATGACACCTTGGCTGTATTATGCAAACTAATCAAGGGAGTGTTGTCCCATCACCTTTGTCATTTTTAATATTTTGGGTAGAAATAGTTTATGGATTCTGCCCAAATCTAAGGGGACAGGATTGTACAAGACTACAAAGAGTGTGATGCATTAAGGGGTCAACTTAGGGTATGTCTACTACACAGATGTCTAGTTATTTTAAATAATAGAACTTAGATAATTTTTAAGAAATTCTTTTGGCTGATGCCATCATCTTGTTAAAGATTAAAGACATACAGAGAAAGTAACTAACACCATTGTTAAAAACATAGGATCTTTAGCTTTTAAGTGATTTAGTTATTAACTATCCTTATAAACCTAGGATAAAAGAATGTTTGATTCTCAAACATTTTTTGTTATCGATTCTCTTCAAATGTTATCAACTATCAAATGTTTAAATACAAATATGAATACAATAAGAGTCACTATTCTCAAAAGCTAAGAGTCTGTTAAATGTAAGGACACAATTAAAATGGACACTAATGCATATTATAATGGAGGAGTTTTTGTGATGGTACAAAGGAGAAAAATACTAAAGACCTTTGGTATCAGAAAAGCCCTTGCTGGAAAAGTTGTATTGGCTTGGGTTCTTACGGATCAATCAATATTCCATGGAGGGTAAGAAAAAAAGTTACATTGCAATGATGAATCTTCAAGCTGAGCAGAGAAAACAGGACATCCAAAGCATGGAAGCCAGTCATAAATTGGGATTCCCAAGAAAAAGAGACTGAGATAAAGAGTTTTGAGGAAGTGTGTTACTTGGACAGTCATTCCAAGGTGCAGAAGCAAGGCACAGGGAATGAGAAAGATGATATAAGGATGCGATGATTAAATAACTGCTATGAGAAATGGGAGTTTGATTCTGCTAGGTCCTTCTTAGAAAAGAATAGAATTCTTAGAATTCCCCAAATTGTTTACTTGGTGGGAAGCTGGAGGATTTATCTTCTTCTTCTCTGACCTCAGTAAGTGAGAACTGCTACAGGGGTGTTCAGTCCTCCTGGCTTTCCGCCTGTGTGGTCTCAGTTCCCTCAGGGTCATGGAAAGACTGGAAGTGCCTGAGTGTGGTGGAGACCCCAGGTATGACAGCAGGGAAGCCAGCTGCAAAGACAGAGACAAGAAATGGGGTCTCAGCTCAGGGTTACCTTAAACTGTGATCTGAGGCATAGTAGGACCACTGCTCTTCAAGCAGGGACTCCATAAGCAGCAGATCTGGGGAGACCCCCTACTTCCTCCTCCAGAAAGAGCAGCATGGGAGTGCGCTGCAGAAATTCTGCTCAGTTTGGAGTCTCCAAACAGGGGCCTGCACCAGAGATAGAAATGCTTGGTCACAGGCTAGGTGAGCGTGGAGTGCAGCCAGAGACCAGGGAGATGGGAGTGATTGACTGTTTTTTCTCTGAGGGCCCACTGAAGAGTAGGGCCCCAAGCTCTCAACTCCTATGGGCCCAGAGATTTGGAGGCCACCATTTTCATTCTTGTCCTCCAAAGCTATACAGAAAGCTTTCAGGGAATAAAAGCTACTGAGAGCAAAACTGAGCAGGTTAGTTAGCCTGTCTGTCAGCAAGGGCAATGGAATTCCGTGTTAGGCAAAGACATTTGAGAATCACTGCAACAGGTCCCTCCCCCAGAAGTTTAGCAAGAACATCCAGCCAAGACAAAGTTCCCTGATCAAAGAGAACTGTGGAACTCCAGAGCTAGTGGAAAGCAACACATAGAATTCATGGCTTTTTTCCCATGATTCTTAGTCTTTCAAAGTTAAATTTTTTAAATTTAATTTTTGTCTTGTTCTTTCTTTTTAATTTTTCCTCTTTCCTATTTTAACCTTTTTCAACTATTTTATCTTATCAACATCTTTTAAAAAAATCTTTTTCAATTCTCATTGTTATAGTCATAAGCTATCCATTAATTGTATTCGACCTTATTTGGTACACACATAGGTTTTTATTTCTTTAAAATTTTGGAATACAGTTTCTTCTAACAGATCAAAATGTACCCTACATCTAACACAAGGTTTTGTTCTAGTCTCCAGCCTAATCACATTCTTTCCTTTTTTTTTTCCTTTTTCAAACAACTTCTTATCTTATCCATCCCTTTTTTAGAATCTTTTTAAAATTTTCATCTTCACAGTCATTACATCCCTTCATCATGTTTACCTTTATTATTGTGTATGTATAAGTTTTTCTTTCTTCAAAATTTTGGGAGGCAGTTTCTTCTAACACACCAAAATGCACCTAAAATCAAGTGTGTGGCTCTGGTCTATTCACCAGTCTAATATATATGTGTGTGTGTGTGTATGTATATATATACGTGTGTGTGTGTGTGTGTGTGTATGGGTATGTATATGTATATATATTTTATCTTCTTTCTTCTCCGCCCACTTTTGGGTCTCTTCTGATTTTGTTAGTGAATAAGCTACTGGGGTCATTTCTACTCTTTTAGGATTTTGTTCTCTCATTCATCTATTCATAACTGGATAAAATGAACAGGTGGAAAAACCCACCTCATAAAAAAGAACAAGAAGCAGTACTGATGGCCAGGGACCTAATCAATATGGACATTAGTAAGATGTCAGAACTAGAGTTCAGAATGTTGATTCTGAACTCTAGTTCAGAAGGAGCTAGCTGGGCTCAAAAAAAGCATGGAAGATACTAGCAAATCAATTTCTATAGAATTGAAATCCCCTTCTGGAGAAATAAAAGAACTAAAATCTAACCATGTTGAAATAAAAAAAGCTATTAATGAGGTGCAGTAAAAATGGAGGCTCTTATTGCTAGAATAATGAGGCAGAAGAGAGGATTAGTGATAAAGAAGACCAAATGACAAAGAAAAAAGAAGCTGAGAAAAAGAGAGATAAACAACTACTGGACCATGAGGGGAGAATTCGAGACATAAGTGATACCATAAGATGAAACAATATTAGAAATAAATGGGATCCCAACAGAAGGAGAAAGAGAGAGGGAGGCTGAAGGTATATTGGAGCACATTATAGGAGAGAATTTCTCTAATTTGGTGAAGGGAACAAGCATCAAAGTCAGAAGGCACAGAGAATCCCCCTCAAAATCAATCAGAATAGGTCCATACCCTGTCATCTAATAGTAAAACTTAACAAGTCTCAACGAGACTTACAAGTGACAAAGAGAAAACCCTGAAAGCAACTGGGGACAAGAATTCTGTAACATACAACAGTAGAAATATTAGACTGGCAGCAGAGCTACCCACAGAGACCTGCAGTGATATAGACTTGCATGATATATTCAGAGTACTAAGTGAGAAAAATATGCAGCCAAGAATACTATATCCAGCTAGGCTAATATTGAAAATAGAAGGAGAGATAAAAAGCTTCTAGGACAAACAAAAACTAAAATAATTTGCAAACACAAAATCAGCCCTACAGGAAATATTGAAGGGGTCCTCTAAGCAAAGAGGGAGCCTAAAAGTAACAGAACAGAAAGGAACAGACACAATATACAGTAACAGTCACCTTACATGCAATACACTGGCACTAAATTCATATCTTTCAATAGTTACCCTGAATGCGAATGGGCTAAATGCCCCAATCAAAAGACACAGGGTATCAGAATAGATAAGACAAAACCCATCAATATGTTGCCTACAAGAAACTCATTTTTAGACCCAAAGACACCTCCAGATTTAAAGTGAGGGGCTGGAAAACAATTTACCATGCTAATGGACATCAAAAGAAAGCTGGGGTGGCAATCCTTATATCAGGTAAATTAGATATTAAGCCAAAGACTATAATAAGAGCTGAGGAAGGACAATATATCATACTTAAAGGGTCTGAACAACAAGAAGATCTAACAATTTTAAATATCTATGCCCCTAACATGGGAGCAGCCAATTATACAAGCCAATTAATAACAAAATCAAAGAAACATATCAACAATAATACAATAATAGTAAGGGACTCTAACACCTCCCTCACTGAAATGGACAGATCATCTAAACAAAAAATCAACTGGGAAGTAAAGGCTTTAAATGACACACTGGACCACATGGACATCTCAGATATATTCAAACATTCCATCCCAAAGCAACAGAGTACACATATTCTCTAGTGAACAAGGAACATTCTCCAGAATACATCATATCTTGGGTCACAAATCAGGTCTCAACCAGTACCAAAAGATTGGGATCATTCCCTGCATATTTTCAGACCACAATGCTTTGAAACTAGAACTCAATCACAAGAGGAAAGTTGCAAAGATCTCAAATACATGGAAGCTAAAGAGCATCCTACTAAAGAATAAATGGGTCAACCAGGAAATTAAAGAAGAACTGAAAAAATTCATGGAAACAAATGAGAATGAAAACTCTACTGTTCAAAATCTTTGGGAAACAGCAAAGGTGGTCCTGAGAGGAAAGTATATAGCCATACAAGCCTTTCTCAAGAAACAAGAAAAGTCTCAAGTATACAACCTAACCTTATACCTAAAGGAGCTGGAGAAAGAACAGCAAAGAAAGCCTAAACCCAGCAGGAGAAGAGAAATAATAAAGATCAGAGAAGAAATCAATGAAATAGAAACCAAAAGAACAGTAGAACAAATCAACAAAACTAGCAGCTGGTTTATTGAAAGAATTAAGTTTGATAAACCCCTGGCCATAGTTATCAAAAAGAAAAGAGAAAAGATGTGAATAAATAAAATTATGAATGAAAGAGGAGAGATCAGAACCAACACCAAAGAAATACAAACATTTATGAGAATATATTATAAGCAACTATATGCCAGCAAGTTTGACAATCTGGCAGAAATGGATGCATTCCTAGACATAAACTACCAAAACTAAATGAGGAAGAAATAGAAAACCTGAACAGACCCATAACCAGTAAGGAGATTGAAGCAGTCATCAAAAATCTCCCATCAAACTAGAGCCCTGGGTCAGACGACTTCCCGGGGGAATTCTACCAAACATTTAAAGAGAATTAATACCTATTCTCCTGAAACTGTTCCCCAAAAATAGAAATGGAATTTCCAAACTCATCTTATGCGGCCACCATTACCTTGATCCCAAAACTAGACAAAGACCCCATCAAAAAGGATAATTGCAGACAAATATTCCTAATGAACACAGATGCAAAACTTCTCACCAAAATACTAGCCAATAGGATCCAACAGTACATTAAAAGAATTATTCACCAGGACCAAGTGGGATTTATTTCTGGGCTGCAAGGTTGGTTCAACATCCACAAATCAATCAATGTGATACAATACATTAATAAAAGAAAATATAAGAAACATATGATACTCTCAAAAGATGCTGAAAAGGCATTTGACAAAGTACAGCCTCCTTTCTTGATCAAAACTCTTCACAGCATAGGGATAGAGGGCACATACCTCAATATCATCAAAGCTATCTATGAAAAACCTACAGTGAATATCATTCTCATGGGGAAAAACTGAGAGCTTTTCCACTAAGGTCAGGAACACGGCAGGGATGTCCACTATCACCACAGTTATTCAGCATAGTGCTAGAAGTCCTAATCTCAGCATTCAGACAATGAAAAGAAATAAAAAGCATCCAAATCAGCAAAGAAGAAGTCAAACTCTCACTCTTTGCAGATGATATGATACTTTATGTGGAAAACCCTGAAGACTCCACTCCAAAACTCCTAGAACTCATACAGGAATTCAGTAGTGTCAGAATATAAAATCAATGCACGAAATTCAGTTGCATTTCCATGCACCAACAGGAAGACAGAAGAAAGAGAAAGTAAGGAGTTAATCCCATTTACAGTTACACCAAAAACCATAAGATACCTAGGAATAAGCCTAAACAAAGAGGTAAAGAAAATGAACTAAGAAAATTATAAAGTACTCATGAAAGAAATTGAGGAAGACACAAAGAAATGGAAAAATATTCCATGCTCATGTTATGGAAGAACAAATACTGTGAAAATGTCTATGCTACCTAAAGCAATCTACACATTTAATACAATCCCTATCAAAATCCCATCCATTTTTTTCAAAGAAATAGAACAAATAATCCTAAAATTTATATGGAACCAAAAAAGACCCTGAATAGCCAGAGGAATGTTGGAAAAGAAAGTCAAAGTTGGTGGCATTACAATTCCAGACTTCAAGCTCTATTACAAAGCTGTCATCATCAAGACAGTATGGTACTGGCACAAAAACAGACACATAGATCAATAGAACAGAATAGAGAGCCCAGAAATGGACCCTCAACTCTATGGTCAACTAATCTTCGACAAAGCAGGAAAGAATGTCCAATGGAAAAAAGGCAGTCTCTTCAATGAATGATGTTGAGAAAATTGGATAGCCACATGAAGAAGAATGAAACTGGGCCATTTCCTTACACCTCACACAAAAATAGACTCAAAGTGGATGAAAGACCTCAATGTGAGATAGGAATCCATCAAAATCCTTGAGGAGAACACAGGCAGAAACCTCTTTGACCTCAGCAGCAAAAACTTCTTCCTAGAAACATCTCCAAAGGCAAGGGAAACAAGGGAAAAAATGAACTATTGAGATTTCATCAAGATCAAAAGCTCTTGCACAGCAAAGGAAACAGTCAACAAAACCAAAAGACAACCAGCAGAATGGGAGAAGATATTTGCAAATGGCATAGCAAATAAAGGACTGCTATCCAAAATCTATAAGGAACTTATCAAACTCAACACCCAAGGAACAAATAATCCAATCAAGAAAGGGGCAGAAGACATGAACAGACACTTCTGCAAAGAAGACATCCAAATGGCCAACAAACACATGAAAAAGTGCTCAACATCACTTAGCACCAGGGAAACACAAATCAAAACCACAGGGAGATTCCACCTCACATCAGTCAGAATGGCTAAAATTAACAAGTCAGGAAATGACAGATGTTGGCGAGGATGCGGAGAAAGGGGAACCCTCCTACACTATTGGCGGGAATGCAAGCTAGTGTAGCCACTCTGGAAAACAGCATGCAGGTTCCTCAAAAGTAAAGCTATCCTGCAACCCAGAAATTACACTACTGGGTATTAACCTTAAAGATAACAAATGTAGTGATCCAAAGGGTTATGTGCACCCAAATGTTTATAACAGCAATGTCCACAATAGCCAAACTATGGAAAGAACCTAGATGTCCATCAACAGAAGAATGGATAAAGAAGATGTGATACACACACACACACACACACACACACACACACACACACACACACACAATGGAATACTAGGCAGCCATCAAAACCACCAAAATCTTGCCATTTGCAATGATGTGGATGGAACTAGAGAGTATTATGCTAAGTGAAATAAGTCAGTCAGAGAAAGACAATTACCATATGATTTCTCTGATATGAAGAATTTGAAAGGCAGGGTGGGGGGTAATGGGGGTAAGGGAGGGAAAAAAATAAAACAAGATTGGACCAGGCAGGAAGACAAACCATAAGAGACTCTTAATCTCAGGAAATGAACTGAGGGTTGTTGGGGGTGGGGGCGAAGGATAGGGTGGCTGGGCTATGGACATTGGGGAGGATCTGTGCTATGGTGAGTCCTGTGAATTGTGTAAGACTGATGATTCACAGACCTGTACGCCTGAAGCAAATAATACCTTATATGTCAATAATAATTTTTTTTTAAAAAAAGGAGATGCAGACTCAGAGATATTTTGCAACTTTCTAACAGTCACATGGACAATAAGAAAGAATGAGCTTCAACTCAGGTTAATCTGAGCATAACTCTGTTTTTAATCATCTCTATTAACGTATATATAACAATGCCCCTTAACAGTATTTATACTTTTGCAAAGATTATTGATAAAAAATGAATTCTCATTATGGCTTTAGGTTTTATAACTTTACTTTTATACTGACGTACGTTTTTGGTCTAGAGACACAGGAAATAAATCTGTGAATTAACAATAATGTCAATAAAGTAATAATAGCATGTATTTATATAAATCACACTTTTTCTGAAAGAGAAAGAAAGAGAGCTCATACACAAGCAGGGGAGGTGTGGAAGGAGGGGGGAAAGGAGGAGAGAGAGAGAGAGAGAGTGAAAGAATATTAAGTAGACTCCATGTTCAGGGCAGAGTCCAACATGGGGCTCAATCTCAAGACCCTGAGATCATGATCTGAGCTGAAATCAAGAGTTGGATGCTTAACCAACTGAGCCACCCACTTGTCCTTATATAAATCACTCTTCTAAATGTTTTTTTTAACATATCTCACTTAATTCTCCCAACACTATTGATGGGAACTATTAACAGCCACATTTTACAGATAGGCATTTGAGCCACAGAAAGATTCAGTATCTCACTCAACTAGTAAGGTGCAAAGTCAGGCTTGGAACAAAGACAGCCTAGTTCTAGGGCAGAATATACACTTAAGCAATGTATATTATGCTATATAAATATAATGTTAATATTTAAAAGAAATATTCTGACTCTTTTAACATTAATCGAACCATCATGAAGTACTAATACTAATTTTTGAGAATTCATGTAGTCACAATAGCCAAAATATGGAAACAAACTAAATGTCCATAAGTGATCAGTGGATCAGTGGATGAATGCATAAAGGAAAATGCAAAAAGAAAATGTGATACACACACACACACATATGAATATGCATATTCATAATAATATTATTCAGCCTTAAAAAAGAGGGAAATTCTGTCATATGCTACAGGTTGAAGCTGAATGACTTTATGTTAAGTGAAATAAGCCAGTCACAGGAAGACAAATACTGCATGATTTCACTTATATGAGGTATCTAAAATAGTCAAACTCATAGAAACAGAGAGTAGACTAATAGCTGCTAGGAAGTGGGAGAAGGGGAAACAGGGAGTTTCTTCTCAAAGGATATAAAGTTTCAGTTATGCAAGAGGAATAAGTTCTGGAGATCTGCTGTGTAACATTGTTTCTATAGTTTAGATTACAGTATTATTGTGAAAATATTGTATTATTATGAAATATTTACTTTTTATGTATTTATTTTTATTTAAATTCTAATTAGCTAACATGTAGTATATTATTAGTTTCAAGGTAGAGTTTAGTGATTCATCAGTTGCATATAATACCCAATACTCATGTTAAGTGCCCTTCTTAATGCCCAGTTACTGATCCCTCCACTCACTTCCCGCCCCCAGCAACCCTCAGTTTATTCCCTATAGTTAAGAGTCTCTTATGGTTCGCCTCTCTGTTATCGTATTTTATTTTTCCTTTGCTTCCCCTATGTTCATTTTTTTCCCCTTAAATTCCACATATGACTGAAATCATATGTTTTTTATCTTTCTCTAACTTATTTCACTTAACATAATACCCTCTAGTTCCATCCACATCACTGCAAATAGCAAGATTTCATTCTTTTTGATGGCTAAAATTCCATTGTGTATCTATGCCACCTCTTCTTTATCCATTCATCTATTGATGGACAACTTATTCATAAGTTGTGGACATTGCCACTATAAACATTGGGGTGCATGTACCCTGTCTAATCACTATGTTTGTATCCTTTGGATAAATACCCAGTAGTGTAATTGCTGGGTCACAGAGCAGTTCTATTTTTAACTTTCTGAGAAACCTCCATACTGTTTTCCAGAGTGGAGTGGCTGCACCAGTTTGCATTCCCACCAACAGTTTAAGAGGGTTCCCCTTTCTCCTCATCCTTATCAACACCCATTTGTTTTGTTTTGTTTTGTTTTTTTGACTTGTTAATTGTAGCCATTCTGACTGGTGTGAGGTGGTATCTCACTGTGGTATTTCCCTGATGCCAAGTGATGTTGAGCACTTTTTCATGTGTCTGCTGGCCATTTGGATGTCATCTTTGGAGAAAAGTCTGTCCATGTAGTACCAGAATCAATACGCCTTGTGAAGAACAATTAAGAACATGCTAAATAGCACATATTTTAGATAATAGATATAAAAGATTACATGGCTATAAAGCATATTTGTCAGTTTAACTTTGTAATCATCTTTAAAAATCTTAAGATGATGCTATTTTTGTTTTGCTGTTGCCATTGTTATTGCTCTTGTTTGAATCTAAAGAGTAATGAGATCCTGGTAAATTTGCAGGATATGTAATTCGTATCTAAGGAACTACAAAATCAAGTCCTATCAGCCTAATCTAATTCCTTATTAGTACATGATTAAATCTGTATTGTGCTTCATTGATTGTCTGCTCTGCAGGCTGCAAAAGGCTCAATGTTTACTGAATGCACATTTATGATTGGAGATGAGGAATGAACCAAGAGATAGTATGTTCCTTAATAGTATTAGTGTTTGAATTTCATATGACCTCAGTGTCAACAAGGACAGTGATATTTCTCCAAGACTTTTATTATTGAGACTTATTTTCAAGGCCACATAAATGGAAAAGCAGGCACAATGTCAGGCTAAAGGAAAACACTGAATCCCATTTAGAAGATCTCATGTATAAAGATGCCTGTTTGCCTAACTGCTTCCTTTCCTGGACAGTCATTTTATTGCCTGTTTCAAACCTAGGTTCACCAACTGTGTACTTATTGTGCATAAATGCAGCAGTTTATTGGAGTTGTAAACTACCTCTTTAAAAAAGAATTCTAATTCTGTTTTAATACTTAGCTCCAAAAGGCTACTGTATTACTTTGCTAGGGCTTTAATAACAAAGTACCACAGACTAGGTGGCTTAAACAGCAAAAAGGCTCCTTGCCATCTTCCCCGATATGTCTTTATGCCTTAAAAGCACATCAGTCTTGCTGGATTAGGACCTTCTGCAATGATTGTATCTTACCTTAATTACCTCTTTTTAAAAACTTATCTCCAAATACAGTCAAATTTGAAGGTCCTGAGGGCAAGGACTTCAACATATGAAATAAGGTGGGTGGGGAACAAAATTTAGCCCTGACAGCTACCCTCCTTCCATGCTTGCTCAATCCTACCCACCATCGATGTTTTGTGTTTCCTATAGAGAATCTACAACTCAGGAAGCTGATCTTGTGGCAAATCTTGCTCCCCCTAAGTCAGAGACTGTATACATGTAAAAAATGGCCAGAGAGGAGAGTATAAGTGAAGGCATCAATTACCTTTCCAAAGGCTTCTAAAAGGTAAGACCTACCCTGATATTTCAGGACTGATCTACACTACTTATATCTACTAACATGATGGTAACTTCTGTGAACATTTACTATAAGGGGGAGACAAAAATTTTCCAATAATACCTGATATAATCATATTACAGAAAGAGTACAAGTTATTTATCAAATTAAGTGGCTATTTTTCAGTAAATTTCCTCTTCTTAAATGTTGTAAAATAGAAATGTTGAAGGACTGAATAGAGTTACAGGGTTTTACAATGTTCAAAGTATGTTGATGGAAATTATAGAGTATCATGGGAAACTTTTTTAAAAAATGGGAAAAATGGAGATTATAAAGACAACCAAAATAGGCCTTACAAACACTACAAGTTTCCTGTGGATGGCTATGACTGATGGCAGTTGCACTCAGGATTGTCTGTCAGCACTCAGGATTGCTCTATCTTTCCCCTCCATATTCAAAGAATCTGTGCAACTTACTAAGAACAAACCTGTTATAAGCACATATTAGCCCTTTTCTTTTTGCCGTCCCTTTTCTATCCTTGGCTAAAGGATATTGCTGTAATCTTACAATCAAGTCAATTCATATTAACCTGACATATAACGTACAAAACAGATGTTCTTGCAGAACTTATTTTCTAGAGGAGGAAGTAGGATATAACTACAGAGTGTAATGAGACAAAATAGAATGTAATAGCAATAAACATTGAAAAAAAATGTACAGTTTCAGAATTCTGAAGAAAGGCCTCTTCATGTGAATTGAAATATTTGGGAAGGATTTGTGATGGGGATGACAGTTGTATTGGGTTTTGAATTGTAAAAGAGATTTTAATTCCAAGAAAAATAAATAGCATGAGAAAACATAGAGAAGGAAAGAGTGAGGCTTCTATGAAGAACGGTGAGGTTCATTTGGCTCAAGTTAAGAGTAGATGAGGGCAATCAAATTGAGAATTGTGACTTAAACTTAGGAAATTTGAGTTTCATTTTTTCTGTAAGTGAGATAATTCTGAAATGAGGCCTCTGAAGAGGAAGTGAGTGCACAAATTCTCTTGCTTATTTATTGGGCTCTAAAGTTATTATAGTGGGGTGGGGAACCTGGGTAGTTCAGTTGATTGAGCACCCAACTCTTGATTTCAGCTCAGGTCATGATCTGAGGGTTGTGGGATGGAACCCCACAGGGACATGTGGGGCTCAGCGCTCAGCAGGGAGCATGCTTGTCGCTCCCCCTACCCACCTCTGTGTGTGTGTGTGTGTGTGTGTGTGTGCATGTGTGTGTATGCACTCTAAGTTAGAGAGTGTTATGTTAGTCACCATACAAATACAATTTTTCAAAAAAAGTTATTATAGTGGAAAAAGTCTTTGAAATTGATTTTTTGAGATGAGAACTGATGTAAGCAATGTGAATTCTGAGGAGAGAAGGAACTATAGCTGGAGTCATAAGACATTTTGCCATTATAATTGCAGAGCTAATGGTGGTGATTCTTCTGGTTCTCAGAAAGCAGAGCTTGTTCGCTCTTAAAAATATGGGTGGATATACTTTGGTTTGACACTCACTGATGAAACAAGATGAATAGTCACTAAATTTTCTCAATACATAGTACTGTGAAGGAACATGTGACAATGGTATACGAAATTTTATGGAAGATAAAGAGAAGTGATAGTCCTTGGATTACTTTCAAATATGTTAGAACTATGTTGTCCAATATAGCAGCCACGAACCATGGTGGTTAAATATAAAGAAGCTAAACTTAAATAAAAATTCATTTCCTCAGTCATACTAGCTATGTGTTAAACACTCAATGGCACATGTTGCTAGGGCATTTCCATCATCACAGCATTGGACAGTGCTGTTTTAATGCAACTTCAATGGATTAACAAGTTAAGAGTGTATAAAACAATTTGAGATTTAGGAAATGTGTAATTTATTACAAATATATATACTGATATTTTACTTTATTATGCCCTACAGAACAATGTTTAGTGTTAAATAAGGTAGTTTAAGAATAAAATTTAAATGTGTATACCTAGGTATATTTAATTTTGTTTAAATAATGCATATTTTATAGAAAGTTCATCTCATATATCAATTATTGAATGAACATTTTGAAAAAAAATATGTTTGCTTTCTGAATATTTGGAAAGTTCTGAATATCAATATATTGAAAATGTTCATTTTATAAATGTGTATTTTGAGATTGCCTATGCAGAAATTCACTTGTGAAGATATTCATCCTTTAGAGTATGAAACACACATTTGTAGTTTTTCCTTCCACTGAAGTCCACTGGCTAAATATGTGATCAAGAACACTAAGAATAAGCAGCCCGTTTGGAAGTCTTTGTTATAAACTATTGCTAAAAAGGATTTGGTTTATAAAGTACCAATGTTCTTATCTTATTCTAATCAGGTGTTTTAAGTTGTTTTTATGGTTTCTCTGAGAGGGAGAGATCTATTTTTAAATTTTTCTCCCATTCTCTCTTTTATACCTTTTCCTTCTCTTTTCTTTTCAAATGCATTGTATAGATTCTTAATTTGCTTTAGGGGCACAATTCTGCATAGATAAATTTATTTAATTGCAAAGGTTTCCATCATAGCAACTTCTAATAGGAGCAGTAGGAATGCATGGGAAATTGAGGAACAGAACACTGAAATTTACTTTTATAACATTTAAGCACTTTTCTTGAAGTATTGGAGCAATTATTTTGGTCTCCCCATGAAAAGAATAGAGTCTGGTGTCCTTCTTTTCCTTGCTGCTCTCATTTTGCTGTCAAAGTTAAGTTTTTTGAACTTTCATAAAACATCGAACATCAGAAACTGAAGACAACAGCATGGGTACAAAGCACTTTGAACATCAAACTGGAATAATCAAGAAATTGTGAATGAAAGACATATTTACTAATTGTTAGAGGCAATGTGCTGCTTTAACATTTATGTCACTCTACGTATATGTCTTTGATTTTTCAAAACATCTCAGTTGCTTCTTATCATTTTTAGGTGTTTGTATTTTTTTTTTTTTGTATTTGTTTTCTACAGTGGTTTTAAGTGGGTAGATTACTGGACCTCTTGGCCTCACGATGAAAGTCAATTATCTTATAATTAATTCTTATACTTCACATACTTCTGCAGTTACAAAATTAATTGGGTGTAAATGAACAGAGTACTTACCTTACTTTACATTTTTAGAGATATGACCCAAGAAGTATTGCAGGATTCTGGAAATATTATGGAAATTTTACAAAACCTATAACGGCAAAGAACATTAAGTCCCAAAATTGCAGCTTAGCCTGAGGATGACCTTTATGAAGTCTAGTAATGTAAAACTATATTTCTGAAAATATGATGCCTTGGGTGACAAATGGAACTTTCTCTTCAACTAGATACAAGAAAACTTATTTTCAGTGTTTATGATGCAAGAATCCAATATGTACAACATGTAATATTGTGTGCACTGGTGTTATGCTAAAGAAAAGAATTTTCACTTTAAAGAAGTTAAAGCTACTCAAAATATAGAAACTAATTAGCAGAAGTTAATGACTTTCAACATGCATTTCAATCATATAGCTGTTATATTTCTAACTTGCTCTTTGATACATATTATTTCTCCTCAAAATATATTTCTGTGATTTTGTTAATAAAGGGAAAATATATTAAATGGATGGGAACTATCAAAAATGGACTGATTATGCTAAAATAATTATTTGAAATTTTTGAAATCTAATTAGAACACTGATTTTAGAGAGATATTTATTTAAACCCACATTTTACCACACTGCATGTTTACATTCCATATATAATTTGTTTTTGGTGTACTGCTTGTAAACTTTATTATATTTTTTGTGTGACTTTTGTTTGTAATTTTTAATCACAGAATTATAATCCCAACTTTGAATAAACCTAGATATTCATTATTCACCTCCCCTATTTTTTTTTAATACCTATTGCTCAATTTAGGATAAGAAACTTACGACTCCTGAGGTAGATTCCTTTACCCTGGGGTAGAAATTAAAGTTCTTCTTTATAGTGAGATACACTCACTATAGGTTTTCCTATGTAAATGCATTAGATACTCAAATCTCCTAAAGTGGATTTCATGTTACTTTGTAATCTTCCCTTTCTAACTAACATTTATTGAACAATTGAGCCAGATCCTAAGATTCAAAGATGAAGTAGATACGGAACTTGATCTCTAGAAATTTGAAATTATAGTCAATTAATAATTAACCACTCATCTCTATGTATTTCTCTTCTCAGTTTCTTATTAAGTATCTTCATCGAATTTTTTTGAGGTCTAGCTATCCTCCCCCCAGTTACCAGTTAGTATATTACTTCCTGGTTAGTTTTCCCTCCTTTCTTCCATCCTCTTTCTTTTTTTGTTTCTTCCTTCCTTTCTTCTTTCTTTCTTTCCACCCAATGATTGCTATTCATTGGGATGAACTAAATTATTTACTATTATCATTTTCCTCATGGTTTGTGCAATGATTTTCCAATTATTTCCAATCAAGATGTGGTCATTTCCTTATTTTTAAAAATTGTTCTTGGCCTGTCCCAATTAAATATGTATGTTAAAAATACAGAAAAATGTGTCATCATGAAATGATGTACCCTAATTTGCATCAACATAATTACATGTTCATCTCTCAGATTAATGAATACAAATGAGTTAAACTTTATTCTTATACATTTGTGATAATGTATAAGAAATAAGCAAATCTGATGATTTACAGTAGTAACCTTGTAATTTGAGCTCTGTTTCAGTTTATTATTTATGCTGGTCAAAAAACACACTTATGAGAAAACTTCATGGTAAAAAAAATAATATTATGTATACAGGATATGTATATTAATTGACTAAAACAATGAAAGTCTCTTTTATTGCTTAATACATTTGGCATTTAAAAAAATAAGTTCATGTAGCTGTATTTCTGACAATAATTATGAGTAAAAGCTTGAAACTTCACTATCAACCTGATTGAAGAGAGAGTTTAGGAAAAAATATATGGAAATAGAAAAGTACCCATGCCCTTCAACTGTGGTAATGAACTGAGGAAGAGTCAGAGTGTGCTAATGTTGGAATATGCTAATCCGTTGAATACTGCTCAGATAGGATTTTTCATTGTGGCTGATCAGCACAATGGCTCCAGGAAGACCATCCTGATGAGACTGCTATTTGACTGCATGCTCCAAATTGCAAATTGCATCCTACATAAAATTCTTTCTCCTTTCTTGGGTTCAGATCAATTTGGTTTGATAATGCCACTACGCATCACTCTGCACAATTCTGCTAATCCCTCTGCAGAAAGTATAAGAGATTGAAATATTTCAATAAATAACTGACTTTTGCAGTGAAAAAATAAGAAGAGAATTTGCAGTTTAAAATGTCTTAAATTTTAGGAAAATAAATCTATATTAAAATAAATTAATTTGTAGTATATGAAAATAAATTACTTTGAAGAATAGCAAAACCAGTTTGCTATATTTTTCTTAGAGGATGCAGAGAAATGTGGAAATGTCATCCTAAGGAGAAATCAAGAATGAAGCCACTCTCATCTGAGGTCTTCTGTGCTTTATAAACTTTTCCTTTATTAAGTGGAAAAGTAAAGCAAAGGAACAAAAAGAGAAAGTTGTCATTTTGGGAAACTGTTTATTGATCTGGCATAAAGGGACTTTTACCTTTGTCTGATTAATAGTTGTATTTTGACCTTTGTTAGAAGTAAGAATAGCTAATAGACTTGCAAGGTTGTAATCATGCGTTTGGAATGTCCCTGCTCTAAGGACATACTCTCCTCTGGAGACACTGCCCAAGATGAACTCAGCAGAGCTACACATATAAAAAAGGCTTCTATTTAATCTCTAGGGGAGACTTGGTACACTTTCTCCCCCATTTCCCAGACTTTTTTCTTACTTCTCTGACTTTAAATACATCTGTTAATGTTATATATATAAACTGGCATCCTAACACAGAATATCAGAAATTATGCTCATCAATAAGAACAAAAATATCACTTTCACTGCATAATCTTCAAGAAATAAAGTTGCAGGGGCACCTGGGTGGCTCAGTGGGTTAAGCCTCTGCCTTCGGCTCAGGTCATGATCCCAGCGTCCTGGGATCAAGCCCGCATCAGGCTCTCTGCTCAGCAGGGATCCTGCTTCCCCTTTCTCTCTGCCTGCCTCTCTACTTACTTGTGATCTCTCTCTCTGTCAAATAAATAAATAAAATCTTAAAAAAAAAAAGAAAGAAAGAAAGTTGCAGGAGCATCTGATTCTTTGGTTTCAGCTCAGGTCATGATCTCAGGATCCCAAGATCCAGCTCAGCGTTGGGCTTCCTGCAGAGTGGGGAGTCTGCTTGAGATTCTCTCTCCCTCTCCCTCTGTCTCTCCACTTACTTGCACACACACTCTCTCTCTCTCTCTCAAATAAATAAATCTTTGAAAAGTCACAAAAGAATATGTTTGCAGGTTAGAAAAATGTGAAGTTCTGTAGTTTTGCTAAATAACTGATTAAGCAGATTTTGGTATACCATTTTTAGAATTACATAAACATAATTTTGATCCCAATATTAATTATGTGGCATACTTTGATCATCAGTGAAGTTGATTTTTGAAACATATTTTTTCAATTGATTGATTTTTGAATTGACTTTTGAAACATATTTATATGGATATATTAATATATATTCTCCCAAAACTCCTTGAGTAATCATGAGATTTCTGTGTTTTCTGAGAAACAATGGGATATTTAAATTTAAAATTATAGGGCTTTTAGAATAGAAATATCCCATTGCAGTGCTTCTCAAAGTAAATGTGCTCACAGCCCATTTGTACTCTCCACTCTTCCTTTTGAGGCCCAAATTTGACTGAGATTTGGCACTCAACTAAGAAGTCTGACTACCAGTTAATTATTAGCCCTTGACATTAGGGTAGTTTTTTGAAATATCTGTCTGTGTGTTTTGTTAATCATTATGGAGTTTGGAATTCAGAATGAGAAAGCTGTACTGTGAACTTAAAGGCAAGTTTAGTGATGTTGTCACTCCTATTTCCTTTAAGAATGTTTTACATAATTTTGTAAGTGTTGCATAGATGCTTTTCCACTGTTTTCAACTTAGTATCCCATTGTTTTCAGTGAGTTTGCCATTGGCAGATCTGGGTAGCAGTTTGATGTCCATATCCCTTTCAGTATTCCTCTGCCAGCCTGAGCTGCTCTTCCTGCTTTAGGCCCCTTAAGGCAGCATTCTAATTGGTCCCCCTCACTGGCAGGTATGCCACATGGAAGATGTTCTGCAACTTCTACTTTCCTATAATAAAATAGAAGCTTTATGTCCCCTTCTCTTGGTGACATGTTGTTGCTAATGTGATGCTAGGTAGTAAGGAGTTAGATAAGGCAAGGCATTTTGTATACTTCCTGGATGTTAAGACTGTATTTAGCAAAGGCTTTCTGAGGGGAGTGCCTTAAGTTATAACTAATGACACATGGCTGGCCAGTGCAGGAGATATTTGTATTCAGGTCAGAGATCTTTGTATTCTGTTTAAGTTATAATATGTAAGCAGACTCCTACTCTGCCCTTTGTTATATTTGCTATTTTACCCTGAATTCTAAAAGCACCTATAAGCTCTTCTCCACTAACTTTAGAAATTAAAAAGTATATAAATTTTAGTGGTTCCATTAGGATCTGAAAATAATACTCTTCCTTTTAAAACTAAACTTTCATGACAAGTATTGGAGCAAAATTTTTCTGAGTTTTGCTTTAAATGAGCTGACAAGAACTATCACTTAAAACTCAGCATGATTCTTGGCCACATCAAATAGCCCACATGAAAATATGACATATATTAAGTACAATTATTAAAATATACTTAAATATTTTTCAAGTTAATAAAAAGGGGAAATATTTGCTGTAGACTACAGACGACTGTATTCTAGTCCCACCTTCATAAACTAATATAATCTTTGATAATCCATAACTGAACATGCACTTCCTTTTCTCATTTTTAAACTAAGTTGATTCCACGAACTGGTCTCATATTCCTTTGCAGTGAAAATTATGCATCTTTTATATGAATTTGTAAAGAAGCAGAAAACTAGATTGATAGCTTTAGAAGGCAGAATAGTCAGTATTACCTCCTGCCATTTGATTAGAATTAAAAGTTGGCATGTGTTAATGTTAGAAGATGTAGAAGGAATTAAATGTGAAGAAACTTCTGGCCAATTCCCTTTCCCAGTAAAGAAGTCAACAAGGAAAAATTCACTTTTCCCCTTTCCTTTTCTACTTATAATTACAAAGTAAAGTTATATTTGGGTTCAAAGAATGCAGAGAACATTTAGGGAAAAATCAAACATTTAGTTACTTAAAAAGAAGAGAAAAAGTCTTACTGTGGCAATCTCTCATACAGCAAAGCTGGGAGCAGAGACAGATTTGGGAAACAATCATAATCACAGAAGGGGACTGAAGAAACCTAGCCAAGAGCAGATTACTGAAAGGGCAATTGGGCCCCTGAAAAATAATTTAGAGTGAGGTAGTAGGAAATGGGGCCTGGACTAGACTCTGAAATAAGGTTTCAGAAGAGCATTGAGGCAAGTTCTTCACCTGCCTACCCCTTGACATCCTACAAGTAGACCAAGGCCCAAAGAAGATGATCCTGGGAGCAAGTCCAGAAGTTGTCAGCCTATATTATAATGCAAGCCACTGCGAGCCTAAAGTTGTCTCAGATGATGAAACAAGAAGGAAAGAGCATCTTCTCTCACATCTCAGAGAAATACCTCCTGAGATAGCAGGACCCAGTAGGGAAATGACACAACTGATGTCACACCTATACAAACCATGGGCATCCATCCACTAGGTTGATGCATATACTCCAGTTTCAACAGCTGAGGCAACAACACTGGCAGATGAGTGAATGTAAAAAAATAAAAAATAAATAAAAAGTAATAATATCTCAATTGTGAATCAGGGTTTGGGACCTAACTAGGAATAGTGCTGAGAGCAAAAACAATTTCTCTACAGGGTTGACACAATAAAAATGTTTCCTCTAAGAAAATCAGTTGGACATTCAGTCTACTACTTTCATCATCTTGTACTCTTTAGTCCCCAATATCCATTATTAAGACTCCTCTCTTCCTGTCAAGCAAATATGACATAGAAGGAGCTATGATTCATTTATTTCTCTACTGATACCCAGGAGGGAATTTCTTGTTCTATCAACCATTTGGCCAATGGCGTGGGATTATTCTGTGGGCATAGATGAGATATGAGATTTGTTCCATTAGCTCATGGGGTAGAAAAATGTGACTGACTAGACAGTTACAAGTACCTTAAAAGAATCAGTGGTTAAGATATGGGACAGAGGACAAGAAAACACTAACTTGTTATTTGGGGCAGTTAAGAATTCAGAATTGCTATCTTCATGAGTGCAAGTTTGAAAATGAAAATGACATTGATTTTTTACCCCTATTGGCAAATATCGAGTATGGAAGCTACACACTTGAAATTCTGGTGAATCTCAAGTCCAGTTTTAAATGCTTTCATTTTAATAATAGTTTGGCTAAAATGTTAAACTCTAAATTTGAAATCATTTTCCCTCAGAATTTTAAATTTATTGCTCCATTGTTTTCCTGAATCCAATGTGGCAGCTGAAATTCTGAGAACTAAGAAAATTAGAAGAAAATTGTGATTATGGAGATGATAATATGTACTAGAATCATTGATGTTGCAATGTTCTCATTATGAATGAAAACTGTATAGTTATCCAGTTCTTCAAATATACAAAACAACAAAAATCAACATAATATCATCATAATGTGTAAGCTGCAACATGGTTTAAACAGATGGATCATCACTTAGAGTAAGAGGTACCTGAGACATGAGCTGAGACTGAATTAGGATAAGCTGTCAATTGAGACTGAATAAGGAAACTAGGGTAGATGAAAGCAGGAGTAGTAAAACAGAGGAAGAATGTGACTTTCATGAATAATAGAACCACCACTATTTTCTGTCATGTTGTATCATGTTCACTGGTATTCTGAGTGTCTCAGTTTCTGCAGTCTTGCATAATTACAAAGTTCAGAAGTAGCCTCAATACCCAGTGAGGCTTCCATAAGGAGCCTGTGTTACCTGATCATGCAAGGCTTCCTCAGGCCACATAAATGTGTATTTAGGAAATTTCACCAGAGTTTCTGCTAAGGCACATGCATAAAATCTATGCAAACAATTCTCTCTGCTCGTACACATGAAGTTCTTGAAGACCAGTGCTTGGAAGAGTTCAGATATTAATTATCAGTGTCTCAGCCTCCCCTTGGTGTCATCTTTGAAGTCCACAGGCATCCTCTGCCCTTCAAAGTACTCAGTACCTATTGAGTGGTAACCTCTTCTAATATTGGCATTACCTTGCTTACTTTGACTGAAATCCGGTCAGAAAGTTTATCTTCCAGGAAATTTTTATTTTTATACTTTTAATTCATGCTTATAAAATGAAAGGAATATTGAATGTTAATAAATCACATTTTAGGAGGCTAGATGAACTTTCTTACTGTCTCTAAACCCTAAAATACAAAACATGACACTGGAGATTTAGTTCTTTTAATACATATTGTATTTATGTGTAAAAGTGGAGAGTGAGCAGAAAACAATGGGACGCTTCTCTGTGGCCAGGTATGCACCTCAACTATTTATCTATGATACATGGTAGTTCCTGAAAACACTTAATAGAGGTTAGTTATTTTGAAGGTTGCTGAATTACAACAGGACAGGTATACTGGACATGTGATTTGTGAGGGTAGAGAAAATAGATGATCACAGTTTCACAGTTTTAGATACTAGTGAGAGTCCATGTGGAAATATGGGATGGGATGTATGGGAAGAAGTATAGATTGATAATAAAAGTTATGTAATCCATGTAAAAGTAATTATTGAATATATAAGACTGAATACATTCCCAAGGAAAAGAGTAGAGAAAAAAAAAGCAAAAAAAAAAAAAAAAGCAGAATGTAGAATGTCTACACTGATAATGTGAAAGGAGGTAAAGGAGCGAACAAATTGGGTTGAATCACAGAGGGAGGAGAGCAACGAGCAGGGGGTCAGTGAAGCCAGAGGAAAACTATATCAAGAAAGAAGGAGGAGACCAGGGAACAAAGAAAGAGGGCAGAAAATTTTGTAACAGTGAAGAAAGCAGTATAAAGAAGAAATACAAAAAATTAAAATAGAACTTTACGTGAATTTTCTACTTTCTCAATGGGCAGTTTGGCCTGCTATATTATGGTCACACACCATAAATGTCAAAAGGGTGAATGAAAAAAATGAATGAATGAATGAATATGATAGTTATCAAAGAATTAATGAGAAGTCTCATTAGAGGTTAGATGACAAAGTTTTCAGAGTATTTATATACCATTCTGTTGTGACACTCACCAGCCTAAATCAAAGAAAAAGAACTAGATGACAAAGTTTTCAGAGTACTTATATACCATTCTGTTGTGACACTCACCAGCCTAAATCGAAGAAAAAGAACTCTGGCCATGAGCATGACAATGGCTGAAAAGTATAATGGCAGTTGAGGTAGGTCGCAAAGGGAGTAAACATTTTCAGGCATTGGATAGACCGGTTGGGTGTGTCCAGCCTGACCATAAATTACAGGCTAGACTGGAAGGCATGTGAGATTTAAAAAAAAAAAAAAAAAGTGGTGGTTGAGGGTGCTAAGGAGTTGGGAAACATGGAAAGGAAGACAGGTGAGGAATCATAAGACAAACTGATGATTTCCTGACATCATATGGGATTATGCAATATGCAGCAATATGCACATTCTTCAATGGCTGGATGTACAATTTCCCCTGTTCATATCCTTAAATGCCCATACACAATGACATCCCTTCACAGGCCTGATTCCTACTCCAACCTTCTCTAGTGCCAACAGCAATCTCCCATATGGAAGGCTGACATCACACTCAGTGGAGGAAAACTCACAAGTCTGCATTCTGAGAACAGAGAAAGCTCGGCTCACTGATTTACTCATTACAGGTTTTATTTTCTGTCCCTCCCACCTATCTGTTTTGTCAAGGGAACTGAAATAACAGCATCATTAAAGAGTCAGATAGATAGAGTTCTCCCCAAATCAACCAGATCCTATGCAGGACCATTACACACACAAACAGCTGTATAAAACCGTAAGAGCAGCAGCTAATTACAGCCCCAGAAGTTACTGACCAAGAAATGCTGCAGATCTGGGATTGCCAGACTGAGATTACTTGGCCTGGGAAATTATCATCTATGGTTATTTGGGTTTTCCCAAGGTAGCCAAGCGGAGAAGTTGTTAATGAGGAGAAATGAGAGGTATTTAATTTTTGTAAGATGAAGAGGCCTTTTGTCATTTTCTATAGCCCTTTAAATCTTTATTTTATGATGGCTTAGAGGTGAATTCTAGAAAACATTAAAAATTTTTCCCTTTAAATTTTAATCACTTAATCATTTCTTTGGTGATTACCATAATATTTAACTTAAACAGAGAATATATTAAAAATTATAAAAGATAAAGCATGGGAGAAAACTGTACAATAATCTAGGAATACAAGTAGAGGGAATAGATAAGTAAATGAGAGTTAAAGTGACTTCTAAAAAAACAGTCTTTATACTGATTCTGGACATAATCCCAAGGTTAACAAAAATATAAATAGCAGAAGTAATTTTGATATAATGACATCTACTGCTATCTAAGTACTACACTGCATAATGCATAAAGGATCCATTCAAAAGATTCAATAGTTTTATCCACCATTCATGCAATGAATCTGTAATGCACAGTTTTGGGAAAGTACCCTTCTAGATACTGGCATACCATATAGGAATAAATCAGACCTGAATACTACTGTGTAATCTCATAATCCTGTTTCACTGAATATACCTGTCCTTCCATTTTTATAAGTATATCACTATAGTTTCAGTAGTTTTTTGTGAAATATGAATATATATGTGTGAAAAAAGAATATATGTAAAATATTAATACATGTATATATGCAATCACCATCATTTTTGATGCATAAAGTTTATTTCCTATATTGCTTTTGGTTTATAATAAATATCCTTAAAACTAAAACTTTGCTCACTTCTGTAGTAATCTGTTAGGTTAGTTCCCAGAAGGAGAATTGATATATACAACCATTTTTTGAAGATTTTGGTGTTTTGTCAAACTGTGTTACAGAAAACTTGTACTATTTCATTCTCCAGTCAGCAGTATATAAGATTTTCCATTTTTTTCTACCATTACCAATACTGAGTGATGATTTCATTAAAGAATGGTAGCTCATTAACATTTTTATATTTATTTCTTGGTTTATTAGTGAGTCTCAAAATGTCTTTATGTGTTTGTCAGCTATTTAAATTCCTTCTTTTATGTACTGCATGTCCTTTTTGAATTTTCTACTAGAAGTTTTTTTAATTGGCAAAAAACTTTTTATTAATTATTTATTTACAATAGAAATCATTTTACATGAATTAAAAAGTATTTTTAAACATAAACATTTTAAAACATAAGAAGAGTGTTTTTATTTTAATTTTTCTGCTCTTCTACAAATCCTTACACTAAAGTTTTTGGTAATATGTGTCATTTTTCCTTTCATTTATCTGTGTCTTTATTCTAGGTTGACAATTTAGCTCAAAGGTAGCATTTTGTCATTGAATTGCTTTGCCAGTTACTTGGTAAAGTTAAGCTTTGGGGAAAAAAATAAAACCCTGCCAGAACGGGGGGAAATTCATTTTATATGATAATGAAGAAGAATGTATTTGAGGAAATTTAACTTCTTGATGGAAGAAACATTCCAGTGTATAATAGACACCATTTTATATAGTGGAATAGCAAAAAAAAATATGTGGTTAGAATAGAAATTGTAATGGTGCTGATTAAGATGAGACATAGAAGCCTCTGTTAAGTAACTCAAGTGGAAGGAAATTTTCTACAAGCAATTTGTTAGCAACTATACAACGAACAGGATCCACAAGTCTGAATTTAGCTATTAGATGAAGCAGTAATGTGATAGTCCTAAAATCTCAGAATGTTCTGGTGATAGCCCTTTATTATCAGAGGAGACACTTCTGTGACACCCAGAGAGAAATCCTATCTAATTTTTAATCACACATTTGGGATGCATTTGACCACTCTAAGTGACCTTTATTTCAGTAGAAAAGCTAACTTGGAATGTATCCATTTGCTTTCTCCCATTTTCTCTGCTTATTAATAGCATTTGGAATAAGGAAAATTTTCAATACATGGCCCCAGAGATAGAATAAATGTATAAATTTCATCTCTTGGTTCTAATAGAGACTGACACTGTTATTTGGTTACCTGCTGCCAAGTAAGCAATATATTGGTTTTTTTTCCCTCACTTTTGCCTATTAGAGTCATACTTTATCAAGGGGATATCAGAAATAAATAAAATGTAAGACCAACATGGGAGGAAGACCTCTTAGTTTGTCAGACAGATGTAAATAAATATTTGTATAATATCATTGTGTCTCCTGATCCTATTAAAAATATGCAAAAGAAATAGTGCTTTATTTATTCTTATGGGACCTTCCCCTGTGGAGAAATGATTAGGAATGGCCTGCAGAGAACATCTAGGATTAGAAGAGATGTACACGTGTGAAGGATCTGGTCTAACTCCCTGTTTTCTGGTCTTCACCATTAGTTTCTATGTGCAGCAGTTCTATAGAAGTCATTTCTATCAGGTTCTTTACATTTTGATTTAGTTGAAGATTTAGTTGAACACTATTAGAGATCATGTAGTTCAACCTCCTCATTTTACACATGAGAAAACAGAGATCTTGAGGTTAAGTGATTTGCCCAAGGTCACACAGCTAGTTAGTGACAAAGTAGAAACTAAACTACAGGACTCGCAATTCCCAATCAACCTTTCCACTTTACTACGATGACTTTCTAAAATAGTACAAGGCCTTAAATTAACCTTCTAAATAGTTAACTTTCTTAAGGTTAGTCAGAATTTCTGCTAAGCAAGTAGAAAACTATATTGATTTGTTCCACTATTTGAGGTTACCTGCATGGCTTTTTTTTTTCTTTTGTAAAAAGAAAACAAAACACCATAATCTTCATCAACAACCAACTCACACCCACAGCCTAGAAAAATCTGCATATTTATTAGAAAACTCAAAAATAATAGCCTATTGAATGCATAGTTTTTAATGTTTTCATTTTATTTTGAAGTGATTAGCACATATCTTGTGGGCAATTCATAATTGTCAAATGCAACTAAGGATGTGTGTTAGGATGTGTGTTAGGGTTCTTTGCCCCTTCCATTCTCCTTTCTGCCATGTACTTTAATAACTGTCAATTGCCAGCAACTTCCTTTAGGTTCTCAGATAACTTACAGGAGACCAAAACCAATTTGGCATAGAAAATTAAGACTTTACTGACCTCAAGATGCCTGCCAGCATTGTGTGAGCCTGCTGCAGAACCTTAAGCCAAGTTCAGTGGTTTGCACATTCCCAGAAGTTTGTAGATATTACTCCCCTAAAACATTACCACATATTTTCTAATCCCTCTTTAATTAACCTCTGTCTCATCACCAAAGGATTTAAAATAATTAATAAGTGGAATAATTATCAAGAGAGGCATAAGGAATATTCAGTGTTTCTCCACAGTGTCCCAGCCCTTGCTCATATCATCTTCATAAGAGCTTCTAAGTGCATATTATGATAAGCACTACGTGATAACTAGTTCTCAAGAAGATTTACCATTACATAAATCTTTCAGACACAGATCTCAGTTACAACCATAATCGTTCTACTTCATATCCACAATCTAAAGAATGGAATAACCCCCAAAGAAGTCAAAGCTACAACAAAAATGGTAGAGAACTGAAGATTTTTAATTTGATTTCTTTGCTATATGCTAATTTCCAAATGAGATTTTAAAGTGTTAAGGCAACAAAAGGAAACAAAGCATGACCCTTGAGTTAAGAAGAAAATTAAGCACATTAAAGTAGGAAAAAGAACTGGGTGTAAACAAAACTAGTGAAGTGGGTTAGGGCATCCAGCATACTGACGTAACTCAATGCTAAGGATTTTCCAGAAGTAGAAGATGAGGACTCCTGTTGTTTTGTCTTTTGCCCTTGAGTTGTTCAGGATGACTTACCCTGACTTCTCTTAGAATATGCCACTTATTTTAGATTATGTTCACTTGATACAGATATTCTGAGATGGAGAACTGTAGATAGATGGATCATTGTGGAGTGCTCTTTGGAACTACAACTGTAAAATAAAATTAAGAAGCAAGATTGGGCAGCAGGAAAAAGTGACCTCCAATGTGGTTGTTACTGAGGCTTCATCCAGTTGTACATAGAGCTTTGGAACTGGGATGACAAAGTTGCCCCAAATTGAGGCACAAGGATATGCTTCTATATTTGTTGATTTTCAGTCATTAACCTTAAGCCTTCCTTGGATGAGGCGGCAACAGGTGACCCAATGCCTGGTGGACTGAGTAATTCCTAGTAAAGGATGCTACTGTAATCCCTCTGAATCTAATATGACCACTGCTTTAGGATAGATACTGAAGACCTAAAAAGGGTTAAGGTACAGAAACTGAACAAGGGAATATGGGTCTTTACTGAAGTGGCTTCTCTCCTGATTATTCATACTTCGTTTTTATTTAGCGAATAGATTAATGTATTACAGGTCTGCTTTCTTCTCTGATTAATCCTGCCTTCCCAACTTCTTTATAGGTAACATCCTTAGAACATTCATGAGGAAAAATTCTGCACACAACGCTTTTTTGCAGAGGCTATCATCACAAAACCAAATTTAAGAAAGCTGGTACGAGGAGTGGACTTTTAAAACAGATTCTTAGACGGGACATTAGATATTGATCACTCAGATGGCTGAAGGTGAGCAACCCAACACGCTTGGAAGGTGGAATATGACTAGTCCCTGGCATAACACATCAGTGCAATTGTTAAAAACTTCCATTGATGGACATATGCATGCATGCATGTATTCATATGTGTACGGAACATGGCACTGAATACAACCTCTGAACTGCTAGCAGTTGCTTTCTTTAAAGAGTTGGTAGAAGAGGAAGAGGGGAAGATACTTGTTACGTGATACAAGTTTATTTTGCTTGTTTGCTTTTGTTATGAGAGTTATTATTTTTATAGTAATTTTTTCACAGTGTTTCTCAAAATACATCTTCCTACTTATTTTTCTTCTGCTGCTAGCAAATAAGGAAGACATCTGCCCATTTTTCCTCACTGTTAACAAGTTATCCATTCAGCAAGAACATTCAAACTGTGCTAGGTGTCCCTGCCTATCCCTGCCCTTAGGGAGTTTACTGTATATTGGAACAGACTGAGATATAAACATGTAATTCCAGAGCTTCTGTAATGGGAATGTACAAGGATGGGATGAGAGGGGCACAAAGGAGAGATAGCAATTCTGTGGAGGGCATTCAGAGGCAGTGTGAAAGAAGGTACCCAAAGAGGAGGTAATGCTTTGCCTAAATACCAAAGGAAAAGTAGGAGTTCTTCAGGAAACAGGGGAGAGGAGGGAGAGAAAAAGCATCCCCAGAAGGAGGGGAAAATGGGAGTAAAGACAGAGGCAGGAACCCACATTATTCGTCATGGGACTGGGCATAGTTTAAGTTAGTAACAGCTTAGGGAGGGAAATGTGAGATGTGCATCTGGAGATGTCGGCAAAGGAACATCCCCTAAGTCCTTGTGGGCCATATTAAGAACTTCATTTCATGTGCCAGTGTTTCCTAAGGAGTATGCAAAGAACAAAGGTGTTTGCAGAAAAAAATCAAAAGATATGGATCAAAAGATATACACAGAATGGGGTATTATCTAGCTTTAAGAAGGAAGGAAATTCTGACATGTCCTAAATATGGATGAACCTTGAAAGCATTATACTAAGTGAAATGTCAGACACGAAAGGACAAGTGCTGTATGATTCCACTTACATGAAGTACCCAGAATAGTCATATTCATCTAGACAGAAAGAACAGGGTTACTAGATTTTGGGGCAAGGAGGAATGGGAATGACTGTTTAGTGGCTACATAATTTCAGTTATAGATGATGCAAACGTTCTGGAGATGGGTGGTGGTGAGTTGCAAAACAAAGTGAATGTATTTTTTTTTATATTTATTTATTTGACAGACAGAGATCACAAGTAGGCAGAGAGGCAGGCAGAGAGAGAGGAGAAAGCAGGCTCCCTGCCAAGCAGAGAGCTCGATGCGGGGCTTGATCTCAGGATTCTGGGATCATGACCTGAGCTGAAGGCAGAGGCCTTAACCCACTGAGCCACCCAGGTGCCACAGTGAATGTATTTAATGCCACTGAACTGTACACTCAGTGGCAAAATAATAAATGTTAAACTAAGCTTATTTTACCACAATAAAAAAAAAAGCTTGAAATGGTAAAAAACAAAAAACAAAACAAAAACTTCCACTGGTGGTAAACTGACAAGTGTCAAAGGTAGAAAGGGATGTACTGGCTTGTGTAATATATTAGGTAACTGAGAGGTAAGAGGGAAATGGTAACTAAAAGGGCTACAGAATTCAGTGACTTCCCTAGTATGCCACTGATTAAGTGAAGGGAAATAATGACAAACTCATATTTATTAGTCACTAATGCAAGACAAGTATTAAAGCCAAAGATTTCCTTGGTAGCACTTATGGAAGTCCTAACATTCTATAGCTGTATCTGCAGGGCAGACAGAATTCAAACCAGGTTTAGGACTTAACCATAAAGACTGACAGTTTTATAATGTAGACCTTTCAGCAGATAAACTATGTAAGGTAGTTGTTCCCTCTAATAAATTGAAAAGGAACTGGGAAGGATAGCAAAGGAATCCAATATGGATGATGAGAAATGAAGTTGGTAAATAAATTGGCAATCTAAGTATTTCATTATAATCATTGTTAAAAATTTTAATATTAAAAATATCTATTGTGTTTAAACCCATTAGCAATGATAATGAATATGGTGTTGTGTTTTTTTTAAGATTTTATTTATTTATTTTTCAGAGAGAGAGAGAGAGAGAGCAAGCGAGCACTGGCAGACGGAGGCAGAGGGAGAAGCAGGCTCTCCGCCGAGCAAGGAGCCCGATGTGGGACTCGATCCCAGGATGCTGGGATCATGACCTGAGCTGAAGGCAGCTGCTCAACCAACTGAGCCACCCAGGCATCCCACGAATATGTATTTTAAAAATATATGCAAACTATATATAAACTGTAAGAACTAAATGTGATCATATAATATCTCTACCTTAAGCCCTTAATGGCTTTCTATCTTATTCAGAGTAAAAGCCAAATCTATCAAATGGCTTCAAGGTGTGATCATATAATAATATCTCTACCTTAAGCCCTTAATGGCTTTCTATCTTATTCAGAGTAAAAGCCAAATCTATCAAATGGCTTCAAGGTGCATTACTAACTTCCTGTGATATCATCCCTTACTACTTCCACACAGCTACTTTGAGGTCTATGTGACTATAGAATATATATGTCTCTGTACTTTTAGGGCCTTCAGAGTAAATTTGCCTGAACCTTAGGATCTGGGCTCAATAACCCACCTGGAAGTAAAATTCTGATTAAATCAGAATATATATGTAGCAAGAAATTGAATTAGTAATTAAACATCTTCCTAGAAAGTAAAGTGCAGTATATTCATTTATGAATTAAATCAAATATTTATTTAGAATATTTATTTATTTAGAATAAATATCAAATATTTATTCTATCAAATATTTAAAAATGAAATAATGCCAATGTCTTAAAAACTCTTCCAGAAAAATAGAGGATAGGAACACTTCACAACTCATTTTATAAGGCCTCTTTCATTTAATAGCAAAGCCAGAAAAAGACATCACAAGCAAAACAAAACTACAGAACAATGTGCAAAAATCCTCAAACGTTTTTTAACAAGAGAAATCTAACAACACATAAAAAGAATTACATACCATGGCTACATGAAATTTATCGCAAGAATGCAAGATATCTTTCAAAAGCTATTAATATGATAAGCCATTTAATAAAGAAAAAAAAAACATGTTCTCAATGGATGTAAACAAAACATTTGACAAAATCAAAAATGTATTGATGATTTTTTTTAAAAAAGGCAAGAAATTGGGAATAGATGGGAATTTTTCACTCTCGCAAAGATATCTTTGGAAACCCTCAGAAAATACCACACTTAATGATGAAAGCCTGAAGGATCTCCCTCTACATTTGGGAATAAGGAAAAATTGCCTGCTCTTGCCATTATTTTCAACACTGTACTGAAGTATGGCTAATACAATCATGTGAGGAAAAAAAGGAAATTATATTGGAAAGAAATAAAGAAAACTGTCTTTGCTTATAGATGATATAATCCCACATAGAAAAGAAATTCACAAAAGAAAATTGTCAGAACTAATAAGCAATTACAAGGTTGCCTGTTATAAGATCAACATACAAAAATCAATTATATCTCTCCATATAAAAAATGAATGATCCATAAATAAAATTAAGAATATAAGTTCTCTTATAGACGTATAAAAAATAAACGTCTATAAGAGAACTTATATTCTTAATTTTATTTATGGATCATTCATTTTTTATATGGAGAGATATAATTGATTTTTGTATGTTGATAAAAAATAAAATATTTAGGAATAAGTTTATCTAAAGAAATGCAAGAAGACTTGTACATGGGAAATTACAAAACACTGATGAAATTAAAGAAGATCTAAATATATAGGGACACATTTCTTTTTCATGAATTCAAAGACTTAATATCATTAAGATGGCATTTCTACCAAAATTGAGTTACAGATTCAATGAAATCCTTATCACAATCCAGCAGACTTTTGAGTGTATGTGTGTGTGTGTGTATGGCAATTGACATATCAATCCTAAAATTTATGTGAAAAAGTACAAGACCTCAAATAGCCTAAACCAATTTTACACAGAAAACCTTACACACAAATGTTCTTGCCAGCATTATTCATAATAGCCCCAAAGTGGAAACAACTTAAATGTTCATCAGTTGGTGAGCAGATAAACAAAATATCAACACAATAGAATATTTTTAGCCAAAAAAAATTAACTGTATACAGATACATGCTATGATATCGATGGACCTCAAAAACCTTAGTCTGAGTAAAATAATCTGAACACAAAAGACCACATGCACAAGCCCACTTGTATGACACCCAGAAAAGGCAAAACTAGACATAGGCAAAAAGAGATAATAAATTAGTAGCTAAAGTAAGAACTAGGAGATGAGCCATGAATGCTCAAAAGGGATCTCATTGGGGTGATCAACATGCTCTAAATCTGATTTATGTTGATAGTCGAACAACTTTGTAAATTTACTTAAAAATTACTGGTGTACTTTTGAATTTTATATGTAAATTTGATATGTAAAATATATCACAAAGTTATTTTTTAAATGACCAGCAGTTATCAAGTGAGAGCTGCAGACAGATTTACTTCTCTGGAAGTATGTATTTAATTTCAAGGGAGTCAGACCCAGGGCCATGGGGACAACCCATGGATTGTACATTAGTTTAATCTTTTTTTTTTTTTTTTTTGTGGAGAGATTAATTTACATTTCAAAGGACTATAATCAGGACCCAGGTAATTCTCCAAAAAGACAAAAGGGATGGAGGATACTGCTTCTTTCCTCCCCTGCTAATGCCATCCAGAGTTCATTTTTGAATTTGGTGTTCCTCATTTACAATCCAGATGCATATGTATGAGATGATATTTGCATCCATTGTATCACTCCATGGGTAAGAATTGGGACACAGAGAAACTTCACAGTTATTTGTTCAAAGTAATAATAATTAAAAAATAATCTACTCTGTTCCATAAACCTTACATGTAAGTTACAGACAAATTTTTAATATTCATAGTTGTTAATGTAACAATCTCTTTGGTGTTCTTGACACACCATGCATGCTTCTCTCTTTTATCTTTAAGTTGTCTCTGTCTGGACTTTTTCCCCCAAAATATATGAATGGTTAGGATCTTTACTTCATTTAGGTCCATAATAAATTTATCTAGAAGTTTGCCTTCCCTTGCACTCTTCCTACAAAAGTAGCTCCTTGGGCACCTGGGTGGTTCAGTCAGTTAAGTGGCTGCCTTAGGCTCAGGTCATGATCCTGTGGTCCTAGGATCAAGCCCTCCATTGGGCTCCCTACTCAGCAGGGGAGTCAGCTTCTCTCTCTACTTCTGGCCATCTCCCTGCTTGTGCTCTCTCTCTCTCTCTCTCTCATTCACTCTCTCCCTCAAATAAATAAATATATATATATTTTTAAATAGCTCCTTGTACCCCAGCATGCTCCATATTTTACTCTGCTTTCTTCTTCATAGTATTTGTCAGCATCTAAAATATTTATTTGTAGTTCAGTCTTATATCCCTCCATGTCACTCCATGAGAGGAATGGCTCTATGCCTTTTGGTTCACTGCTATATCCTCAGCATTCTACCTAGCACATGGTTAGAGCACAATGACTGTTAAATTAGTGCTGCATGAAGGAAGAGCCACTAACAAATATGGAGATATCAAAGAGGCTTTACGGATGAGCTGACATTAAAGCTAAATTTTAAAGAAAAGGTAGAGCATTATTTAAAAAGAGAGCAAGACCTACTTGTGATCTCTGTCTGTCAAATAAATAAATAAATAAAATCTTTTAAAAATTTTAAAAAATAAAAAGAGATCAAGAAAGGACTTTCTAGGGGCACCTGGGTGGCTCAGTGGGTTAAAGCCTCTGCCTTCGGCTCAGGTCATGATCTCAGGGTCCTGGGATCAAGCCCCGCATCAGGCTCTCTGCTCAGCGGGGAGCCTGCTTCTCCCTCTCTCTCTACCTGCCTCTCTGTCTACTTGTGATTTCTCTCTCTGTCAGATAAATAAATAAAATCTTTAAAAAAAAAAAAAAAAGAAAGGACTTTCTAGCTAGCTGTATGGAAGGAAGGGTAATATAATCAACAGTTAGTGTCGCATGAAAATTAGGAAGAGGTCTGATGACAATGAAAGCAAATTCAGGTGGGAAAAAAATAGATTATTTTTCAACATATTCTTTTACATGTCATACTTGATATATAATAAAGTATAATACATAATATAATACATAATACATGTGGATCTTACATTTATATATAAAGAATAATATATATATGTGTGTATATATATATATATATATAAAATATGCATAATTGACTACATTTTTATATTAGTCCTCTTAGGTTAGTCCTTTGCTGGCAGAGCTACTAAGATGTTTGCATTTTTTTTTTTGAGGCTTATAGTCATTTTAAGAGTCTGTATTTGAAAGCATTTAGAAAAACAATTAAAAAAGAAATATCAGAAACTATGTGGAGTCTAGAAAATAAGACAAATGAATAAACAAGCAAAAGCAGAGTCAGACCTCTGAATACAGAGAACAAACTGATGGTTGTTCAGAGGGCAGGGGTGTGGGAAATGGGCAAAAATGGATAAAGGACAGTGGGAGGTACAGACTTCCAGTTATAGAATGAATAAGTCACATGGAGATAAAAGGCACAGGATAGGAAATATAGTCAGTGATATTATAAGAGTGTTGTGTGGTGACAGATGACAGCTTGTGATGAGCAGAGCATAGCATATAGAGATGTTGAATCACTATATCGTACATCCGAAACTAATGTGACGTTGTGTGTTGATTATACTGAAAAAAAAATTCCAAATTAACTTAATATGTGTGTCAACTATACCAAAAATATTTTTAAAAAACTATTTTATTTTGCTTTCTCCTTTACATATAAAGTTATGATTTCATAAATACTGACATGGGTGGTAAAGTGAAAAACTATCATCTTTCCTTACAGCTAATAGAATTTAGCTTCAGGTTAACCAACTTAGTAAAAAGTTTCTTAAAACATAAATTATTGAAAAGATTACAAAAACTGAAAAAAACAAATTTTTGAATAACTATTCAAGAGCATTAACCAGTAAAAATACATGAATTCTGTTGTAATAACATGTAACCATCTTAAATGTTGGGATATTTTTGTTTGACTAGAATTACCACGGAATTTTTATTTACCCAAACCTAGAGTCAAAAGGTATTTAGATTACTGCTATGAACTTGCCAAATGGGTGAGTAATCACTGGTTGTTTTAGAGACAAATCTTAAATGTTCAGTTGCTTTACACAAAAAAAATCTATTATTCACTTATGCTCCATCAAATATGGGCTGACAGGAGGACATGGGGCAGGTTCTCCTCGGTCTGAGGGTTCTGGGATCCAAGCTTCCTCCATCTTCTGTTCTTGTCATCATCTCAACACAGGGCCTCTTAAGTTTGCAGTGTCAGGGAAAGTGAGAGCAGCCAGCTAGCACAAAGGATTGCTAACGCCTTGTTTTGCAAATGATACATGTCCATTCATAGTGGCTTACTTAATAGTTTTGTTTTCAAGGGAAGCTGGGAGTTTAGTCTTCCAAAATGCCCAAGAAAAAGAGAGCATCGAGATATACAAGAACTCTAGTTATCACCAACCACCCTTGAGGGAAGTGTGGGAACATTAGGAAATTTGTACAAAAGTGAATGTTGCTCTCTCCTCAATTTTCTATTTTCCCAACAGTGTTCTTATTTAGCATTTCCACCCCAAATCCTGATTTTCTTTTAAATATCAAATAGAATAATCTCACCTACTCATTAGTAAATTACTCAACATCCTGCATAGGCTTTCTGTTAACACAGAGTGTAAATTCTACATTTTTCTTTTTCTTCTCCTGTTTTACTATCTCAGTTGCAACACTTCCATATCTGAGTATTAAAGCAGTGCTAAACACACATTTTTTAAAAATTGCTTGCTGTTCAAAATTGTAAGTCAAATCTCTCTAAAAAATAATATTTCTACAGATATTTATCTACTATCAGGGTTGGAGGGTGCAGAAGAATTCAACACTGTCTTTCCATTTAGGCTATAATTCTAAAAGCAACAACCACCGTATGTAATACTTTGCTAATAACGAAGGACAGCCAGCATATAATTAAGTACAAAATGTTTAAAGAAGGTAAATGAAGTTCATGTGTGATGCAAGCTTTGCAAAGGAGTGTCAGTTTTTCAGACCCTGAACCAATATGGATAATTAGACTTCAGTGATTTGTGCATTGTTGGGGTCATTAACAGAGGTGAGTATGCTCTTAAGACAAAAAGCAGAACAGATCATATCACAGTGGTTACAATGACATGGGTGGAGCTACAGAGTATAATGCTAAGTGAAATAAGTCAGAGAAAGACAAATACCATATGATTTCACTCATATGTGGAATTCAAGAAACAAAGTGAGCAAAGGGACAAAAAGAGAGGTAGGGGGGAAAAACCAAGAAACACTTTAACTATAGAGAACAAACTGATAGTCACCAGAGGGGAGCAGTGTGGAAGGATGGGTGAAATACATGTTGGGGATTAAGGAGGGCACTTGCGATGAGCACCAGGTGTTATATGGAAGTATTGAAAAACTATTGTACACCTGAAATGTTAAGTTCCTGGAATTTAAACAAAAACTTAAATAAAAAAATCTAGGGATGCCTGGGGTGGCTCAGTTGGTTGAGTGCCTGCCTTCAGCTCGGGTAACAATCCCAAAATCCTAGGAGTGAGTCCCTCATTGGGCTCCTTGTTTAGTGGGAAGTCTGCTTTTCTCTCTGCCTACTACTCCCCATGCTTGTGCACTCTCTCTCTCTCTCTCTCTCTCTGACAAACAAATAAATAAAATCTTTTTTGAAAAAAGCATCTAAAAAATCTACACTGATAATTTAAATGAAGAATTAGTCAAAGGATACTCGCAGATCAAAATAAATCTTGACTATGCCATTTTGATTATTGATGGTTAATTCCAAGAGCAAAGACTTTAAACCCCACTTATAAAGCAATTAATACCATTTTTTACTCTGTTTTGAAGTGTGGCCAAGGTGAGAGAATTTACTCTGATCCATGATCAGATGCTATGATATCTAAATTCTGAAACATGTTAAAACATGAGAACAAAGGACATTTTCTGATTTAGTTTCCAAGATATCCATATGATTATAATCAACAGAAAGGGGGGAAAAAAGAGTTATTTCTACTGGCTCTATAGATTCTCTAGACAGGCTAAAATGATTACGGGCATCTTTTATCAAGAAATTTAAATCATTTCAGCAAAATTCATTTCAGTTTTAATTGAAAATATATTAGTGTTATTCATGAAATTTCAATCCAGCTACTGCAAAATAGAAAAATAAAAGCAGGGGCTCAAGTAATAACTTGGCAGGATTATTTTGATGTTTAATTCATTTTCATCACTCAAATGGCTTTTCCTAGTGTATCTGCCATTTTAATAAGGATCCAGATCTTATACATAGACACAAATTACTTCTAGATAATATTCCCCAAATTCAAGCAGCATGCATATTTGAAATAGATAATAATGTGTGGCCGTGTTTAGTTCCAAAAGGGATACATGGACCCAGATATTTACAGCAGCATTATCTATAATAGCTAAATTATGGAAACAGCTCAAGTGTCCATGGACTGATGAATGGATAAAGAAGAGGGGCTAGATAGAGATAGATATAGGAATATTGCTTAGACATGAAAAGGAATGAAATCTTGCCATTTACAATGACAAGGATATAGCTAAAGAGTATTATGCTAAGCAAAATATGTTAGAGAAAGAAAAACACCATATGATTTCATTCATATGTGGAATTTAAAAGACAAAACAAATGAACAAAGGGGAAAAAAAGAGAGAGGGAGACAAATCAAGAAACATACTCTTAACTATAGAGAACAAACTGATGGTTGCTAGTGGGGAAGTGGGTAGAGTGTTGGGTGAAATAAGTGACAGGAATTAAGAAGCACACTGTTGTGATGAGCACTGCATGTCCTGTGGAAGTGCTGAATCACTACTTCGTATACCTGAAAGTAATTTAGTACTGTGTGTTGACTAACTAGAATTTCAATAAAAACTTTAAAAATAGGGGTGCCTGGGTGGCTCAGTCAGTGAAGCATCTGCCTTCAGCTCAGGTCATGATCCCAGGGTCCTGGGATCCAGCCCAACACTGGGCTCTCCAATCAGCCAGGAATCTGCTTCTCCTTCTCCTGTGATCTCTCTCACTTTTGTCTCTCTCAAGTAAATAAATAAAATCTTTTAAAAAACCACATGAATTTAAAAAAATTATAATATTTAATAACTCAATATCATGACCATCCCTTGTACTGTTTCAAGGTGCAAGATGACATTAAGTTTTCCTCAATTTTTAAATTATATCATGGGTTTGTAAAAATCTTATCAATAAAGTTTGAAACTTTGGAAAAAAATAAAATGAACTAAACCTTAAGTCTCTGTTATTGAATCTGAGACCCTAATATAAATAAAAATTTTGCAGATATCATCATTTTGCATGGAAAAATAGTCTCAGGTTCTAGAGTAACCAAAAAGACAATTTCATGTGTTTTTTTTTTTTTTAAGATTTTATTTATTTGTCAGAGAGAGAGAGAGCGTGCACAAGCAGGGGGATCAGCCTGTAGAGGAGAAAAAGGCTCCCTGATAAGTAAGGAGCCCAATGTGGGACTTGATCCCAGGACCCTGGGATCATGACCTGAGTTAAAGGCAGATGTTTCACTGACTGAGCCACCCAGGCATCCTGAAAACATGATGTTCTAATGAGAAAAACAAATTACCAATTTCTTAGTATTCATTTATGTCAGAATAAACATTTGTAGAGCAATCCATATAATAAAGAGCACGAGGACTATTTAATTAGATGTAAAAACTAAACTTTAATATAATAGGGTAAATAAGGGGTAAATATCTTGTCTTTTCTGATCAAGTAAAGGTATATTGAATTTTGGCTGAAATTATTATAAAATTTGTAGTACAAAGAGTAAGTGCTCTATGACCATCATAAGCTTTAGGGTACAAACTGATTCCTTAGTATAAAAATTTTTACTATATCAGATAAACATTCATAAAACAAGTTGGAAGCATATTTCTAGTGCTTATGGTTTTCTTTAATGTGACAGTCTCCCAATGCCAATATATATGCAATATGTCTAGAATTCCAAAAGTACATGGAACAGAATACAAAAGAAAATACTGGAGGGACGAGAGTTCATAGTAATCACCATGTGCATATCATGACTATTTTCTTTTTACATTAATCAAGAATAGATTTGCTTCAAAACTAAAACTTGATCAAAGTTTACTTTTTCTAATTGATCTGACTATAAATATGTAGAATGTTTTCTAAATTAAAAATATTTCATTTTTTGGTGAATAATATACTTAATGATGCATAATTAATTAAATGTTACCTGTTGTAAAAATGATAGAAGTCCAATAAAATTTTGGGTAAAACATAAGTATCAGAGCCAAAAAAGAAAAAGAATCCAGGTTCTATTTGTAGACGTGCCATATTGGTAAGACAAGCTTAAATGTGTATGTTTTTGTTTAAGAAGATAAATTTTACATTAAAAATAAACTGCTACAAATGAAAGTATTGAGTTCATAAATTGAGATTTTAGAGAATACTGTTTATTTTACTTGTCATTGTACTTCATTAACATGAAATAACTTAATTCAAAAAAACATTTGTGTTTAAATGATGTTTGACATTATGAAGGATGATGCCATCCTTGACTTCAAGTTGCTGACAGTCTAGTCAAAGAGAAAAACTTATATTTGTAGAAACTATAAAGAGCAATATAAAGCACAATGAAGCACACTTAAATACAAAAATATAGTTTGACATGATACAATGTTGAAAGGTCAAATATAAGAGAGATAAATATACCCAGAATGCTCAGATAAGGAAACCCTCATAGATAGGGATAGACTTCAGATATATTCTTAAGGATAGATGAGACAGACTTAGGAGAATAGAAGCAGTTGAAAAAAGTAGGAATTTCATTCATTTACATGTTATCTCCAATGACTTAAGTAACTAAGAAAAGGTGTTTAAATTGTCATAATCATCCCCCAAATACTAACAAGATAATTCTTAATAACAGAGGAACTATATTATTCCATTCAAAATTCATACGTCCACGCTTTTGCAGACTTTTATATCACTAAATAATCTTTATTTATTCAAATGTTAACTTTGTTTATTAAATGATTTGTATAGTGTTGTGTTTTTTTATAACTGGCTCAAATAAAATGTTTAAGACTCTCATTGAAAGTAAAGGGAAAAAAGTAAGTCCTTATAAATATTTACCACACTCCAAGGAATAAAGTCCTACATGGCACATAGATACAAGAGTTGCTGACCTTGTACTGACATCTTTCTGTTGAGCAAGTTATGTTTGGGGGATTCTTTTTTTTTTTAAGAAAAAATAGGAATAGAGCTTCATGAATAATAACCCTCCTTTGGAAATGATCCAAGATAGCCTTGGGCTAAATCTTTGACATTCATTTTTAGCTTAGAGTAAAGTTTCTGACAGTTACATACAACAGGCTATGCAAGTTTAAAATTGATCTCAGAAAGAAATGGGAGTATGGTATGATAAATTGAACCAAATGAGGTGATTTTTAAAAAAAAAATAAATGGCTCTTGAGATCTTTATAAAAAGAAAATGAAGAGCTTTTGATACCAATGTGCCATCTCTTAACAGAAAACAATATCAAGGACCTAGGAGGGTGCACACTCTGATTACAGCTATTAGCAATTGCAATAATAATGTTTTATTTTCTACCAACCATAAGGCAGCAAAGTGAAAAGTATGTCTATGCTTTGTGAACAATGCAACACAACCTGAATTTTTTTTGCCATCAAAACAAGGAAAACAATAAAAATACATCATATGTTTATTAAAATTAAAAAAAAATAAAATAAAAAATTAAAAAAAAACAAGGAAAATAGAAACTGTATGTAAAATAGTCCATTTTTAGAGTTAAACCCATTTGTAAATTGATAGGATTCTATTTAAATATTCCCCCATCAGTGTTATCTACCTACACCAATAGAGAATCAAAAGGAAAGCCTTGCGTGTATTACTTCTGTCTACTTCAACAAAAGAACTAGTTTCTTATGTATATTAATTATATTGTGGCTCTCTTGGGAAAAAATTTTAAAGATAATTTTTTGTTATGTTTCTTCCATGAAAATTACAATTTATCTTTTTCTCAAGTGCCTAACTTTTCTCAAGCAGCCTGACTGATGGGTGAATGAAAGAAGAAACATATCAATAAAAGATTGGGACTTTGTTTTATACATAATTTCAGAAAAAGAATAATAGGGAAGGGGCAAGACTAGTTGAAATAATGGAGCACAGGATTTAAATTAATAAAAGGAAGTAGAGACATAATTCTTCTGATAATTAAAATGTGAAAGCGTCAAAATAATCTATGAAATAAGAGGTCAGAATGAAATAAAAATGACAGCTGATAATGATCAGAGAATAAAATGTTTGAAATTCAGACTTCTGAAGTTTTCAGTGACGACCAGATTTAAAGTATGGCCATGGAATAAGATGTTTGGCATAGAATAAGCATAAAGTTCACTAGAGATGAAGAGGTTAATGAACTTAAAGATTAGAGGCTTATTTGTCTTACTAATAATTTTTTAAATGAAGAACATTTTTACAAAGGCTGATCTATGTATTTCTCTTGAATCTTACTGATTCAGTCTTCACCAAGCTGCAGACTGTTCTGCATGCTAAATTTGACACACTGTCTATTTGTGCATGGTCCATGAATTAAGAATGGTTTTACATTTTTAAATGTTTGAAACAAATTTTTAAAATAATATTATTTAGTGAAATTTAATATCTATATAAAATTCAAACTTCAGTATCTGCAAATAACTTGTTATTGGAACATAGCATACCCATTGTTTTACATATGGTCTGTGGCTGCTTTTGTGCTTCAAGAGCAGAGTGGAATCATTGCCACATTGATCACAAAGCTTAGAATATTTGCTATCTGATCTTTTCCAGAAATATTTGCAGACATCTGGACTATACAAAGTCAGAGGTCTAAAGGGTAAGATATGACCAGATTTTTATAATAGGTGCTACATAAGGGTTATTATTGTCACAGATGTTTTATGTGTATTAAATATGTAAAGCCTGCTGATAATTTGATCATTGACTATGACTCTACATTCAGTGGGATTTCTTTAGACATATAATGGATAATATTAGTATTTTGCTTCCAAGTATCTTCTTGCTCTTATAAACCATGAATATACTTGGTCCTTATTTGATAATTGATGAAATAGGTTGAGAGAGCAAAGCAAATCACCCAAGGTCACATCAGGAAGTTGCATTGTATTAAAGCAAAGACAGTATTTTCTAATCCCAAAGTCTATATTCCCTTTTAATGTGCAACATGGATTCCTACAAAGTGCATAATATTATTCTGGAACTACTCTGTTCAAGGAATAGTGATCATACTCTGATGTCCAACACATGACTGAGCTGATAATTTTTCTCAATTCATGAGCAACAGTACTCTTCATAGACAAATCAACTCCAGCTTGTGTGTCATTTGTTAAAACAGCCACAGTTAAAAAAAAAAAAAAGAAGAAGAAGAAGCTGTGCTGAAGATCAGTACTTTTAAACATATAGACTTTCAGAGGGTAGATAGCTCTGGTTTATTTAAAAAATTATTGACTATTGACTACTTGCTGGTTAACACTTGAATTTAGAATAGTTATAATTTGGTATTGTTAAAAACTGTTTTAGAACATGTAAATCGGTATTTTAATGGAATGTTTTGTTAGTATTGTCATCATATTCTGAAATTATAAATTGACCTGAGAAAAACAACTGTATTTTTTTAAAAGATTTTATTTATTTATTTGACAGAGAGAGAGATCACAAGTAGGCGGAGAGGCAGGCAGAGAGAGAGGAGGAAGCAGGCTCCCCACTGAGCAGAGAGCCCAATGCGGGGCTTGATCCCAGGACCCTGGGATCATGACCTGAGCCGAAGGCAGAGGCTTAACCCACTGAGCCACCCAGGTGCCCCAAACAACTGTATTTTAAATTAAGTAAGCTTCTATCCCTAATTTCTCTCTCTGAATGCAGGGTTCCCATCATAATGTATAAGTACTTTTACTTACCAGTTTTTCAATAATCCCTAAATTGCTCAATATTATTTATTTAATGAGTGTTTAAAAATTAATTAGTTTTTAAACTGATACCTTTCAGTTACTACTCAGAAAGTAAATGGGCTAAACACTCCAATCAAAAGACACAGAATATCAGATTGGATTTAAAAAAAAATAGGACGCATTGACATGCTGTTTACAAGAAACTAATTTTAGACCCAAAGACACCACCAGATTGAAACCGAAGGGATGGAGAACCATTTATCATGTTAATAGCATCAAAATAAAGTGGGAGTAGCAATCTTTATATCAGATAAACTAGATTTTAAACCAAAGACTATAATAAGAGATGACGATGGACACTATATTATCATAACAAAGGGTATATCCAACAAAAAGATATAACAATTATAAATATTTATGCTCTTAAATTAGGAGTAGCCAGTTAATATTAATTACAAAATTAAATTAATAACAAAATTAAGCACATTGATAATAATATAATAATAGTAGGAGATTTTAACATCCCACTCACAGCAATAGACAGATCATCTAAGCAGAATATCAATAAGGAAACAAGGGCTTTGAATGACACACTGGACGAGATAGACTTAACATCATATTCAGAGCATTTCATTCTAAAGCAACAGAATATACATTCTTCTTGAGTGTGCATGGGACATTCTCCAGAATAGATCACATATGAGGTCACAAATCAGGTCTAAACTAGTATCAAAATCTTGAGATTATTCCATGCATATTTTCAGACCACCATACTTGAACTTAATCACAAGAGAAAATTTGGAATGAACACAAATACATAGAGGTTAAAGAGAATCCTACTAAAGAATGATTGGGTCAACTAGGAAATTAAAGAAATATTTTTAAAAATTAATGGAAACAAATGAAAATGAAAACACAACAGTTTAGGACCTTTGGGATGCAGCAAAGGTGGTCCTAAGAGGGAAGTGTATAGCAATACAAGCCTTTCTTAAGAAACAAGAAAAGTCTCAAATATACAACCTAAACATACACCTAATAGAGCATGAAAAGAAGGGTAAATAAAGCCTAAATCAAGCAGGAGAAGAGAAATAATAAAGATAAGAGCAGAAATCAATGAAATAGAAATCAAAAGAACAGTAGAATAGAGCAGCAAACTAGGAGCTGGTTCTTTAAAAGAATTAATAAGAAGAGAGCCTGGCCAGACTTATCAAAAAGAAAAGAGAAAAGATCCAAATAAATAAAATCATAAAAGAAAGGAGAGATCATAACCGACACCAAAGAAATACAAACAATTATAAGAGAATATTTTGAGCTATTATATGCCAACAAATTAGGCAATTTGGAAGAAATGAATGCATTCCTAGAAACATACAAACTGAAACAAGAGGAAATAGAAAACCTGAGCCTTTAAAACCTTTTACCAAAACTGAAACAAAAGGAAATAGAAAACCTGAGCAGACCTGTAACCAGCAAAGAAATCAAATCAATAACCAAAAACCTCCCAACAAACAAGAGTCTAGAGTGAGATGGCCTCCCAGTGGACTTCTACCAAACATTTAAGTAAAAATTAATACCTATTCTTCTGAAGCTTTTCTGAAAAATAGAAATGGAAGGAAAACTTCCAAACTCATTCTATGAGGCCAGCATTACCTTGATCCTAAAATGTGACAAAGACCCCACCAAAAAGGAGAATTACAGACCAATATCCCTAATGAACATGGGTGCAAAATTCTCACCAAGATACTGGCTAATAGGATACAGCATTACATTAAAAGGATTATTCACCATAACCAAATAGATTTATTCCTGGGCTGCAAGGTGGTTCAACATCCAAAAAACAATCAATGTTCTACACTGCATCAATAAAAGAAAGGACAAGAGCCTTATTATTCTCTCAATCAAGCAGAAAAAGCATTTAACAAAATACAGCATCCTCTTTTGATAAAAACTCTCGGCAGTATAGGGATAGAGAGAACATACCTCAATATCATAAAAGCCATATACAAAAAACCCACAACAAATATCATATCATCCTCAAGGGGAAAAACTGAGCGCTTTTCTCCTAAGGTCAGGAACATTACAGGAATGTTCACTCTCACCACTGTTGTTGAACATAGTGCTAGAAGTCCTAGCCTCAGCAATCAGACAACAAAAAGAAATAAAAGGCATCTAAATTGACAAAGAATAAATCAGTCTCTTACTCTTTGCAGATGACATGATACTCTACATGGAAAATCCAGAAGGCTCCACCCCAAAATTGCTAGAACTCATACAGGAATTCAGCACAGTGGCAGGATATGAAAATCAGTGAACAGAAGTCAGTTGCATTTCTACACACTAACAATGAGATAGAAGAAAGAGAAATCAAGGAATCAATCGCATTTACAATTGCACCAAAACCCATAAGATACCTAGGAATAAACCTAACCAAGGTGGTAGAGGATGTGTACTCTGAAAACTATAGAACACTTATGAAAGAAATTGAGGAGCGGGGGGTGGGAGGTTGGGGGAACCAGGTGGTGGGTACTAGGGAGGGCACGGATTGCATGGAGCACTGGGTGTGGTGAAAAAGCAATGAATACTGGTACGCTGAAAAGAAATACAACATTAAAAAAAAAAAAGAAATTGAGGAAGATACAAAGAAATGGAAAAACATTCCATGCTCACGAATGGAAGAACAAATACTATTAAAATGTCTACGCTACCCAAAGCAATCTGCACATTCAATGTAATCTTTATCAAAATATCAACATTTTTTCACATAGCTAGAGAAAACAATCCTAAAATTTATATGGAACTGGAAAAGACCCTGAATAGCCAAAGGATTGTTGAAAAAGAAAACCAAATCTGCTGGCATCGCACCTCCGGACTTCAAGCTCTATTACAAAGCTGTAATCATGAAGACAGAATGGTGCTGGCACAAAAACAGACACATAGATCAATGGAACAGAATAGAGAGCCCAGAAATAGACACTCAACTCTATGGTCAACTAATCCTTGACAAAGCAGGAAATTATATCCAATGGAAAAAAGGTAGTCTCTTTAAAAAAATGGTGTTGGGAAAATTGGACAGTCACATGTAGAGGAATGAAACTGGACCATTGCCTTATACTGTTCACAAAAACAAACTCAAAATGGGTGAAGGACTTCCGTGTGGGAAAGGAACCCATCAAAAACCTAGAGAACACAGGCAGCAATATCTGTGATCTCAGCCACAGCAACCTTTTGCTAGACACATCTTTAAAGACAAGGGAAACAAAGGCAAAAATGAACTATTGGGACTTCAAGATAAAAAGCTTTTGCACAGCAAAGGAAACAGTCAACAAAATTAAGAGACAACCTACAGAATGAGAGAAGATATTTGAAAATGTCTTATCAGATAAAAGTTAGTATCTAAACTCTATAAAGAACTTATCAAACTTGGGCTCTTAGGTGGCTCAGTTGGTTGGATGACTGCCTTCAGCTCATGTCAAAATTCCAGAGTCCCAGGATTGAGTCCTGCATGGGACTCCCAGCTCCACAGGGAGTCTGCTTCTCCCTCTGACCTTCTCCTCTTTCATGCTCTCTCTCACTCTCTCTCTCAAATGAATAAATAAAATCTAGAAAAAGAAAAAAAAAAAAGAAAGAAAGAAAGAAAAGAAAAAAGAACTTATCAAACTCAACACCAAAAAACAATCCAGTCAAGAAATGGGCAAAAGACATGAACAGACATTTCTCCAAAGAGGATATACAAATGGCTAACAGACACATGAAAAAATGCTCACCATCCCTCAGCATCAGGGAAATATGAATCAAAACCATAATGTGATACCACCTCACACCAGTCAGAATGGTTAAAATTAACAACTCAGGAAACAATAGATGTAGAGGACACAGAGAAAGGGGAACCCTCTTAAACTGTTGGTGGGAATGCAGTGTGGTACAGCCACTCTGGAAAGCAGTATGGAGGTTCATCAAAAAGTTAAAAATAAAGCTACCCTATGACCCAACAACTGCAGTACTAGGTACTTATGCAAAGGTTACAAACATAGTGATTTGAAGGGGCACATGCACCTTAATATTTATAGCAGCAATGTCCACAACAGCCAAACTATGGAAATAACCCAGATATCCATCAACAGATAAATGGATAAAGAAGATGGGTATATGTATGTATGTATGTATAAACACATACAAATAAACCCTTGCACTCATGTGCATGCAATGGAATATTACTCAGCCACCAAAAAGAAAGATATCTTGCCATTTGCAACAGTATGGTAAATGAAATAAGTCAGTCAGAGAAAGACAAATATATGATTTCATTCATATGTGGAATTTAAGAAACAAAATGAATGAACACAGGGGAAGGGAAGGAAAATAAAATAAGATGAAATGAGAGGGAAACAAACCATAAGAGACCTAACTATAGGAAACAAACAGGGTCACTGAAGGGGAGGTAGGTAAGAGGTTGGGATAACTGGGTGATGAGCATTAAAGAGGGCACTTGATGTAATGAGCACTGGGTATTGTATCACTAAATTCGACATCCGTAACTAATAATACACTATGTGTTAGTTAAATTGATTTTTAATAAAAAACGAAAATGAAATAGTTTTTGCCAATAATTAAGAACAGCTTCAACATAAATACCCTCTCCTCCGTAGGTAAATTCATCAATATTAGCAACTTTTAAATTGACAACTATGCCTGGAAAATCTATGCTCGCAAAAGCATAGGACTAGATACTATGAAGGTACACTTTCATATGGCATTCCAAAAACTTATATATAGGATCTCACACATTGAGACAAAATTAAAAACAGCACATAAGTTAACAGAGAATCAAAATTACAAATTGGTAGTCCATTTGTGACTACAGAATCTACAATATAATTTCCTTTAGAGGCATTGGGATATTTGCGTCTATGATTTTTGATTATTGGAGTGTAGCATACTTAAATGATCAGGAGCAGGGATGGTAGGGAAAGAAAATCGCTTTACAGTTATCTGAGCCTAGAATCTATCTCCAATTTACATAATGGATAAAATATTTCATGCATGAGTTACTATATGCTCAAGAATAATACTGCTATAAAAATTGGCAAAAAAAATTATATTTCAGCTGTAATGTTATCAAGACTTGTTCACTATATTAGATAACTTTGTCATTGAATACAAAGCCAGTTGCAATTATGGATCAATTTATTTGGGTCACCAATGTAAAACATCTATACTGGTCTATAAAACATCTATACTAGTCTACAATTTTTGCTCTCTTATTCTGAGTAAGTTTATGCAGTTCTAATAGTTTCATAGTGCATTCTGGCATTGAAGTATCAAAATATTTACATATTACATAGAGATTATATTATTAAAATAATTTATACTCATTTTATTTTTTCTATACAACTAGGATATTATATTAACTTTCAAAATACATTCATTGCTTGATTATATTATCCATAAAATATGGGGGAAGAGGTACGAAGTATTTTTTGTAAAAGTAGACTTTGAGCCTCCTATGACTAAAAATTACACTTAGAGACAATGTACCTTACAAGTCCAGAGCAGAGAACTTGCTGCAGATTTAGAATGAGCATGAAAGACTTCATGGAAATTTGAACTGACTTTTCAGAACTACATACAAGTATGTATGAGAGGAGTGGAGATTCTATGACCCACCTGCTTAACAGCTTGAGCAATTAGGGATGTAAATCCCAAAACATTTTCAGAGCTGTATACACATTCCCACTAAATGAAGGGCTCTCATGGGAAGATTAGGGTAAGAAGGAACCTCAAGGGCTTGGAAAAACCAAAATTGGGCATTGTTACAGAAGAAAGGGATTGTAACACAAAATGTTTGGTTTTATGCTAGCTGCTGCTATTGGCAAATGGATGACCTATTCAAAATGTGTTTTTCAAACATTAATCAGGAAGGGGAATAAACAAACACTAAATTGAAATGTTATCTCAGGAAAAGAACGATCAATAATAAAAAGATTTCAGCGGAGGAAGGGGGTTTTGAGAACATTTTGAAACTGGATATTTATTGTGAGATTAAAAAAAATACACTCAAGTGGCAGCCCAGATTTTGATAAGGGATTTTAAATATTTGGTTGTGTTTACTATGTCAAAAAAGACAAAAACAAAACAAAACAAAGCAAAAAAACAACATCAAGGAAAGCCTGCACTCCTTAGCCAAAGGATGAAGAAAGTTGCTGCCTGAGAAGCCAGACACATCAGGACTATAATTGCTTCAATCCAGCCAGACACCACAGAAAAAACTTTAGCCCCTACTACCCTCTTTAAATAAATAAATAAAATAAGTGGACAGCCTAGATTTTCATTCCCACCTGTGGTAACAAGGCCCTAGCCCTGCTGGGAAGGTGCCAGATGGAACCTAGTGAGGATTTGGGGTATTCTCTGCCTCCAGTGGGTCCTAAGTGTCTCTGCTGGACTTAATGTCAGTGTAGAGGCCTACTGAGAAGCCTGGATTTCCACCCCCATGAAGCAGTAATGAGGTGAGACCCTGGCCTCCCAATGTGAGTATCACAGTGTCAGAAAAGGCCTGTTAAGAGGGAAGATATAAATAAGATCCCAAATCTAGTAATGCCCAATGCCCAAGACTCAATTAAAAATCAAGTCATACCAAAACCCAGGAGCATTGCACTTGAATGAGAAAATACAATCAACAAAAAACAACCTGATTTTCAAATATCTGACAAATGTTTTAAAGTAGCCATCATAAAAGGCTTCAACTGGCAATTATAAACACACTTGAAACAACAAAAAAAAATAGCAAGTTTCAGCAAAGAAATAGAAGATATGGAGAAAAATCAAAGTGAAATCTTAGAACTAAAAAATATAATAACCAAATTTAAAAAAGAAAGAAGGAAAGAAAAACCTCACAGTTGGGCTCAGTGAGAGAATAAAGAGCACAGACTAAAGAATCTGTGAATTTGAAGATTAATAGTAGAAATTACTTGGGTGCCTGGGTGACTCAGTGAGTTAAGCCTCTGCCTTCAGTTCAGGTCATGATCTCAGGGTCCTGGGATCAAGTCCCACATCGGGCTCTCTGCTCAGCAGGGAGCCTGCTTCCCCTTCTCTCTCTGTCTGACTCTCTGCCTACTTGTGATCTCTGTATGTCAAATAAATAAAATCTTCAAATTAAAAGTGCATACCTCACACATAAAGAAACTGAAATGAGCATGGAATACCTTTCCATTTGTTTGTGTCATCTTTAATTTCAGCAATGTTTTATAGTTTTTAAAGTACAGACCATTCACCTCTCTGGTTAAGTTTATTCTCAGGTGCAATTATAAATAGATTGTTAATTTCTTTTTCTGCTACTGCATTATTAGTGTATAGAAATGAAACCATCTTCTGTATTAATTTTGTATCCTGCAATTTTACTGTATTTGTTTATCAGTTCTAGTCTTTTATTGGAGACTTCAGGGTGTTCTATATATAGTATCATACCATCTGCAAGTAGTAAAAGTTTGACTTCATTCTTACCAATTTGAATGCCTTTCTTTTTTTTCTTTTTCTTCTCTGATGTTATCTATAGCTAGGACCTCCAGGACTGTGTTGAATAAAAGTGATAAAAATAGACATCCTGGTCTTATTCCTGATCTTAAAGGGAAAATTCTGTTTTTCACCTTTAAGAATTAAGTTAGCTATGAGTTTTTCATAAATAGTCTTTATCATGTTGAAGTATGTTTCCTCTAAAGTTATTTTATGAATAATTTTTATCAGGAATGGATGTTTTTGTCAAATGCTTTTACTGCATCTGCTGAGATGATCATGTTGCTTTCATCCTTTCTCTTATTGATGTGATGCATCACATTGATTGATTTGCAAATATTGAGCCACCCTTGCACCCCTGGAATAAATCCCACTTGATCATGGTGAATGACTTTTTGAATGTATTGTTGGATTTGGTTTGCTAGTATTCTGTTGAGGATTTTTGTATCTATGTTCATCAGAGACATTGACCTGTAGTTCTCTTTTTTCATAGTGTCTTTATCTGGTTTTAGTATCAGGGCAACACTGACCTCATAGAATGAATATGGAAGCTTTCCTTCTTCTTCTATTTTTTGTAATAGTTTGAGAAGAATAGGTATTAACTCTTTAAATGTTTGGTAGAAATCACCTGTGAAGCCATCTGGTTCTGGACTTTTGTTGAGGGTTTTATAAATTTTTTATTCAATTTCATTGCCAATAATCATCAGTCTGTTCAAATTTTCTATTTCTTCCTAATTTGGACCTGGAGGTTATATATTTCTAGGAACATCCATTTCTTCTAGGTTTTCCAGTTTGTTGGCATATAATCTTTCATAATAAACTCTCACAACCCTTTGTATTTCTGTGTTATCTTTTGTTACTTCTCCTTCAGTTCTGATTTTGAGTCCTCTTTCTCCTTTTTTGTAAGTCTGGCCAAAAGTTTATCAAGTTTATTTACCTCTTGAGAGAATCAGCTCCTTGTTTCATTTTTATATTCTTTTTTATTAATTTTTTAGACTGTATTTCATTTATTTCTGCTCTAATCTTTTTTTTATTTTTGTTCCTTTTACTAGCTTTGGACTTTGTTCTTATTTTTCTAGCTTCATTAGGATCAAGGTTAAGTTGTTTGAGATTTTCCTCACTTCTTGAAATAGGACTTTATTGCTATAATCTTTCGTTCTAAAACAGCTTTTTTTTGCATCTCAAAATTTTGCACCATTGTGTTTTCATTTTCATTTGCATCCATGTATTTTTTAATTTTCTCTTTGATTTCTCAGTTGACTTATTCTTTTTATTAGCATATTATTTAACCTCCATATATTTGTGTTCTTTCCATATTTTTTTCTTATGATTACTTTCTAGTTTCATAGTGTTTGGGTCAGTAAAAATACATGATGATTTCAGTCTTTTTGAATTTATTTAAATTTGTTTTGTGGCCTAACATGTGATCTATTCTGGAGAATGTTCCATGTGTACTTGAAAATAATGTGGTTTTTTTGCTGGTTTAGGATGGAATATCTGTTATATCAAACTGCTCCAATGTGTCATTCAAAGTCACTGTTTCTTTGTTGATTTTCTATTTAGATAATCTATCCATTGATGTAAGTGGAGTCCTAAAGTCCCCTACTATTATTGTATTACTGTTGGATTTCCATTATGGCTGTTAATAGTTGCTTTATGTTTTGGGTGCTCTCATGTTGGGTACATAAATATTTATAATCATTATAGCTTCTTGTTGGGTTGTTTCCTTTATAATTTTGTAGTGTTCTTCTTTATCTCTATTTTAAAGTCTGTTTTGTCCAATATAAATATTGCTACCCCAGTTTTCTTTTTTTTTTTTTAATCAGCTCGAAACTCATCTTTCTAAATGACTTGACCTGATTCTTTTTTCTTAGATTTTTATTTTACTTATTTATTTGACAGACAGATCACAGGTAGGCAAAGAGGCAGGCAGAGAGAGAGAGAGGAGGAAGCAGGCTCCCTGCCGAGCAGAGAGCCCGATGCAGGACTCGATCCCAGGACCCTGAGATCATGACCTGAGCTGAAGGCAGAGGCTTTAACCCACTGAGCCACCCAGGTACCCCTACCCCAGTTTTCTTATTAAAATGTCTATACTACCCAAGGCAATGGGCAGATTTAATATAATCCCCCCATCAAAATACCAACAATATTTTTCACAGAACTAGTATAAATAATTCTAAAATTTGAGTGGAACAACAAAAGATCCTTAATATCCAAATAAATCTTGAAAAAGAGCAAAACTGGAGGTATCATAATCCCAGATACCAAGATATAATATAAAGCTGTGGTCATCAAAACAGTATGGTATTGGCACAAAAGCAGACACATGGAGAAATGGGACAAAGAGTCCCAAAATGAATTCACAATATTATGTACAACAAAGGAGGCAAGAATACACAATGGGAAAAAGACAGTCTCTTTAATGGTGTTGAGGAAACTAGACAGCTAGATGCAAAGGAATGAAGCTGGGCCAATTCTTATACCATACAAACAAAATTCAAATGAAATGGATTAAAGATCTAAATGGGAGACCTGGAACCATAAAACTCCAGTAGAAAACATAGGCAATAATTTCTATGACATTAACCATAGAAACATTTTTCTAGATATGTTTCCTCTGGCAAGGGAAACAAAAGCAAAAATAATTATTGGGGCAACATCAAAATAAAGAATTTTATACAGGGAAGGAAACCATAAACAAAAAGGCAAACAAAAAGGCAAACTGAATGAGAGAAGATATTTGCAGATGATAAATCCAATAAGGGGTTAATATCCAAAATATATAAAGAAATTACACAATGCAACAGACAAAAAATAGATAATCTAATTAAAATGGGCAGAATACATGAATAGATATTTTTTCAAAGACATAGAGATGGTCAACAGATACATGAAAACCTACTTAACATCACTAATCATCAGGGAAATGCAAATCAAAACATACCTCTCAGAAGGGCTAAAATCAAAAACACAAGAAACAATAAGCAGTGGCAAACATGTGGAGAAAAAGAAAACCTCATGAACTGTTGTTAGGAATGCAAACTAGTGCAGCTCCTGTGGAAAAGAGTATGAAGTTTCCTCAAAAATAAATAGAATTACCATATGATCCAGTAATTCCACTACTGGATATTTATCCAAAGAAATTAAAAACACTGATTCAAAAAGATATATGTTCCCCTATGTTTACTGCAGCGTTATTTACAATAGGTAAGATAGGGAAGCAATCCAAGTGCCCATCCATAAATAATGGATAAAGAAGAGGTGGTGTGTGTATGTATATACACCTCTGGAATATATATATCATCAAGCTGTATAAAAGAATGAGATCTTGCCATTTGCAACAACACTGATGGATCTACAGGCTATAATGCTAAGTGAAGTAAGTCAGAGAAAGACAAATACCATAAAATCTCAGTTATATATAGAATTTAAGAAAAAATGAATTAAAAAAAAAAAGAGACAAACAAGACTCTTAGAAAACCGGTTGCCATAGGGGAGGTGGGTAGGTTGATGGGTAAAACAGGGGAAGGAGATTAAGACTACACTTATCATGATGTGAGCACTGAGTAATGAATAGAATTACTGAATCATTATATCATACATCTGAAATTATGTAACACTATGTTAATTATACTTGAATAACTTTTTTAATTGAAAAAAATTAAAAGAATATTTGCCACGGTGGTTTACCTTGGCTGAGAATATTTGCCCAGGTGTTAAAAATTTTCTAGTAGTCCCATTAAAAAATTTAAAAATGAATAAAATATAATAATATATATAGTAACCAAAATTATCTAAAATGCTTTATAAATGTAATCATTCCAAAAATTAATAGTAAGAGTGTTTACGTTTTTATGCTGTTATAAAATCATGTACTTAGCACTAACAGCATATTTCAGCTCAGACTAGCTGGGTTCATGTACCAATAGCCCCATTTGTCTTTTGGGTATTATCACATTCTGTGGTGCCAGTCTACAGTGCTGGCAGGAGAAATTCCATGCATGGCACAGCAACAATGATGTTTGCTGCTCTCATCAAAGCTGTTGTTACAAGACTTCCCAGTATTGCTATACATCTCCTTAGACATTAATTAGAAGAATATTCCCCAGATATAATGTAGTTAAAAACTTCTATTTATAAGTACTTACGTATATAAAGATTCTCTTTGTACTTGGCAACAAAAAAAAATACAACAACAAATCTCATCTGAAGTCACCATTCAAAATTTGGTGCTAATGAAAACTGCCTCATGTAAAACTCCCCCCCTTTTAAAAAATATTTTATTTATTTATTTGACAGAGAGACACAGCAAGAGAGGGAACCCAAGCAGGGAGTTGGGAGAAGGAGAATCAGGCTTCCTGCTAAGCAGGGAGCCTGATGCGGGGCTCGATCGCAGGACTCTGGGATCATGACGTGAGCCAAAGTAAGAGACGCTTAACTGGCTGAGTCACTCAGGTGCCCCAACCTTCCTCTTTTTAATATCAAAATTTAAACTTATTAAAATTGACTCACTTTTGCCCAGTACATACGCTGAGGTTATGTTTTGATCTGCAAATGCTTTAATAAAACTAAAAAAACGGGAATTCATTGGTAATTATTTCTGACTGATCTCCAGTTCAATTCAGTAGGTATCAGTAAACTAACATCCTGACATCAGGGAAATGAAGAAGACTAAAAAGAAAAAGAGAAAAGAAAATAATGTTAATAAGAATGAATCTGGGGCACCTGGGTGGCTCAGTCAGTTAAGTGACTGACTTGATTTCATCTCAGGTCATGATCTCAGTGTGCTGGGATCCATGCTCAGCTTGGAATCTGCTTCAGATTCTCTCTTTCTCTCCCTCTGCCCCTTCTACTCATGCTCATGAGTGCTCTCTCAAATAAATAAATAAAATCTTTTTTTAAAAAAAATAAATCTGTATTTCCATAAACTGATTTTTATTATGAACTTGACATGGCCTACACCTAAATTTTAAGACTGAACATTATTACATCATGCTAATAAAAAGGGTGGGTGTTTAAAATAATAGCAGTGGAGAATCGTATGCTATCAACCCTTGTTAACTGCAAATTTGGTCAGATTTCCCAGTAGCATAAGGGAATACCTCCAGGATACCAATACCTCTAGTCTGAGAAAGATACAAGGTCAGGAAATAGTATATCTAAGTTATACAGCCAAGATACGGATTTTTCAAATGTATATTAATTCAGGTTTCATTTTTCCTGTGTGACTAAGATTTCTGATAGCAAAAAAAAAAAGGAATTAGGACATGGCACTCTAATAAAACTAGTCATATACTTCTGCTACACTAATGGGTAGTTTTTTCATTGTATGATTCTTTAAAATTTTTGTCAAAGTGTATTTTTGACAAGAATACAAAAAAAAACCATAGCCCCTCACTTGAGGTGTGTCATTTTTTTTAACTGTTGATGTGCAAGACTTAAAAATTCTCCTTGTTACATAATTTCCAAAGTTATGCTTCAATATTCAGAAAAAAATAAATGAAACAATGGGATTTTACAAGGTCAGCATTAGGAGCCATCAGAATACGTGTCAGCAGTTAAGGGTGGTGTGTGCGGCCTGCCGACCCAAATATCTTTCAGTCACATTAATCAGCTCTCAACTAGAACGTTACTCCTTTTCAGGAAGCATTGTCCTGTGTGGTTCTGTGTAAAATGTAAGAACTCGAGGAGAAAATGCAGTATCTAGAGTAATAAGTTTATTATTGTATTTTTTTAAGATTTTTTTAAAATTTATTTATTTGTCAGAGAGAGAGAGAGAGAGCGCGCGCGCGCACAGGCAAACAGAAGGGCAGACAGAGGCAGAGGGAGAAGCAGGCTCCCTGCTGAGCAAGGAGCCCAATGGCGGGACTCAATTCCAGGACGCTGGGATCATGACCTGAGCTGAAGGCAGCCGCTTAACCAACTGAGCCACCCAGGCGTTCCTATTATTGTATTATTATCTCAGTACAGCTGAGCCCAAGCAGCAGGACAGGCCTCTGAAATTAAAAGCAAGAGCTGCAGGAAGAGCAGGAAAGATATCCAAGGTGCTGATTAGGAGTCAGAGAGGATGTTTCGCCTACCTCACATTTTGGTTAGTGTTAGCCTGAACGCCTTTGAGAGAAATATCACCCAGAAAAAGACTACTCCTGTGTAAACAGCCTCATTTCCAGGGCGAAGAGGGCAGGGTGGGTGATGCAATGGTAACATTTATCCACACAACAGTTCCCAGGGTGCACCGCACGGCATGCCTCCTATTCCAATCCAAACTTCCCAATCTTACGGGTTTAAACAACAAAGGGATCTGGTTTAGGGCAACAACAGCCGCTGAGAAAATCCTAGAACAGAAAGAGATAGAAAGCTTTTGGAATGATCCCTCGCTTTCCAGGGGCCCATCACGATGATCACATTTTTACTGACGCAACATATTTAAACTGCAGACCTATTGGAGTCTTCGGCTCATTTTTGTAAAGCTTTCAGTTCAATTCCAGTTCGCTAACAGACAGTTTAATATTAGTTTCAGGTGTACAATTTACAGAAATACAGAAACAAATAAGTTTGAATTCCATGTTTCTATGTTGACTAATAGCAATGAGTCCAAATTGTTTTGCTTAATAGAAAAATATCTATTTACTACCAAACAAGTTATACCAATAGCCTAGAAAGGTGAGATGGTAGATGAAAACAGGACTAACGTTAACAACTTTTGGACCATGTCTATAAAGTATAAAGGAAAGAATCATTTTATGATGATTTTCATGTTTCATCCTCTGTGCAGGTGCCACACGGTTACTGAGATCACTCCATCCTGGGTTGATTTGGTTCAGCTCCTGTTACATTCCCAAGTTACAAAATTGCTTATTTTGTGTTAATTTTGAAGAATGCGGCAACATATTTATATCAACTAGGGATAGCCTCTGAGACTGAAGGAAGCCCTTATTTTTGTGTGTGTAAACATGGTCATTATGCCTTTAAATTGCAAATTTCAGAGAAACCACTACCTAGTTAACTTTTAAAAACCTTTCTTGGAGCAAGAATTTAAAAGACTCAGGTTGATTGTATTTGAATAGTAGCAGCACAAGTAATAAATACAGTGAGAGGCTTCCTCTTGGGGCACAAGACCACATTTATCTGTTTTTACATCATTACCTTAATGTGCTTAATTACTTTATCATTATGAATGTACTTTAATCAACAGGACAAATACTATCCAATTCTTCCTATTTTGTAGTCTTTTAGAATACAGGAAAATGTTTATAAGGCATTTTATTCCTTACACCAGCAGCTAAGAGAAGAGATTTTAGAAGTACCTGGAGATATGGAGATCTTAAATTACATGCAAGACATCACTGGAGAATCTGGAAATAAAAAGGATTTATTCTCTCTAGGCTCATTGAATGCTACCTTCTCACAAATAAATATTAAGATGCCCTAATATACATTGCTTTCACTATCTCAGTCTTAGTTACTAAATAACTTTATAATAAATAACTGACATTTTCTATAACTGACAGATCTCCTGAAACTCAACAAACAAACAAAAGCATGAGATAGAAGCCTAATAAAAGTTCCTAATTAGGAAATTGGTCCCTGAAGGCACATTTTCTCTCAGCCTAAAGGACTGCTTTATAGCCAGATCATTGTTTTTTATTTTCAGTCGGTTTCTCTAATTTGCATGTGCACACACACATGCACAATACACAAAAACATTTTCTTTGAAGACAATTAAAATACAAAAAATTATTTTCCCAATCAGGTTAACTATCCATATGTTCTTTTAACTATATCACATTTTTCTCTTTACTAACATAGTATTTCAGAATGAGAAAAGGCTTCATGATGTGGAGTTTACGACAAATTCCTCTCCTGCTAGAATTTCTGTATTTTTCCATAGAGCCTCTTTTATCCATGAAGAGAATTATTGCGCGTGTTCTTTGCTATGTTCAACTTATTTTCTATATTCAGAGCTAAACACTAGAACATGAAAAGTAATAGTTTTCTCATTTTTTAATCATTCCTCATGTATAATCTAATCTATATATTTATACTTTCCTTAATGAAGATGATTGTCATGAAAATGCTTATTAAATATAGCAGCATTACAAATATTGTCAGATCAATATTACTCCTAATATCCAAAACTTTTTCGGGACAGAAAAATTGGTAAATTTAGACAAAATATTCCACTTGTACGGATTTCATGAATCTGCGGATAATAGTTCAATTGTGTAGAGCTCAGTTTAGTTTTCTATGTGCAGTCAAGCGACAGATAAGTGGCTGGGCTGGGCTCAGGTTTGGTGATATATAATATGACACACTGTTATTACTATAGTATTTGTTTCCTTTATCTAATTCTCCTCATGAATTAACTTTTATTTTATTTTAATTATATTTAATTCACAACTATTATTTCCTAGTTGCTTTCATTTTTCTTACTAAGTTTAATAAAATGAGAATTATGGATAAGTGTTAAGCTAACGTAATGAAAAGATATAATATTGTAAAGATACTTTGTAATATAATAAAATATACTGAATGTATATTCTTAGTGTTTAATTTTAAGCTAAACCATTAAAAACTATTTTATCTTCACTCAAATCTGACATCTTTTATTTCATTCTCTCACATAAATTATCAACAATTTATACTTATTATTTTTTAGAACAGTAAAGTGGCTTAATTTCTATGTGAATAAAATATTGAAGTAATAAAATTTTGAATTTTGAAGAAACGTCATGTTGATATGTGATTATGGGGCACCTTCTGTTTCTGTAAAGATCAAAATCATTTTATTTCAAACTCTTTGACCCATCCCTTCCACCATCAATTCTTTGTCATATACATAATAGGGAATGAGATACGATTTTTTTCAAAAACTGCAATTCAGAGAATTAATCACGAAATTACCACTGCATATTAGACCTTATAGAAGGAGAAGTAAAAAATAAATTAATAGGATAATTTGATAGCTTTTATCATAATTTATCTATTTTCAATAAGATTCTTTATCTGGGGGTGCCTGGGTGGTTCAGCAGGTTAAGGTTCTGCCTTCAGCTCAGGTCATGATCTCAGGGTCCTGGGATCAAGCCCCGCTTTGGGCTCTCTGCTTAGCTGGGAGCCTGCTTCCCCCTCTCTCTCTGCCTACCTCTCTGCCTACTTGTGATCTCTCTCTCTCTCTCTGTCAAATAAATAAATAAAATCTTAAAAAAAAAAAAAAGAAGAAGATACTTCATCTGACTACATCCCCTAAAAGAAACTTTTATATCATCTTTGTAATGGTATTTTTTTTTTTTCTGTGAACTGAACAGATCAAATTAGTTCAATGTTAAATGAGCATGGTTTAGGTACATGTACTTTTAGGAAATTTTTTAAAATTTTTTAAAATTTAATTTTTTATTATACACCAATTAGTTTATATTTTAGTTCTTTATAAAGAAAATGCTAAGAAAATTAAAAACATGTATTATATGGCTTAAAAAACATACTTCTAGATTTCTTTACTTATCAGATGGAATAATTCAGTAGCTATGTTCACCATCACAGACTTTAGTCCCATTCAATGATACGGCACATCATGCAAAATTAACTAGTCACAAACAAAAATGTTTCAAATATAATAAACATGTACATATAATAAAGGTAATTTCACAATGCCAAATAAGAAATGCTATTTATGTTGGCTGTGCTTCAGAAATTTAGGGTCAGTAGGCTTCATCATGGGGTATCTGGGTTAAAATGGTTTTTTTTTGTTTGTTTGTTTGTTTGTTTGTTTGCTCTAGTTCCAAGTTGAGTAGTGTATGACTCTACATTATAATTTACTTTTTCAGTCATCTCTAGGAGAGTCTTTTCATCTTCTTAACCACTGAACAGACCCCTAGAACATTGTCCTTCTGTGATCTTCTACACTTTGTTCTTCCATCTCTACCATTTGTGAGATAGCTTCATGGAAAATTAGCAATTGTGGAGAACCCTCTTCACTTTGTTCACAAGGAAATTTCACATCATCCCTCTGAAGGGAATGCCTATGCCCTACTCTGCCTCTAACTCCTCAGTCTGATTTGGTGGATGGTGCAATATTGGATGAACATCCCAGCACCAGCTGGATCCACAAATTCTTTCACACTATTTGATATTTTAATGTATCAGGAGTATTTCCATAGGATGCCATCTCTGGAGAGTTTGTAGCTATCATGGAGGCATCAGAGTCTTCACCTATAAATGAACCTCTTAAGACCTAAGTAAGTTTACTTCGAAGGAGTAGGAGCTTTTTTCTACCTAAGATTCTAATGGACTCCTTCAGAACTAAAAGGCTTTTTACTAATTTCAGCACCTTCAAACCTTGTTTGCCTGTCAGCACTGGAAGTAACAGTCTCTCTTTCATTTCCAGGAAAACTGATGAGAGACAATTTAAAAGGAAAGTTTTCCTTTCCTTCTAGGAATAATCTGAAACACTGCTTGGCTCCAAGATGAACATGCATTGGCAGATGTTTGACCACATGTTCTACAAGTGTTGCCAGTATCAATAAGTTTCCGTACATCTTAAACACATTTGACCTCCTGTTTCTGTAATCCCACCACTTGAACATTGTTTTCCATCTTCAAGCACTCTCAATTTTGCTGTCCTCTTCAGCTAGTGAAACACATTTCCACTGTAAATTCCCCCCACCCAAAAAAATAAATAAATAAAAGTTGCATATACTTGAAGTTCAAATTTCTTATAGTTTGGCTTCTTTGGCATTAAAAAAACAATCTCCAGCTGCTAATGCAAGAATTCCTTTGAACAATCTTTTTTTTTTTTTTTTCCTTTGAACAATCCAGGTTCTTTCTTGAGATGTCCCACTGTTTGAGTTTTTCCACTTTCAGCAAAGTATGTGGCCATTCTCCTTTCAAATATAGTTTCCGCTAGTGGTCTAATGATAATTTTGTAAGCTATTTCATTAGGAGCTGAGTCATCAAAGGCAGAATCAAAACCTAATGTTTGGCTTTTCAGGTACCTTCTTGAGACAAAACTAAAAATGGGCCATCGATAATTTTGTTAGGAATTATGATTACCCCAAGTTTCTTCTCTGCTGAAAGGTCATTTTTTTACACAAACTCACATCCTATGTTCACCAATAGGATCTGCTATGGTCAATGGTCTACAATCCCTGTAATGTCTCTGATCATCACAGAATTTCATAATTTGTGTTTGTAGCATCAAATTCCTGGGCTCTTAAGTTTTTTCTGTTGTCTTTTTTTCTTGTTGTTTTTTTTTTCTTTTGTTTTTCATAATTTTTCTACTTTTTTCACACAGAATTTCTATGTGCATTCTGTTGTGCAGAGAATGACTATTCAGGAAGCTGACTAGGTTGTGCATATGCAGAGCCAACCACTTTGTTATCTATTGGAGGAAGGTCATTCTAAACAGAAGGCATAGTCTGACAATTCTTTACAGTTTTGTTTACTTTGGCTGAGGATGCTGGAGGTACAGGTGTTTCTGGACTGGATTCAATTTCTTCATCAGGGACAGTCATAGCTGAGTGAAAAGAAGCTCTCTGGATCAATATCTTTGTCCTTTGTATCTCCATTTTCTATCCATTCAACAGTAATACTTTCACTATTTTCATTTAAAAATGTTACCATTGCTTGATATATTTGGGTTTGCTAATCAGGGGCCTTGAATTTGTTCTCATTTCCTCTCTCTCTCCATGTGTTTTGTCCTTTACAATAAAATCCACTTCCAAGCCCTGGCTGGGTGTCACTCTACACCCTAAGCCAAGTGACATTAAATATTTTCCCCAAAAGGAACAATTGCTCCGCTAGATGGTTAGATTTCCACATAAATCCTGATCTACATGTTGCTAAAGTTGGCCATAACTGTTTACCTCAACTAAGGTGTGTATGTCGGGTGGGGGTGGGGAAGTTGTGACAGTGTGACTGTGAGTAAGGCCCTCAGGGCATGGAGTGATGCCAGGGTTGGGCACTAGGAGAGTGGGAGGGACCAAGCTCAATTCCTGAGACCCAACCCTGGGGACAGAAATTTTTTGTTTTACATAAGTAAATTTAAAAATCTTCTCATAAAGTTAATGAGACATATAAGTGGCCATAGAGAGAAAATTATCCCAAGCAATAACCACAAATACAACCAGAGGACATGTGGGCAAATTCTTCCCCAGAAGATAAGGTTCTTTTTAGTAAAATAAAATATTCATTTTTTATTTGGCAAATTATCAAGTTAAAAAATTTGAATTTAATCCAGTGTAAAAAGAGTCAATATCATAAATCTTATCATAAAACAGTAAGTGAAACTGTTGAGTTGAAAGATTACATTCTCAATCTTCAAAATTCACTAAATCCTAAAATTTCCTAATTTTATATTCAATCCTCAAGTTGTCCATCACAAATCTATATATGCTGTAAAGATAGGAAATCAAAAAGTATAAAAGTATACACTACCCCAATTCAAGATGATTGCATTAATATTAAAAGTATTATTATTAATTATATGCATTTGGACATTTTGTTGATTTGAGATTAGCAATTTAAAATGTAACATTTAGAAACAATATTTCAATTTCTTACAAAGTAAATTGTTAAATTTTAGGCTTTATTTTTGACATTCTTGTCTTTCATTCATCCTTCCCCCACCAAAAGAAGAAACAAAGAAACAGGAAAATAAACATACTGGGAATAAAATCTGGTATAAACTACTTGGTTTGAACAAGATTTCACCACTTACTAGCAACTTGATTTGGGCAGGTTACTTAATTTCTGTGACTATGAGGTTCCTGAGTGGCTCAGTTGGTTAGGCATATGCCTTTGGCTCTGGTCATGACTCAGGGTCCTGGGATCAAGCCCCATATCAGGTTCCCTGCTCAGTGAGGAGTCTACTTCTCCCACCTCTGTTCATGCTTTCTCTCTCTCCCTCAAATAAATAAGTAAAATCACTAAAAAAAATTTCTGTGACTGTATTTTGTTTTGTTTGACTTGAGAAGTTGAAAATTGATACTATTATACCTTCAGAGTATACTTTAAGATGGCTAAAAGTAATGATGTAAAATAAACAACATAATGAGTACATTTAGTACTCATTCATTATCATTAATAAAGTTATTTTTAAATGTTATTGTAATATACTGGTTATTTTCTGTAATCATTCATTATAACTACGATGAGAATCATAAGTCAAATATTAGAGCCCAGATAACAATACAAGTGAAGTGAAATGAATAATATGGCTCAAAAGTACATTATTCCTTATAGAACTATAGTATGTACAGTATAGATCTCTTTCTTGCCTAACTGATGCCAAAAATGTGAATTTGCAATAAACACAGGGATTTTACAATTAAATGGCTTATATTAGTAATGTAAAAACAAAAGCTCCTTTTAAGTTAGGCTCAAAGTTGTTTGGACAATGTATTATGACTTGTTCTAACACCTCAATCTTTGACTGCTTTTCTTTGAACATTATTAAAGACTTCTTCCCTGGTCTAAAACTCTTCTTCTCACAATATATATCAAATCTTAAGGAAATGTAAAAAGTGGTAGTAAAATTTAGAAATGTTCAAAAGAAGAGATGTTGAAAAAAATTCTTTCAGGTATAGACCTAGACATTGTGAACAACGAAATAAGATCAATTTCATTTTTGATTTAATCAGAGCATGTTATTTTATATCCAAACAATCTTCAGATTTCTGTAATTGTCATTCCCTCTAGAGTTCTGCTCCTGTCATGGCCAAGTAAACTCCACTGGATCAACACTCCTGCATATAACAATTATAAATTGAACAAAGCATAAGCCATTTCCTCAAGGCACTGAAAAGGGACAGAAGCAAGCTGATACTCCATGAAACTTGAAACACATAGGAAGGGAACAAAATGGCATCAAATTATTTGTGATTCATCCTGAGAGAAGCCTCAAGCCTTCACTATTTAATGTGGCTAAAATCTAACAAGGATCCTGCAGTCTAACTGGCATGAGGGAACACAGGATGGGATTTAATGTAAATGTAACCAGTTAAAGTAATAGAGGAACACCACAAGGAAAAGTGAGAAGAGATTCCTAAATTTTTTGTAAAATGTCTGCCCAGATCTCTGGCTAATCTGTGAACCACTGTGCATAGGGAAAACCCCAAACATACTAAAAAGGGAAATGGAGTTTCATAGTTCAAGTTCAGCCAAGTTGTATGTCTTCAAAAATAAATTTTAAAAAAATAGTCATCAGAGGGCCATAAAAATCATCTGTAGTTTCTAAAAAATATCCATTGCAATGCCCAAGGAAAAATTTAAAATTAGTTGATATCTAAAGAAATAAGATGACATAATTAATTCAAAAAAGAAAGAAAAAAAAAGATAACACTGTGTGACCTAGATGTTGAAATTTGCAGACAATGATATTAAGGGAGCTATTATAAATATGTTTAAAGGTATAAAGGAAAATATAGGCAGATCTTGAAGATACTCTGTGTTTGGTTCCAGACCACCCCAATAAAGCAAATATCACAATAAAACAAATCAAATGACTTTTTTTTGGTTTCCCAGTGCGTATAAAAGTTATGTTTATACTATAAGCTATTAAGTGAACAATAGCATTATGTTTGAAAAACAATGAACATACCTTAATTAAAAAATACTTCATTGTTAAAGGTTAACCATCATCAGAGTTTTCAATGAGTCATAATCACTGATCACAGATCACCACAACGAATATAATAATAAAAAAGTTTAAAATGTTGTGAGAATTACTGTGTTACAGAGACATGAAGAGAGCAATTGCTATTGGAAAAATGGTGCTGTTAGACTTGCTCAACAGAGTTACCACAAACTTTCAATTTGTAAAAACACATTACCTGTGAAGGGTCTTCAAGTGAAGGGCAATAAGTTTATATGGTCACAATTAATGAGAAGACAAACTCTGAATGAAGAAATAGAGACTATAAAAATCAAACCACTAGGAAATTATAAAACAGAACAAAACATATTAACATAAAATGCATTGGATGATGGGGGTGACTGGGTGGCTCAGTTAGTTAAGCATCTGCCTTTGGCTCAGATTGTGATCATAGGGTCCTAGGATCTACCTTTCATCCATCAGATTCCCTACTCAGTGGGGAGTCTGCTTCTCCCTCTGCCCCTCCCCCTGCTCATGTTTCTCTCTCTCTCTCACTCTTGCTCTCTCTCAAATAAATAAATAAAATCTTGAAAATAAAAAACAAAACAAAACAAACGAAACAAAAAAAAAAACCTCACTGGATAAGAAAACAATACTAATGACTGAGGAAAATGGTCCCTGAAGTTGAGGATATGTCAACAGAAATTGTGTAATATGGATAATATAAAGTATATATGGTAAATATGTTTACATATATAAGATACAAATATATATAATGTATAAAATATATTTGTGCCTATACATGTCATCAATCCATAGAACAATATCATATGACCCAAATACATGTAATTGAAATTATTAGAGTTCTCCACAGACACAGAACAAGCAGGGTATCTATACATAGTGAGAGAGATGGAGAGAAAGATTTATTATAAGGAATTGACTCATACAATTATGGAGGCTACAAATCCCAAAACCTGCAGTCAGTAAGCTGACAACCCAGAAATCCTATAGTGTGGTTCCAGTCTGAGTGAGAGGAGGCTTAGACTCCCTTTCGCAACCCAAAAGGGCTGATATTTCTGTTAAGTCCAAAGACAGAAAAAGCCAATATTTCAGTTCAAGTCCAAAACCCCAGTTCATAGTAGTCAGGCAGAAAATGTTCCCTATTACTCATGGGAAATTTAGCCTTTTTGTTCTAGTCAATCCATTCTTAGTCTACTGATTCAAGTTTTAGTTTCATCAAGAAACATCCTCACAGACGAACTCATAATAATGTTGGATCAAACATCTGGGCACCCCATGCTTCAGTAAGTTGACAAATAAAATTAACCATCACAAGTCCATTCATAACATGATAGTAACATCATATTATCCTGCACATAACCAAAAATACTAATTCACAAGAAATAAAGTATTTGAATGGCTACTCTTCTCCTTGATAAATCATAAAAGGTATTATAAAATTAACAATACTTAATATTATGATATAAAGTCAATACATCTTATGTTACCTGGTAGGGAATAAGAGAGTGAAGAAAACAAAGATATAGGATACACACACTCATAGCAAAATGATGAAATATTCATAAAAATTAATCTTTATTTCCACAACTTGTTATATGGTTATACTATTCTCTTTGCCTTCAGCAAGCATTTCAGCTGAGTGTGTTTCTTTAACTGGTAAGGTGACCCATATCTTCTTTCCTAGAGATTCAGGGCCATTGTTGGTCCTGTCTGGATTGGGTTATTATAGTTTTCCATTGACCTTAATCACAGGGCATTGAAATACTAAGAGATTCCCCTGGGAATCTCCTGTATTCTAGACATTTTTTTTCTTACATTCACTGTGGAGTAGTAGTCCAAATCCCTCTTTGTAGTCAGGAACAATCATCTGAGCCAGCATAGTAATTCCCTTCTTTTCCTGTTTATTCTGAGTCATGAGTTCAAAGTGACCAGATATCAAGTCAATTTCTAGCTCAAGGGAATCACTGTTGTGTCTTCTGGTAAAACCCTTCACCCCTTTACTCCTCTGTCCTCTAAGGCCAGTAAAGCCTTATTCTGGGAATAGGAAGCAAATATTTTTCTAGTAGATCACTAGAGAAAACAGTGAGTGGTACCACTTCCCATTTCCACCCCTTGATTCCTAGACCTGTAAGTTGTAGCTATGGGGGAAACACCGCCATATACTGAATGCTTATTCAGAGCATGCAGTCTTTTGGGAAATCTTACCCAAGCCCTGCAAGAAACTGACAGCTAACTAGGACTTTAAATGATTCCTTGAAAGCCATTCTACCATTTGACCAGCTATAGATGTTGGAGAACATGGTATGACCAGCAAGTTCCACAATAATGAGCTCATTGCCTCCTTGCTTTTGCTATGAAGTGAGTTCTTTAATCAAGTACTATTATGTCTTATATACCATGACAGTGAATAAGTCATTCTGTAAGTTCATGGATGGCAGTTTTGGGAGAAACAATTCATGCAAGGAAGCCAAATCCATACCCAGAATAAGGGTCTATTCCATTACGAACAAAATGCCACCTTTTCCATGATAGAAGTGTCTTATAAATCAACATACCACCAAGTAGCTAGCTGATCTACCATTTAGCTAGCTAAATGATGCCATGTAGAAGATTCAGTATTGGTCTTTGTTGGTGGCAGATTGGGTACTCAGCGGTGGCCACAGCCAGGTTGGCCGTGGTGAGTGGACATCCGTGCTGCTGAAGTTATGCATAATCTTTAACCCTGCCACCATGACCACTTTGTTTTTGAGACCATCTGTCAATGACAGAGGTGACTGGAGAGAGATGATGACTGGTATATATAGAATGGGCCATCCCATTTCCTTGATCATTAAAATCCTCCCCTGCTGAGGTCACCTTGTGGTGAACATTCATATGGGGCACACACACATAAGTCTTCTCTTTCTCTGTCATTTGATTAAGGGCAAATCCCCAGGAGGCTGTGGGTGTAGGCTGAGAGAGAGAACGCAGTGCAGTAGAGGTGGAGGTCATTGGCATTTAGACCACTTCTTCATGTACCTTACTTGTGCCTTCAAGACCTACTCAGGCCACATTATGTTATATACAACTTCTGTTTGATGATGGAGCACTGTTGTGAATGCCCAGCTTTATGTAGGTGAAATAAGACCCAGTACATGATGGACTGCTCAGATCACATAGTAATGTGGTGGCCTAAGTTTAAGTGTGCTGTCCCTACTAAGAGCCGGTAGCAGGTCAAGAACTGTTTCTCAAAAGGAGAAAAGTTATCCAAAGGATAAGTAGGACTTCACTCTAAAATCCTAAGGGCCTTTGGTGCAATTAACTTATGAGGGCCTGCCAAAAGCTATAAATAGCCTCCCTTTCTGCCACTGACACTTCAGGCACCATTGAATCTATTGGATTACAGGGCCCAAGTGGCAGAGCAACTTGTAAGGAAGGGTGGACTAGTTACAGAGCCTTCTTATGTTCTGGGCCCCCACTCGAATCTAGCAACTCTTCAGGTTGCTCAGTAAATAGGCCAGAATAACACACCGAAATGATGAACATGTTCCTCCCAATATCCAAAGAGATCTCCCAGACATTGTGCATTGTTTTGTTTATAGGAGTAACCAGATACAACACTTTATCCTTCACTTAACAGAAATATTTCAACATGATCCACACTGCTAGACCCCTAGAAATTTTACTAGATAGAAGATCCTGAAGTCACTGGATTTATTTCCCACTGTTTTCTCCAACATCAAGATAAACTAAATATGGGATCATAAGCAAAGATCCTCAAAATTGTAGTGAAACAAATAACCACAAATGAAACTCAGAAGATGGAAATTGGATGCAATCATAAACTCACAAGAATTCTGCATATAAAAAAGTATCAAAAACAATATAAAATATTACATATTGAATTTTCAAAGAAATAAAATTTGGAATCAGAAAAATGAGAAATCAAAAGAAAATTTAACACAGGTGTATTTTTTTTAAATAACCAATAAACATTCAATAATAAAAGTAAAGTTGTTGAAAAAAATCAGAAAATTTATAACTGTATGCTACCATAGAATGCAATATATGGACACATGGAGGTGTAAAATACTAAGGTCATTTTAATACATATTAAGTATTGAACTAAAACTTCTAATGTATATTTAATCAAAATACCTAGAAGGAACAGAAATTATAGAATGAGCAGAAGAAAAAGTTAAAGTGATCATAGCTGTGCATTTTTTAGGTAATAAAGACATGGATAAGTAGAAATTGGGAAGGACAGTGTACTAAAAAATAAAATTGGTACTTGAACACATTGACATGGAGTTATAAAATTTCCAATAAAATGAGATGATCTTGGGACGCCTGGTGGCTCAGTTGGTTGAGCCGCTGCCTTCGGCTCAGGTTATGATCCCAGAATCCTGGGATCGAGTCCCGCATCGGGTTCCTTGCTTGGCAGGGAGCCTGCTTCTCTCGCTGCCTCTGCCTGCCTCTCTGCCTGCTTGTGTGTACTCTCTCTCTGGCAAATAAATAAAATCTTAAAAAAAAAAAAAAATGAGATGATCTTAAAAGTACCTGGAGAGAAAAGACAGATCCTTTAAAATAAACAGAAATGAGACTCACATAAAGTTTCTAAAAATAAAAAGGAATCTAGAAGAGAATAGAATAAAATCTTCAAAGGACTGAGAGCAAATCCCAATTTTTTTTTTTTTTGTCTACACAGAAATGCTCTTTTATTAGGGTAAAACAAGGACATTTCTAGATTTCAAAGTATAGAGAATTTAGTATAAGTGCCCTATACCACAGACCATTCTAAAAGAAGTACTTTATCCATAATCCAAAATGTTCACTTACCACATATTTATTGTCTACTGTGTATTAATTACATGCCACTCTAGGTCCTAAAAATTCAACTAAAATCCTTCTTATTAAGACACTTACATTCTTGTAATGCAGCTAATAAAAACATAAATAAGTAAATAAGTAAAAAATAAATGAATACATACATACACATATAATATACAATATATTGCATAGTATATAGTATATTAAAATATAATATATATAATACATGTAGTATATAATATACATAAGGAAATATATATATAATATTTTATATACTGAGAAATACATAATGAGAAAATATATTTTCTATCATATTGATAGAATTCATAGAATCATACTGATAATGAGAAAAATGGAATATAACGAGAAATATTATGATGAGATAATGAGAAAAATATATCAGAGAAGGAAATATGGAGTGCTTGCTGTGGGATTATGATTTAAATCCAATAGGGAAATTCATCAAGAAATACTGTATTCATGTGGATAAAAAAAGTATTTGGAGCAAAGGAAAATCAAGTGAAAAGATTCTGAGGCAGGCACATGTCCTATCTTTTAGGAAGAGTAAGAAAGAACCATTAGAAGAGATGAGGGCAGCGTAGTAAAGGAAGTTGAGAAATCATAGTAATGTGGACCACTTTGAGGCTTTTTGCTTTTAAGATGATTAAGATAAGAAGCTTTTGAAGGGTTTTGGGTAGAAGGCTGAAACACATGATCTGCATGTTGTTGATTAATCTAGCTGCTTAAATGCAAAGAGGTGGGGGAATAAAAAAGGAGGAGAAAGTAGAGGAAGAAGGGAAGAGGAGAGAGAGAACAGGAGAAGTTGAAGAAGAAAAAGAATGCAAGAAAGAGGAGGAGGAGGATGAAGAACAGCCAAGGGGTTATCAAAATAATCACAGCCAAAATGGACTTTGACTTGGGCCAGAGTGGCTGCAAGAGAGGAAGATGTAGTGGTTACTTTCTGAAAATAGCCATTAGAAATTGCCAAGAGATTGCTAAGAGGTATGAGGGGGAAAAAAAATGAGCTCGAGGTTTTAGTCCAAACAACTGCAAGGAAGTTGCTATTTGCGAAGATAAAGTCTCAGAAAGGTAAAAAAAAAAAAAAGAGGGGGGTGTTGGGAGGGAATAGTAGAGGTTAAATTCAGAGCTGTTAAGTCTGAGATTCTTGTATGTCCAAGTAGGGATTTAGAAGAAGCAGATGGATAGCTGAGGTTGGAATGCAAAGCAGAAGATTCCCAGGTTAAAGAAGGAACTTGGGGGTTACAAGCACAGGAGGAGTGAAGAGGAAGACTAGAACAGGTCCAAGCAATGAACACTGGGGTTTGAAAATTAAAATGCTATCTAAATGCCAATACAGTTGAATACTTAAATGAAAAGACACATTCTTGAAAAACACAAATTATCAGAATTAACACGAGGAGAATCTATGAATAAAAAATATAAAATATGTAAAAATGTCCATAACAATATTATACATGAAATTCATACACTGAAACCATCCACTGGCTATTCCACACTTGGTATAGTCACTTAATGCAATACCATAAAGCAATGAAAATAAGCAAAATCACGCAAGATACAACAGCTTATATAGATTGCGCAGACATCCGGTTAAGCAGAAGAGGACCAATTCACACCGTATTATTCCATTTTTATAATGTTCATGTGCAGTCAAAATTAAACTGTTATAGGTATTAGAATATTTGTTTCCCATGTGGGCTGATAATGATAAGGTATGCCTTATACCTTGATCTTGGTTTGATTATTTTTATTTAAGCTTTACTGAGCTATTACTGGAATCCCTTTAGACGAACCATTCATCAAACTGTACAGCTTTAACTTTATCTACTTTTTAAGCTAAACTCCCCAAAACATTATTTAGTTTTTTGAAAATACAAAAATAACCAGAACTAACCAGAAAAATATTTAAAATAGTAGTATATTAAAAGGTTAGCCTTATGTGTCTTTAAAATATCCTATAGGGGCGCCTGGGTGGCTCAGTGCGTTAAGCCTCTGCTTTCGGCTTAGGTCATGGTCTCAGGGTCCTGGAATCAAGCCCCGCATCGGGCTCTCTGCTCAGCAGGGAGCCTGCTTCCCCCTCTCTCTGCCTACTGCTCTGCCTGCTTGTGATTTCTCTATCAAATAAATAAATAACATCTTTAAAAAAAATAAAAATAAAATAAAATATCCTATAAATCTACCATGATTTAATAGGGTTTATACTAGTACGATACTGACAGGTTAAGAAAGGCAGAACATAGGTATTGAATAGTAATTATAAGTGAGATAGGAAAATAAAATATACAATTTGAACACAGGAAAGGCCCTAAAGAGAAAAATCCAGAAGCAACTGAAATAATAAATTTCACATTACTTTGAAACCATCTGACTAAACAAACTCAAACACTGTAGACCAATTGGGAAAATATTTGCAAAATATAGGATAGATAAGTATCTAAATTTTTACAAATCAATAAGAGAAGTATTAACTACCTAATAGAAAAATATTTAAATAACATACAGAGCCCACAGTAAAATACAAACACCTTATGAATAGGAGTGCTCAATTTGACTCCTCATCAGATTTTCTAATTCTTCTAGTTTTGTGATAAGTATGTATTTTTCACATAATATGAGAAAATATTAATAAAGTTTCTATTAAAACACAATTTTTATTTTATTAAGACTTATAACATAAATCTCTCTGTGCTTGGAAGTTTTTTCTTTTTCATTAAAAGCCGCTATTATATTTTACAGTCCCTGGAAGTAGCAGTCTCTATTTTACCCTATGAAAATACAAGTTACTGCTCTCGACTTTCTAAATTGAAACGAAGAGTAACACATTTTATATTGCAACACTATACACATAAATACATACAGCATTTACTGATGATATTTATGCCTACTACTTATGATGCATGTAGAAGTATTATGTTCTGTTCTATCCTTCCTCTTATCCTGCTTTATAATTTATAAATGTTGGTCTCAAGGTATTAAGTGATGCCATCAGACTGTGACCCACAGTTTTAAAAGCACTGCTCCAGCAGCTGCCAAATGAGCATATATTTAGTTTCAAAAGATTAACATGAATTTTGCGAGATAGTAAGGATAGTACTCATGACCATTTAATTTGAAAGCCTGATATAGCAAAGTGCTGCCATGATCAAAAGATTCCAATGAGAGGATCAGTTTAACACTCAAACTTTTGTGCCAATCTGTACATAATTGTTGACTTTGATTGCAGTTCTGTGATGTGAGTACTTTCTAAAAATTGTGTGCGTTACTTACCTTTTTGAAAGAAATAAGATGTTTAAGAATAATGCCATTCTGAAGAGAAGGAAAAAAAGTTGTGGCTTCAAGTATATGCATCTTTTGTAAGAAAGGAGGACATTTTCAACATTTTAATGGTCCAAATAAGTGAATATGTAAAACTTTTTCAGAATCATATCATGGATTTTCACAGAGTAATCTCTCAATTGTAAGTAAAAGGAGTGTTATTTGCTCTCAATTTGTAAGCGAAAGGATAGCGCCAAACAATTTTTCTCTTTCAAAATAACACAAACTTTCTGCTCCTCTTCCTGTCTTCAAAAAAGTATAAGTAATGACTTCTCATTGTACATCTGAACATTACAATTTTCCTTGTACTTTTAACACTGTTACGCCATTTTCAAAGGTGTCATGTTTCGAAGTTTATAGCTATTTCCTCTTTGTCATTTCTTATTTTCTATTATTCCAAGAAATACGTTATTCTGAGTATAGATGGGGAATGGTCTCCCTGCCTTCTCAGCTAAAATCTATTTTCAGTTATATATTATCAAAACTACTATGAAAACATTAAGTCATTATTGAACGAATTGGTTTCATATCATTAAAAAAAAAAAACAGTGGGTATATTCCTAAATTGAGCTTAAAGACTAAAAGGAATTATGCATGAAGCCATAACCTTTTTCATATTCAGATGAAACAGGGAAGGTAATTTGTAAAGGCTACTCTGAGGGGAGGGGGTTATTCTGGGTTTGTGAAAATCAATTTGCTTTATGATTGTCATGAAAATAAGATTCCTAAGTGTCTTCTAAAACTTTTTAACTCCAATAAGGTCTTTGCTTATATTAAAATCATAAAAGCTGAGATTTTGGTAACAAAATGTATAGGTTTCATGAAGATGCAACTTTTTGAAGCATATAAAATTCTGTATTGTTTTAGATTGTTTGCCCTATTTTTTTTTTACCTTGAAAAATATCAGACCTACAGAAAAGTAATAGAAAAAGTCATTTTAATGACACTCCCCTTACTAGGATTTACCAACTATTAACATTTGGCAAATTTGCTTTCTCTTTCTCCTTTGCTAAGTATTCAAAAGTAAATCACTGACATTATGGTACTTACTCCTAAATATTTCATCTAGTCGCCTTTAAGATCAAGGACAGCCTCCTACATAACCACAATCCCATTTTCACACCAAGGAATTTAATTTGGATTCAGTAATAGTATAAAAAATGTAATCCATATTTAAATTATCTAATAGTCCATAAAATTAGCTGCCAGTCTTGCTTTAATACAAGATTCCACTAAGAATTATACATTGTATTTGGTGGCATGTATCTTTCGTCTTTGTCTCTTGACTCTCTTATCTTTCATAACATTGATACTTGTGAAGAGTCCAGGCCACTTGTATAAAATGCTCTACAATCTACCTTTGTCTTTTTATGATCTCACGATCATACTTAGATTAAATCATTTACAAACAATTCAAACCATATTACAAGGAATGTATACATTCCTTGGCATTATATTGGAAGACATAAGGTCAGTTTTTATGGTTAATGGAAATGCTAGTTGGTTCATCTCACATGATGCTTTCCAACTATATGAATATCTATTTCCCAGTAACTATTCACACAATGGCTCAGTGTCTGTTTATGGATAGTTGCCTAAATCAATTTTTTACATTAGTGTCTGTAAATTGGTGATTTGTTAATTATATCATTTTTCTATATTTACCCATTTACATTCTTCAGTAAAGATTATTACATTCTCAGCAGTTCTGTGAATGAAGACTGTCCGCTTCATGAAGCATTAAATAAAGTTTGTTTGTAGCACTTAATTGTCTTTTTTTATGATTTTTTTAACAGTCTTTGGTGATGAGCAGGAGGATCAGAAGCTGACTGCTAACTACCTGAGACGTGATGAGATGCACACTGAATCCTTTGAGCCTGTTCCTCTCATCAGGACCAGAAACTGTGGGCCAGTCACTCTCAGATTTAAGCTCCACTCCATTGTATTCAGCTCTCTGCTCCAAACAACCCTTATTTTTTAAAAATTCATATATTTATATAATCTTGTTATATCATATATAAATACATATTTTTGGCTTCAAATATTGCTTTCAGAGTATGAAGTCAAATACCAAACTTTCCAGTTTTTAAAAAAGGAACAAAAGGTGGTGAATTTTCTAGAGCCAATAAGGAAAAACTTGAAGCCACCATTAAAGAATTAATCTCATCATGTTTTCTAAAACATAACCAGCTATGGGCTGTTTAAAACTATATATATATTTTTTTCTTTACTTACAAAAACAGAAATATCAAGCTTGAAGACTATATATCCAACTGCCATTGGATTACAAGTGACAATAAAATATTAACTCTACCTTTTTTATTAAAAAAAAAAAAAAACTAGTTCCCAAAAAGAGTTCAGGGTTTCTTAAAGTTCTCAGAAAAGTTCTGGGATCCTGGAAAGGCCCTGGAATAACTATACAAGAAGTCCACAGTGAGTGGTAGCCATTAGGAGACTTAAGAGGTAGGAATTCCAACGTCTGCAATGTGTGGTAGCTATCTAGGGGCACTTACAAACCCTCGAGGTAAGTCCACAGCATAAACCACTGGAGGGCTTGCAGAAATAAATTAAGACAATAAATTCAGAATGTTTGACCAATGTCACAACAAAATCTAAGTAGAATCAAGTTTTACAAGCCATCAGGCCACCCTGATGATAAAGATGATAAAGAAAACATCACATGACAGGAACAATAGATCTGTTGCTAGTGGAAGCCAAAGCCATAAAATTGGTGGGCATAAATCAAGCATTAAAAAGGGTTAGAGCATGAGCCACCTAACCCTGGACTCTTATGTTAGGATGAGTTGATGGCAGAATGGGTGAAATTGATACTGTCACTTATCAACCTCAAGAAAACTTCCATGCAACAAGGCACATCGTAAAACAGCACAAAAATCCCCAACTCAATGACACATTCCTTTTAGGCATTAATTTGAGACCCGAGTCTCAATTAATTAGAGACCCAAGGCCTAGCTAAAATAACTCAATCTTCAAGTTTCAAAGAACTGAGCATTCCTCCTTCCAGCATACCTCTTTATATGTCTAAGAAATATTTTCCTGGAAGCTGTAGAGATCTACAAAAATGGTAAAATCTTACTAAGACCATCTAGAATTACCATGACCATTATGGGAAATATTGCAATTAGGCAAAAACATTTATTAGAGAAGTACACTTAAAAGCAAGTGTTCCCAAATCAAACAAAGAGAATGGGATACCTATTTTAATTGCTATGCAGAAGCCTGCAAAAGGGTTCAGGATTCTAAGAGAGCTTCATTAAAAGATTCATTGCAAAAGGCTAATGAAAAGTTAAAGCCACAAAAGATACCCAGAGCAAAAGATTGTAAGATTGATGTGACCCCTACTGCTCCTCTCTATACTCCTTTACTTGAGTATTTACAGTGTATTAAAACTCTACTTAAATTGCCTTTCCATTCTGCAGAGACTACAAAACTATAAAATAAGTCAACCAAGTTAGAAGCCTTAAAATGGAAGCAGCTCCAGGACCAGAAACCTGAACCCACACCTTGGCCCCCCGCTTAGCACCCTGCTACTGGTCCATCATCAAAACACTGGTCCAGAAATTGGAGTCTCATTTGTAATCCTGGAAAAAAGATTGTCCTCAAAATTTTTATACAAATCTTTCCATACCGACCTGAATGCCCCCATATCTCAAAGGAGGCCCCCAATATGGCCTCCCCCTAGGGCTGATGAGACGCTGAGGGATTCTCTGGTAAACCACCATGAACTATTCCCTTATACAGCCGAGGGGAAACCAAAATTAAAATTAATGGAAAACCCTGCCAAATTCCTGAAGGTACTGGAGCTACACGCTCTACCTTAAACCTCACTCTCTCTGGAGCTTATGGATTCGATCTGGGGAAAACTGGCGGAAGCCTGTGAAGGGTAGCAATTCTTACCAGAGTCAGCCTTCTTGGATCTTGGTTGTGCCCAGTAGAGAAAGGAAGGTAAAATATCACGTAGTTCCTTATTGGTTTTCTGCCGTTTTCTCTCCCAAAGACAGCTATGCCTTCTTGTTTTGCATCCTGAAATCGTGCCTGGCTTTCTGTCAGGAGCATGTAGGTTGTTGGTTCTCTTGTATGCCGGCAGCTCAACTGTCAGGTTCATGTCCAAAATGTGACTGGACAGAAACGTGAGCTGTACCCCATTTGTGGCTAGGGCCTGTCAAGTGACAAAACGAACACAACTTACTAATGAGTTTCCCTTTATTCAAGGGATTGGGGGAGTGTGGCACTTCACAGGCAGCGGAAAACTGTTCCTGAGAGACTTTGTGCCAGTGAGTTTTACAGAACCTTAGAAGAGGCAACAGGAAAAAGGGCGTGATTGCCTAGGAGGTCAGGGATTTCCATTTAAGACTAAGCAGACCCTATTCCCTAGGTTAAGGTAAATCAGCTAAACCTGAGTTAGAGGGTTGTGATGAGTGTGTTAGGACTCCTTGACAGGTGTTTCCTATAAATGCAGGCTGACTTAGGTTTAGATTTGTGGTGTAGGACTGGGCCACTGGGGTGGCCTCCATTTTGTGGATCATGATAAACAAATTAGCTTTATCAGGTCCTGCTGACTGTTGCTAGCTCTCAGGGGAATTGTCTAAGACTTTCTTTTGGCTCTTTTTGGGAGTAGCTCTGGATCTTTGCAGGGTATTATCTTTTGCTCCCTTTTGAGGGGATGTCTTCTGCATCCAAGGGGTCATTCAAAACTGCCAGGAATATTTCCTGTTTGTCCTAGCTGAAAACCAACAAGACATCTGAGAGGATTTTTTTCAAGATTTTATTTATTTATTTGACAGAGGGAGAGAGATCACAAGTAGGCAGAGAGGCAGGCAGAGAGGGGGGAAGCAGGCTCCCTGCCGAGCAGAGAGCCTGACCCGGGGCTGGATCCCAGGACCCTGAGACCATGACCTGAGCCCAAGGCAGAGGCTTAATCCACTAAGCCACCCAGGTGCCCCTTGAGAGGATTTTTTTAAGGAGCCCTACAGTCAAACGTTGACCAAATTGGAAGCTGATATTCAGACCCTTATAAAATTTTATTTATTTTTTTCTTTTTTAGGTCTTCTCTCCTCAGAGGAATGAAACAACGTACCCAGAGGGAAAGAAAAACATTCCAAAGACAAATATATCTAAATATGGAACACAGAAATCTTGATTTCTATCATAGTTGAAGATCTTCTCCCTAATATAAAAGAAGCAAATTGAAGATAATATAGTAAGATGACTGGCTCAGTCCCTTCATAGCATTCAGGTTGTAACCCAATTCTTCAAGGAATTAAAAACTGTCCTCCAAACTGAGCCTTCACAAGAACAGAAAAAGCCAACATAATCCTTTTTATCAATTCCAGAATCTTCTCTATTCACTTCAAAAGGTTAATGTAAGGACCAGAGGTAAGATCTCACAGATTTTACTCTGTGAGATCCACCGATCTCCAGATTTTACTCTGTGAGATTGGTCTGTCTGTCTGGGTGCAGAGCTCCAGGTATAGCCCACCAGGGAGAAGCTGGACACGGCCATGGTCTCCAGGACTGGAGAGGATGCGGGGATGCCCCTTCCCTCCACTGGTAGATCGCCAGGGGGTTCAAGTCCCCCTAGGCAGCCAGGGGGTTCAAGTTCCCCTGGACGGCCAGAAGATCAAAAGTCCCCACCGGTGGCAGGTTCTGGGTAAGAACCGCTGGGCCTGCGGTTGTCTTTGTCTTGTCTTTTTGTTTTCTGCTGTGCTGTTTGTTGTGTTTGAAGGAATGGGGCAAGCAGAGAGTAAGGGGACTCTGACTTTTATTGACTATAACTGGAGCCAACTGGGGGTAATCTAACTCGAGACGGAGACAGAGACTTTAAGGAATATTTCCAAGCAGCTGTCAAAACTTCCTTGCCCTCTCTGGCCTGACGGGGACTGCCTAGACCCTCCCCCTTTGCTGGTGGGAAAGCATGGCATCTGCTCCTCTCTTGGAGCTAATGAGCCCTAGAACTGGGAACCCTTTCTCTGCCTTCTGGTGGCACTTTGTTCTGTTCTTCACTGTCAGGAAACAAGAAGAGCGCCCCCTGGACCTAACACCCCCGACTCCAGATCTTCCCACCCAGGTCTCAGGTAAACATTTGAAGTGGAGTGGGCCCAGATGGAACGTAAATCAGTATTTGAACTAAGTAAAATTTGTTGGGTTAATTAGAATAAACGTGTCTTTTGAGTTAACAGTAGTAAATGTGAAACTTCAGAGTTTTTACTTAAGGTCAATTAAACTCGTGTTATTTGTTAAAATCTGTTAACGAGATGACTAAACTGATGGTTAATTGTCTGTCTCAAAGTTTTAATGGGTAATTGTTAAAGTAGCTTTCAAAGTCTTTGGTAACCTGAAACTTTAAATCAAATGGGATAAAATGCTAGAGCACTGGTTGCTGGAACTAGGTTTGTGCTTTTGAAATCTGTTGGTGAACATGTTTTATGCTTAACTGATTGATAAATTTGCCACCTAAAAAATTCTGTTGTAACAGTTCACAATTGGTTTGTATTTAGTCTTCAGTAGAGGTTAAGGTATTTCTAAGAGTAAAAAATTCTGCTAAGTGTAACTAAGACTGATGGAAATAAGGGAAACAACTCTGTATGTAGAAAAGTAGGAGATATGTAAAAAGGAGAGAAAAAGACCTGATGCCTGATCCTGTTTGAATAAGAAAGAAAGAAAAACAACCCCGGGTCCACTGTCTGAGCTAAATCCATTCCTGAAGAATGGAAGGGGAGACTGATCACCATCCATTAGCCAGGGATACCTGGGTGGGTGGTTTGGGGTGGGTATCCAACCTGTTTGAATCTGAAGAGTGCCTGACTGTGTGAATCTGTATGGCTCCACCGCTTCGGCTACGGAGTCTGAGTGGGCTGCACCCTGAGTCTCGCGGGGCATCATATGGCATAACGGTCATCTAATTCACGGAGTAGTCTGGTCAGGGGTTTATACGGACAGACCTTAGCTAAGATGCTCCTAAGTTCCCATGAGGGATGCGAGCAGGACAGCATCTGAAAGATCCCCCTCCCTTTGTTTGTGACATCATTCATGATGGGAGGGAAACCCAGAAAACTCTCAAGCCTGCACACTTAAAAAAAAAAGAAGAAAGACACTGGTATAGAAAAGCTGGTTTTCTGGGGAGAAGAGTCAAGATGGCGGAGAAGTAGCAGGCTGAGATGACATCGGGTAGCAGGAGATCAGCTAGATAGCTTATCAAAGCATTGTGAACACATACAAATCCAACGGGAAATTGAAGAGAAGAGCAACATTTCTAGAAACAGAAAATCGATCACTTTCTGAAAGGTAGGACCTGCGGAGAAGAGAATCCAAAGTGACGGAAAGACAGACCGCGGGGGGAGGGGCCGGCTCCCGGTAAGCGGCAGAGAAATGGAACACAAAATTGGGACTTTTAAAAGTCTGCTCCATGGAGGGACATTGCTCCAGAGGCTAAAACGGGGGGAAGCCCAGGCGGGGTCAGTGTAACCCCAGGTCCCGCGGGGTCACAGAAGGACTAGGGGTGTCTGAGTGCTGCAGAGCTCACAGGTATTAGAGCAGGGAAGCCAGCTACAGCGACAAAGCTGAGGAGTGAGCTTTCAGCCTGGGGTTACCTTGTGCTGGTTGCAGGCTGGGTGGGCCCGGAGCGCGGCCAGAGGCCACGGAGATGGAAGCGACCGGGCGCTTTTCTCCAAGTGCCAGCAATGGACTGCTTTCCTCCAGGCACGACCGCAGGCCAGGGAGGTGGGGCGGTTGGGCGCTCTTCTCTGAGGGTGAACTGAGGAGCGGGACCCCCAGCTCTCGGCTCCTCCGGGCCGGAGATTGGGAGGCCACCATCTTCATTCCCATACTCTGGAACTCTACGGAAAGTGTTCAGGGAACAAAAGCTCCCAAAAGCAAACCCGAGCGGATTACTTAGCTGGGCCCCTGGCAAGGGCGGTGCAATTCCGCCTGAGGCAAAGACACTTGAGAATCACTACAACAGGCCCCTTGACCAGAAGATCAACAAGAAACCCAGCCAAGACCAACTTCACTCACCAAGAACATCAGAATTCCAGAGGAGGAGAAAGCAAATCTTATCTGGACAAAATGACAAGGTGGAAAAACTCACACAAAAAAAAGAACAAGAGGCTGTACCGAAGGCTGGGGACCTAATCAATACAGACATTGGTAATATGACAGATCTGGAGTTCAGAATGACGATTCTCAAGGTTCTAGCTGGGCTCGAAAAAGGCATAGAAGATATTAGAGAAACCCTCTCTGGAGAGATAAAAACCCTTTCTGAAGAAACAAAAGAACTAAAATCTAACCAAGTTGAAATAAAAAAAGCTATTAATGAGGTGCAATCAAAAATGGAAGCTCTTCCTACTAGGATAAATGAGGCAGAAGAAAGAATTAGTGACATAGAAGACCAAATGACAGAGAATAAAGAGGCTGAGCAAAAGAGAGACAAACAAATACTGGACCATGAGGAGACAATTTGAGAGATAAGTGACACCATAAGATGACACAACATTAGAATAATTAGGATTCCAGAAGAAGAAGAAAGAGAGAGGGGAGCAGAAGGTATATTGGAGACAATTATTGGAGAGAATTTCCCCAATATGGCAAAGGGAACAAACGTCAAAATCCAGGAGATGCTAAGAACGCCCCTCAAAATCAATAAAAATAGGTCCACACCTCGTCACCTGATAGTAAAATTTACAAGTCTTAGTGACAAAGAGAAAATCCTGAAAGCAGCCCGGGAAAAGAAGTCTGTAACATACAAGGGTAAAAACATTAGATTGGCAGCGGACCTATCCACAGAGACCTGGCAGGCCAGAAAGAACTGGCATGATATATTCAGAGCACTAAATGAGAAAAACATGCAGCCAAGAATACTATATCCGGCTAGGCTATCATTGAAAATAGAAGGAGAGATAAAGAGCTTCCAGGACAAACAAAAGCTGAAAGAATTTGCAAACACCAAACCAGCTCTACAGGAAATATTGAAAGGGGTCCTCTAAGCAAAGAGAGACCCTAAAAGGAGTAGATCAGAAAGAAACAGAGACAATATACAGTAACAGTCACCTTATAGGCAATACAATGGCACTAAATTCATATCTCTCAATAGTTACCCTGAATGTTAATGGGCTAAATGCCCCAATCAAAAGACACAGGGTATCAGAACAGAAAAAAAAACAAAACCAATCAATATGCTGCCTACAAGAAATGCATTTTAGACCCAAAGACACCTCCAGATTTAAAGTGAGGGGGTGGAAAACAATGTACCATGCTAATGGACATCAGAAGAAAGCTGGGGTGGCAATCCTTATATCAGATCAATTAGATTTTAAGGCAAAGACTATAATAAGAGATGAGGAAGGACACTATATCATACTCAAAGGGTCTGTCCAACAAGAAGACCTAACAATCTTAAATATCTATGCCCCTAATGTGGGAGCAGCCAACTATATAAACCAATTAATAACAAAATCAAAGAAATACATTGACAGTAATACAATAATAGCAGGGGACTTGAACACTCCCCTCACTGAAATGGACAGGTCATCTAAGCAAAAGATCAACAAGGAAATAAAGGCCTTAAATGACACACTGGACCAGATGGACATCGCAGATATATTCAGAACATTCCGCCCCAAAGCAACAGAATATACATTCTTCTCTAGTGCACATGGAACATTCTCCAGAATAGACCACATCCTGGGTCATAAATCAGGTCTCAATTGGTACCAAAAGATTGAGATCATTCCCTGCATATTTTCAGACCACAATGCTCTGAAGCTCGAACTCAATCACAAGAGGAAATTTGGAAAGAACGCAAATACATGGAGACTAAACAGCATCCTTCTACAAAATGAATGGGTCAACCAGGAAATTAAAGAAGAATTGAAAAAATTCATGGAAACAAATGATAATGAAAACACAACGGTTCAAAATCTGTGGGACACAACAAAGGCAGTCCTGAGAGGTAAATATATAGCGGTGCAAGCCTTTCTCAAGAAACAAGAAAGGTCTCAAATACACAACCTAACCCTACACCTAAAGGAGCTGGAGAGAGAACAACAAAGAAAGCCTAAACCCAGCAGGAGAAGAGAAATCATAAAGATCAGAGCAGAAATCAATGAAATAGAAACTAAAAAAACAATAGAACAAATCAACAAAACTAGGAGCTGGTTCTTTGAAAGAATTAATAAGATTGATAAGCCCCTGGCCAGACTTATCAAAAAGAAAAGAGAAAGGACACAAATAAATAAAATCATGAATGAAAGAGGAGAGATCACAACCAACACCAAAGAAATACAAACAATTATAAGAACATACTACGAGCAACTCTACGGCAACAAATTTGAGAATCTGGAAGAAATGGATACATTTCTAGAGATGTATAAACTACCACAACTGAACCAGGAAGAAATAGATAACCTGAACAGACCCATAACCAGTAAGGAGATTGAAACAGTCATCAAAAATCTCCAAACAAACAAAAGTCCAGGACCAGACGGCTTCCCAGGGGAATTCTACCAAATATTTAAAGAAGAATTAATTCCTATTCTCCTGAAACTGTTCCAAAAAATAGAAATGGAAGGAAAACTTCCAAACTCATTCTATGAGGCCAGCATCACCTTGATCCCAAAACCAGACAAGGATCCCACCAAAAAAGAGAATTACAGACCAATATCCTTGATGAACACAGATGCGAAAATTCTCACCAAAATACTAGCCAATAGGATCCAACAATACATTAAAAGGATTATTCACCACGACCAAGTGGGATTTATTCCAGGGCTGTAAGGTTGGTTCAACATCCGCAAATCCATCAATGTGATACAATACATTAATAAAAGAAAGAGTAAGAACCATATGATACTCTCAATAGATGCTGAAAAAGCATTTGACAAAGTGCAGCATCCCTTCCTGATTAAAACTCTTCAAAGTGTAGGGATAGAAGGCACATACCTCAATATTGTCAAAGCCATCTATGAAAAACCCACCGCAAATATCATTCTCAATGGAGAAAAACTGAAAGCTTTTCCGCTAAGGTCGGGAACACAGCAGGGATGTCCGTTATCACCACTGCTGTTCAAGTACTAGAAGTACTTGAACAGTACTGCTGTTCTAGTACTAGAAGTCCTAGCCTCAGCAATCAGACAACAAAAAGAAATTAAAGGCATCCAAATCAGCAAAGAAGAAGTCAAACTATCACTCTTTGCAGATGATATGATACTATATGTGGAAAACCCAAAAGGCTCCACTCCAAAACTGCTAGAACTTATACAGGAATTCAGTAAAGTGTCAGGATATAAAGTCAATGCACAGAAATCAGTCGCATTTCTTTACACTAACAACAAGACAGAAGAAAGAGAAATTGAGGAGTCAGTCCCATTTACAATTGCACCCAAAACCGTAAGATACCTAGGAATAAATCTAACCAAAGAGGCAAAGAATCTATACTCAGAAAACTATAAAGTACTCATGAAAGAAATTGAGGAAGACACAAAGAAATGGAAAAATATTCCATGCTCATGGATTGGAAGAACAAATATTGTGAAAATGTCTATTCTACCTAAAGCAATCTACACATTTAATGCAATCCCTATCAAAATCCCACCCATTTTTTTAAAGAAATAAAACAAATAATCCTAAAATTTATATGGAACCAGAAAAGACCTCGAATAGCCAAAGGAATATTGAAAAAGAAAGCCAAAGTCGGTGGCATCACAATTCCAGACTTCAAGCTCTATTACAAAGCTGTCATCATCAAGACAGTATGGTACTGGCTTGCTAATTTTGGCCATTCTAACTGGTGTAAGGTGGTATCTCAATGTGGTTTTGATTTGAATCTCCCTGATGGCTAGTGATGATGAACATTTTTTCATGTGTCTGGTAGCCATTTGTATGTCTTCATTGGAGAAGTGTCTGTTCATATCTTCTGCCCATTTTTTAATATGATTATCTGTTTTGTGTGTGTTGAGTTTGAGGAGTTCTTTATAGATCCTGGATATCAACCTTTTATCTGTACTGTCATTTGCAAATATCTTCTCCCATTCCGTGGGTTGCCTCTTTGTTTTGACGTGTGTTGGAGAGGATGTGGAGAAAGGGGAACCCTCTTACACTGTTGGTGGGAATGCAAACTGGTGCAGCCACTTTGGAGAACAGTGTGGAGATTCCTCAGGAAATTAAAAATAGATCTTCCCTATGACCCTGCAATTGCACTGCTGGGTATTTACCCCAAAGATACAGATGTAGTGAAAAGAAGGGCCATCTCTACCCCAATGTTTATAGCAGCAATGGCCACGGTCGCCAAACTGTGGAAAGAACCAAGATGCCCTTCAACGGATGAATGGATAAGGAAGATGTGGTCCATATACACTATGGAGTATTATGCCTCCATCAGAAAGGACGAATACCCAACTTTTGTAGCAACATGGACAGGACTGGAAGAGATTATGCTGAGTGAAATAAGTCAAACAGAGAAAGTCAAGTATCATATGGTTTCACTTATTGGTGGAGCATAACAAATAATATAGAGGACAAGGGTAGATGGAGAGGAGAAGGGAGTTGAGGGAAATTGGAAGGGGAGGTGAACCATGAGAGACTATGGACTCTGAAAAACAACCTGAGGGTTTTGAAGGGGTGGGGTGGGAGGGTGGGGGAACCAGGTGGTGGGTATTAGGGAGGGCACAGATTGCATGGAGCACTGGGTGTGGTGAAAAAACAATGAATACTGTTACGCTGAAAATAAATAAAAAATTAAAAAAAAAAAAAGACAGTATGGTACTGGCACAAAAACAGACATATAGACCAATGGAACAGAATAGAGAGCCCAGAAATAGACCCTCAACTCTATAGTCATCTAATTTTCGACAAAGCAGGAAGGAATGTCCAGTGGAAAAAAGACAGCCTCTTCAACAAATGGTGCTGGGAAAATTGGACAGCCACATGCAGAAAAATGAAATTGGACTCTTTCCTTACACCACACATGAAAATAGACTCAAAATGGATGAAGGACCTCAATGTGAGAAAGGAATCCATCAAAATCCTTGAGGAAAACACAGGCAGCAACCTCTTTGAACTCAACTGCAGCAACTTCTTCCTAGAAACATCGCCAAAGGCAACAGAAGCAAGGGCAAACATGAACTATTGGGATTTCATCAAGATCAAAAGCTTTTGCACAGCAAAGGAAACAGTTAACAAAACCAAAAGACAACTGACAGAATGGGAGAAGATATTTGCAAATGACATATCAGATAAAGGGCTAGTATCCAAAATCTATAAAGAGCTTAACAAACTCAACACCCAAAGAAAAAATAATCCAATCAAGAAATGGGCAGAAGACGTGAACAGACATTTCTGCAAAGAAGACATCCAGATGGCCAACAGACACATGAAAAAATGCTCCACATCACTCGGCATCAGGGAAATACAAATCAAAACCACAATGAGATACCACCTCACACCAGTCAGAATGGCTAAAATGAACAAGTCAAGAAATGACAGATGCTGGCGAGGATGCGGAGAGAGGGGAACCCTCCTACACTGCTGGTGGGAATGCAAGCTGGTGTAACCACTCTGGAAAACAGCATGGAGGTTCCTCAAAAAACTGAAAATAGAGCTACCCTATGACCCAGCGATTGCACTACTGGGTATATATCCTAAAGATACAAACGTGGTGCTCCGAAGGGGCACGTGCACCTGAATGTTTATAGCAGCAATGTCCACAATAGCCAAACTGTGGAAAGAACCTAAACGTCCATCAACAGATGAATGGATAAAGAAGAGGTGGTATATATACACAATGGAATACTATGCAGCCATCAAAAGAAATGAAATCTTGCCATTTGCGACGACGTGGATGGAACTAGAGGGTGTTATGCTTAGCGAAATAAGTCAATTGGAGAAAGACAACTATCATATAATCTCTTTTATATGAGGAAGTGGAGATGCAATGTTGGGGGGTTTGGGGGGAGGTAGGAAAAGAAAAAATGAAAAGATGTGATTGGGAGGGAGACAAACCATAAAAGACTCAATCTCAAAAAACAACTGAGGGTTGCTTGCGGGGGGGGGGGGACGGGAGAGAGTGGTGGGGATATGGACATTGGGGAGGGTATGTGCTATGATGAGTGCTGTGAAATGTGTAAACCTGGCGATTCACAGACCTGTACCCCTGGGCATAAAAATACATTATATGTTTATTAAAATAATAAAATAAATTTAAAAAAAGAAAGAAAGAAAGAAAAGCTGGTTTTCTCTCTGTTTAAAAGGACAAAGTTTTCTTAGGTTAACTGAAATGTAAATGGTTTTCTCTTTGCCTGCCCAGAGTTGTAAATGAGATCTCTTTGACTCATAAGGTTTTTCCTTGATATGCTAAGTTAGTCAGGGAGTACTGCTAAACCAATAATAAACCTTGGGTTACATTTGGATAAATGCTGTAACTACTCTAGAGGTTCTATACATTTCCTAGAATTTAATGTTTGGTAAGGGTCATTACTTGATATTTAACCATATCTATTCTGAGTTTTTGTCATTTGTAATTGTTTTAATTCTCTTGTAACATAAATTCCGCCTTAAAGAAAATTCATATGGGAGACTTACAGGACAAATACAGGTCTTTGATATGTTAAAATCCTTTGAACAAAAATGGGTAAGAATTTCCAGAAGTAAAAGCTGCATTTGTACTAAACCAGAATTAGTAATATGGGACTAGATGAACTGAAAGGTTGTAATGTTGTGTCTTTTAATGTTTTAAACATTACTGGTTCTGTAATGTTTGCTCCTCTAGACTAGGGAAACTTTTTCTTAAGTTATCTGTAACTTACAGAGATGTAAAAGTACTCATTTGTAAACAAATCAAGACATTCAATTTTTCTCTCTATCTGAACCCTCTGAAACCAAAAGGTCTCTAAGTATTCTTTCTTCCTTGGCAATCAGTCATTTGCATAAGCTCAATAAGAATCTGTTCTCCTTGTAACAGGACAGCATTGGAAACTCTGGTTATTTTACCAAGGCTTTGACTGGAATGTCATATTTGAAAAGACTCAGATACGACCAGACAGCTTAAAGGAACTAAGGTTGACTTTATAAAACCTGGAGCCGTAAAGCCCTCTGGAACTGTTGGCCTGATACCTTTCTTACAGAGTTCCCAGCAGCCTCACCAGGTGAGTAAAGGATGTCACTTCCTGGTAGGAGCAGAAGCCTCAGGATACTTTGGGCACCTCAGGAACTCACCCAAATCTAACAGGTATTGCAGGCATGTCTGGCGGCAAATACGTGGCTTGGTTTCTGGCCCGGAGAGGCTACTAAGAGTTCAACCTAGAGATTCCTTATAAAAAGTTCCAGCAAAACAGGTTCTAAAAGACCTATATGATTTCTCACTGTTCTTGCTGAGCTTATGTAAATAATTAGGCCAAGTTTGTTAAAACTGGACTTGTTTTTCAAATGAATTAGTCCTGATTTGGATATCTCTGGGAATGAAGGTTATTTTAGAGAGAAAAATTATGTTTTAATAACACACCCTTAGGGATGTTAAATTCTAGATTTGCTTGTCTTTAAATGTTTGTTTACCTAAGCTAGATAACTTGAGGTAAACTTCAGAGAAGTTGCACAATAACTCGTGTAAACGATCTTGCCTTTGCCAGTCAGTCAGCCCCAGATATAAGGAGGAAAGTTCAGAAAATTGAAGGATTTGAAAGGAAGAATCTGACAGAGTTAGTGGGAATAGTGGAAATAGCTGCTGAGGACTATGGGTCATGCTTGCAGGGGACAAGAGCTCTCTTACAGACTCTGCAGGGAAAAGGGTATCGGGTGTCAGCAATGAAAGCACAGCTTTGTAAGAGCCATGCCACTTATTTAGACTTGGTCTCCATGAGGGAGTTCCTTGGAATGGTGGGCTAGTGCAGGCTGTGGATACCACGGTTTGTGGAGATTGCTCGACCTCTCTACGAACTGGCTAAGGGAAGACTCACTATGGTAGAGTGGACAGCTGAGGCAGAAGGAGCATTTTGGGAATTACAAACAGCCTTACTGAGTGCCTCAGCATTGGCCATCCCAGACGTTACCAAGCCCTTCCATTTGTATGTGGATGAAAAGGCAGGGGTGGCTGAAGGAGTTTTGAATCAGACTCTGGGGCCTTGGCAAAGGCCAGTAGCCTATCTTAGCAAGAAACTAGATCCAATAGTGGCTGGGTTCCCCCTTGTCTCCGCATAATTGTTGCCACGGCCCTCCTGGTCAAGGATGCAGGTATATTTACAGAAATGAACTAAATTAGACTGTAAAGGGGATTGGGCTAAGACTAGAACAGGAAAGTTAATTCTTCCTCAAAGACTAGAAGAAATTAGTAAGCCAAATACATCAGGGCACACATTTGGGGACACACAAGCTTAAAGAGCTTATTGGCAAGCAGTTCTAGGTTTCTAAATTAGGGTGTATGGCTCAAGATGTGGTTGATAGATGTACTCAATGTCAGGTGGTAAATGCGGAAAGAAATAGAATGGGAAGAGGGAAAAGAGAAAGAGGTAAGGAACCAGGAATTTATTGGGAAATAGATTTTACAGAGATGAAACCGGGAAAATATGGGCACAAGTATATGTTAGTTTTTGTAGATACATTTTCAGGCTGGGTAAAGGCTTTTTCTGCCAAACATGAGATGGCAGGAGTGGTAGCCAAAAAGCTACTAGAGGTTTAGGTTACCTCTTGAGATCGGATCAGACAACAGCCCTGTATTTGTGAGTTCAGTCTCGCAGGCATTGGCCAAAGCCATGGGCACTAACTGGAAACTACATTGTGCCTACCGGCCCCAGAGCTCCAGGCAAGTAGAAAGAATGAACCGGACTCTTAAAGAGACCTTGACAAAGTTAATTCTGGAGACTGGCGGTGGATGGGAAGATCTCCTTCCCTTCACCCTTCTTAGGGTACGATGTACACCCTGCTTAAATAAGGTGACCCCATTTGGAATAATGTTCAGGAGACCCCCCCTCCCTGCCCTCAATTACAAGAGGTTGCTATAGCAGAAATGACTGATCAGTCTGTACTCCAGTCACTTCTGGCATTACAGTCTGTCTTAAATAGAGCCCATGCAGGGACGAAGACGGAGGTGGAGCCACATCCTTACCAACCTGGGGACTTGGTTTTGGATACGTCGCCACTGGGTGGGAAACTTGGAGCCTCGCTGGAAGGGACCATTTACTGTCATCCTGACCACCCCCATGACAATAAAAGAAAGCATCAGGGCCTGGATTCACGCAGGTCACGTCAAACGAGCCAAGGATGAGGAGCCGCCCCAGAGGTGGATGCTGCTGCTGATGGACCTCACCGATCATGGACTAAATTGAGTTCATTGTTGCTCCTGTTGTTAAGATATAGGCGGGAGGTATAGGCAATTGCAAAATAAAAAAGGGGGGCTTCACATACTGTTTCTAAAAGGAGGGAGGGGCTCTGCATAACCCTAGGAGAGAAATACTGTTTCTGGGTAAATCACACTGGAGTCATTAAAACAGTCTAGCAGCCGTTAAAAGGGGGGTATAGAACTGGCTAAAAAGTCAAAGATTTGACTAATCTCCAAAGGAAAGAGAGGAATGTAAGGACCTATTTAGCCAGAGCGCTTCCATCAGTTAAATGATAACTTTGTTGTCTAAAACTTAAACTGTCCCTGCTCCCCTTCCCCCAGGGAACTTACTTAAAAACAAGTCCCAGAAACCAGCCCCAGAACAAAGCCCAGATACAAGGGTGGGTCAGGCCAGGTGGAGACATCCGATCAGTGGGGGATGTATACTGTCTCCCTAGCTACCAAGGAGTATGGGCCCCACCCTTTGGGAGACTTTTGGGTGACAATTCTAACCAAGGTGATAGGCTAGGTCAAATGTCTACTATAGGGTAAATTGTAATTCAATTGGTCACTTATGTGTGACCTAACATGACTGTGGAGTTTCCTCTGTGTGTTACAATCTCATTGGCCACCTGTGCATGGCCAGGCCCAACCACATGGCCTTTGCCCTTAAAAGCTAGTCTGTGAAACAGAGAAAGGTCGCCCTCTCTTGTAAGAGGTGCAGCCCGGAACGTTTGGTTTGATTCTTGATGCTCGGGGTGAAATAAAGCTTTGCTTGACCTTCACTTTATACCGGTCTCGCTCCTTTAATCACGGACCCATTATTGGGGGACCTAACAGTGAATAGGTGTTGTAAAAATTTTGGATTTAGGAAATAATAGACCTTAGAGGAGCTTATATTCTCTGTGCCTTTGAAATGTGAATGTTCTACTTAGTCTTCTCTAGAAACTGAGAGCCATCCCTTCAAAATGCAAATTTCAGGGAGGTAATTCCTATCAGAAGGAAGCAAAGGGAGGAAAAGCCTATTTGGAAACTAAGTGAATGAAAAGTCTTAAAAGTCGTCTCCACAAATGCTGGTAAAAAGTTTGTCATCTTAATAGGTAAACTTAACTTATTCCATCTGCCAGAAATTACCAACTGCCAGAAACGACCCACTACCCACTGAATAGATATAAAAAATAAACATGCAAAATGCTAAACAAAGCTCGCTCAATGGCTGAGTCAATGTATACAATTACTTTGAGTGGTATGTTATTTCCCTCAATTTTCTCTGCTATTTGATTCTACTACATCTGTACAGTTTGTTTGTTTTTTGTCCCCCCCAGTAGATACCGTAACTTCCTAAAACACTCATATATACCCAGAATATCTTTACTGCATATTTTACTGTCAAGTAAAAATTTGCCATCTTATCAAAATTCCTAACCCCCCTCCCTCTGTATGGTAATGACAATGCTTAATCATTCCAGAAACTCAGTTGTAAAAGGGTGTGTTTTGATGATATTAAAAATCTTTCTTGTTGGTATCATTTCATTTTCATATTAGCCACTTTGTTTACAGTCAGTCAAAAGTATATATATCCAGGTTAGTACTATTAATTCTTTAGTGATTTAATTTGATACTGTAACTCACTGAAGTGCATGTACACATTTTTTAAAAAAAGTATTTTAAATATTGTGAAAACTGAATCTCTTGACATGAAAAAGTCTCCTTTAATGTTAGCTAAAAAGTGTCCTATTTTATTATTATTTATTATTATTATTATTATCATTTAGTACCAGATCATTATGGTACTAGTATAGAACTCTCTGGAAGACCAATTATTATTATGGTCATATAAGATAGACATGGTTATTGCATTGTGGGAAGCAGAAGGCTAGCTGAAGACAAAGTATCTGACACCCTGCAGCCCTCCCTCTCTCCCCCAGCTCCTGGGTGGGATATGTGTGATATTCTTTCAGGAAGCTCCCAACTGTCTTAATGTTATTGCTTTACTAGAAGGAAAAACAACCTCACTTTGACAATGGCAAGTCCTCTGGTATCTTGTAGGTTCTCTTTAGCATGTGAAAGTTCTTTTGAAAACCTCCCTTATACCCTACCCCCAACTCCCAAATACATAATCAGCCACTCCTCACAGTCCTCCTCCAGCAGCTCCTTCTGCCCACAGGCCCTGTCCCCATGCTTTAATAAAACCACCTTTAATAAAACCATCTGAAGAATTCTTTCATGGCTATCAGCTCTGGACCCCACCCCACCAAATCTCACCTATATTCAAAAACCACATCAAAATGATAAGAGATGATTGAGAATCTTTAGGAAAAGCATTCCAGGAGATAAGGGAGGAAACTTATTAAAGGCAATCTAAAAAACCATTAAGCAATTTTATATCGACTCTACTGTTAATATCCAAGATAAATAAAAGAAACAAAAATCTTGTCTGCAAATAGCTCTTAAAGACCTGTTCAATATCCAAACATCAATTTAGCTTTGAAATGGTCTCTTTCCCCACTTATTCCTGAAAATGAAGAGATGATAGGGATTGATTGCAGTGCCTAATGTCAGCAAGTTGACGCCATCTTTTCTAAAAATATTTAAAAGCTGCAATTTTGCCTCTCATCCTTGATCTTCACAGCAACTCAACCTGGCAGCAACAGGAATCACATTCTTAAAATAATACCTACCTCCTTAAGCAAGCCAAGCAATGTTATAAATATCCATTTTAAGCTTTCTCACAAACTAACCAATGGAACAAGAAAAGAAAAAAAAAAATTCACTTGGAGCTCCAAGCAAAAATACCAGACCCAAATGTGAAATGCATGTGTGAGTGAGATGTTTTGCTTGAATGGATTTGCCCAAGAGCTAGACATCATTGACCAAGATGAAACTACTACACCTTTGTTAAATTCTTTGTAACTCATATCTATATAATTAAAATTTCAACAAAAAGCTCTTATAAAACTCTCTTCATCATATGTCAAAGTATGCAAGTGATATTTTATTTTTAAAAAAATTAAGTTACATGGTGATGGGTAATAAGGAAGGCACGGATTGCATGTAGCACTGAGTGTTATACGCAAACAGTGAATCATGGAACACTACATCAAAAACTAATGATGTACTGTATGGTGACTAACATAACATAATAAAAAAATAAAAATGAAAATAAAAATAATTAAAAAATTAAAAATTGAGTTTATTTTCAAAATGGGCATTTTTGGCTTCCTATTTACCAAAGCAGTGTATTATAGGTCATTTGGAAACTACAAAAAAAAAAAAGAAAAAAAATAATTCAAAAGTTACCTGTGGATATCAATCATTTCACAAAGTATTAACACACTTTTAATACACAATGGGATATCAAACAGTAACCTGATATTTTTTCTAAAAATAAAATGCAAGTTTTTTCCATGTTAATAGGTCTCCAGGAAGCTGTTATTCTAGCATTTTCCTCTATTTTAGGACTCCAAGTTTTTCCTCTAATATTTGCTATAATAAACAATGCCCCTACAGATGCTTAAAATTATTTTTCCAAATAGAATATGTTATATAATTTTAAACCAGGAATGATAATGCTATAGTTTAAATCCTCAATATTTTTTCATTATTTTGTTTAAAATGTTATATTAAAATATCATACTATAACTTATATTTTATCAGCTTATCAACACATTGCTCCTGGATTTTTTAAAAAATGTATTTCAATCCCATATTATTTGGTACATGCAAATTCAAAAATGCTCTCTTTGCTTTGTAGATAGATGCATTCTTACCAATATAAAATAACACCTTTTCCCATCTACTGCTTTGAATCTGAATTCCTTTTATATAAGAACAATATGACCATCTCTTCTTTCTTTTTGTTTATTGGTTACCATTATATGTTTTATCCCTCCTTTATTGCTAGCCCTTTATTATATTTTGTTTAATGAATATTCTTTAAAATAAATGTATTTAATCCATATTTATTCATTTTTATTACATGAATGGACCTACCTGATGTACAGTCTTTTTTTTTTTTTTTAAAGAAACTCTTGATCATTGTTATTGACTATGTCCAGAAACAAATTTGGCTCCAAATAGAAGAAAAGTGAGAGACAAAAGAAAATTTTTTTTTTTTTTTTTTTTTTTTTACAGCTCTAACATCTCCATTCTGACCTGTGCTCTTTCTATATATGATAAAGTCTACTCATGTGACCCTGAGTGGGGAGAAATAGTACTAAGAAAAGTCTGACAGCTGTTTCCAACAATCACACTGTCTCAGAAATATATATATATATATATATATATATGATCTTAGAACTGTTCAATATACCATAACTATTCATAGATGAAGAGTATTTCTCCTCAAACCAATAAGAATGTGCCAATTTTAAAGTTAACATGTTTGGAGATTTAGAATTATAAAAGTAGAGAGAGTTCAGGAAAAAGAAAACACATAACTAAATGACATGGTAAAATTAGATATTAACAATCATTAGGCAATCATTTCTGCAACAGGTTCCTTTGTTTCTCATGTGCTGTATAATGATATGATCTTGTAATCCTCCTTATAAAAGAAAAATGTTGCAATCCTATTATACATAACAGCTACTTTCTCTACTTATTAGTACTCTATATGTTCAGAAATATAGTCACAATCAGAGGAACTGGCTAGAGATATATTCACAATCAAACTGCTTGTAAGAATCAGTCGGTAGATTCTTCAACTACCCAATAACAAGAGCAGGAGATGAAATACACTTGTTCTCAGCCATTAAAAAAAAAAAAAATTTTAACTCATTGCTCACCTGAAAATTATAGTCATGTTTTCTGGGATCCAGTGCATTACTAAATGGAGCTTAATTTGCTTTGACTTAAAAAAAAAAAAATACAGAAAATAACAAAACTTGCTCACTAGAATAAGTATCTCAAGTTCTAGTACTACCTGAAGAATAATATAAAGACACTGACATTTAAATTAAAGTCAGGGGCTCCTGGATGGTTCAGTCAGTTAAACATCCAACTCTTGATTTTGACTCAGGTCATGATCTCAGGGTCGCAAGATAGAGCCCCGGTTTGGGCTCCACACTCAGCATGGAGTCTGTTTGAGATTCCCTTTCTCTGTTTATCTCTCTCTGCTGCTGCCTAAAATAAAATAAATTAAGGCTAGAAAATCTAATAAAGACTATCATTGACTCACAAAAGACTATAATCATAATATATTTGCATTGTAAAGCAACATGTTGGGTAAAGATAAAAAATGAAATGTAAAATTAATGCCACAAAAAGATGAAGCTTATTTCAGAGTACAGATTTTTTTAATTTAAAAAAATGAATTAAAATATCAGCTTCGAACTTTTTAGCTATGTGACGCTGGATGAATTACCATTTTTTCTCACTTATAAGAGGGTATGTTAAAAATAATTTGAAAATAATGGTCTTGTTAAATGAAATAATGTGATTGGCAAGCACATAGTAAGTCCTCAAGGACTATCACATGTAAAATTTTTTTGCTTTTAAATCAAAACAAAATAAGATTTCTTGAAACTGTGAGTTCCTCTGGTGAATTTGAAACATTTTTATTTTCAGTTGTGTTTTGATATGAAGCACTTTAGAATATATTTATTTTCATTATATTCATACTAGCTTAATAAATTAGATATATAATCATTTATTTAAATAGAGTTGAGTGTGATGGTTTAAAAATATTATTTTTAAAGATGGAATTTGATGATTCTCATGTTTAAAACAAAATATAAGAATTTAACTGTGATTCACCTTATTTAAGTCTTTTGTCTCTTATTTTTAAAGTAACTGTAATTTATCCTACATAAAATAAAATCAATTGCTGTTCTACATAGCTAATTTTGTTTACTTTTGGCACCATATTGCACTTTAACTAAGAACATTTCCAGAGAATCACAATGCCAAAATTTTGCTTTTCTAATTAAAAGAAAAGGCATTGTAAGCTGTTTTATTAGAAATGTGGGTAATACTATTAAAAGCAGATAATGATTTAGGAAAGTGAGCTTAGTATAGGCTGAACTTTAGTGCAGAGTATGCAAAATGAAACAGTGCACACTAATCAATTAAAACGGGGCAGATTATCTTATGATCACTAAATTTTTTTACATAGATAATGTAAGGTAAAGTTTTACTTGTGTTACATATTCTAAAACCCCACATCTCAAAATTGTAGACTTACATTTTACCAAAAATGGAAATTATATCATGTAATAAAAAGATAACTAAATGTTTGCACATGTGCCCAAGAGGTTGGGAGGTAGAGAGAAGAATGTACATGTAAATATACATTCATAATATAGAGATGAGAAATTACTGTGGCATTATTTTCTAAAAGAATGAACAGCAAAAAACTGAAATTGGCAATATAATAGGTTGGGTAGGTCATGATACATTTACACAAAGAATTATTATGCAGTCAATAAATGCATATTATATATTACTATTTTATTATATATATATTATTATTAAGAGGGAGGAAACAAGATGTGGAATCATTTCTATTATACATTGGTGTTTTTAATATCCATTTAAAATGTTAGCATCCTTTCAGGATCTGACTAAGCAGTTTTGAGGGTCACTTGGTAAGTCAGGCATGTATACTCCCTGCAAGAATAAGTGTTTCTATTTTAGGCTGCAGCAATTATTACAGTAAAGTCATATATAAATACTTGATTTCCTTCTGGAGCATAAGGATATATAAGAAACCATTAATAGTGGGAAGTTGGAAGCAAGATTGTAATTTTATTGCTATTAGTACTTGAATTTTTAAAACTTGTTTAACTATTAGTAGATAATTTAGTTTTTTAAATAATAAACTTTATGAATATAATATTTATGTGCATCATTAATTCATTTGCTTTAGTCTCTCCTAGAGAGATATTTTAATATAAGCTTGAATGTATTCAGCTTTTTTCAAAAGGCTAATATCAATCAAGAATTAAAAGTTTCTCTTTTAGCAACTTTGAAATACATAATGCAGTATTACTAGCCACCATTCTGTACAATTCACAATATCAAATCCTTATATTTTATACCTGAAACTAATATGTTACATACCAATTACATCTGAATAAAAAATTAAAAGTTAATTACAATACTTTTCTAAATTACACTTTGTTATATAAACATAAGTTAATTTTTCCTTCTTATAAGGAATTGCCTGGCTTAGTATTATCTCCATCACAGAAACCACAGAAACCAAAACCAGATTTAAAGACAGCTTAATGATATCATGATAGGGTTTCAAAATACTCTCTAGGACTAATATAATTCGGCAATAGGTGTGAAAACATGCTAACACAAAAGGATTTATTTCTAACATTTTGTTGCTACATAAGTCAATGTCAGGTCAACAGGCTTTGGTGTGGTGAAGCCCAGACTAACAGATTTACATCAGCTTTTTGTAGGATGTTCAAAAGTGGTTTTCATTCCTACTGAAAAAAGACCAAAAAAAATTCTTTTTAATACACATATATATTGTTGTACAGGGCTAGACCAAATTGCTCTAAATAAATAGAAATATCTATACTAATCAAAAACTTTCTACAATATGAACAGAAATTTTTTTATATATTTTTCTTATAAACATAAAATGTACTATATGTTTCAGAGGTACAGGTTTATGATTTATCAGTCTTACACAATACACAGAGCTCACCAGAGCATATACCTTTCCCAATGACCATCACCCAGCCACCCCATCCCGGCACCCCCACATGCTCCAGCTACCCTTAAGTTTGTTTCCTGAGACTAAGAGTCTGTTATTGTTTGTCTCCCTTTCTGATTTCATCTTGTTTCATTTTTTTCCTCTCTTCTTCTATGATCCTCTGTCTTGTTTCTCAAATCCACCTATCAGTGAAATCATATGATAATTGGCTTTCTCTTATTGACTAATTTCACTTAGCATAATACCCTCCAGTTCCATTCACATTGTTACAAATAGCAAGATTTCAATTTTTTCATGGCTGCATAATATTCTATCATGTGTGTGCACATGCACACGCATGTGTGTGTATCATATCTTTATCCATTCACCAACTCAGATATTGTTGGATATCTGAGTTCTTTTCATAGTTTGGCTATTGTAGATATTGCTGCTATAAAAAATTGGAGTTGGTACCCCTTAGGATCACTACATTTGTATCTTTGATATATACCCAGAAGTGCAATTGCTGCGTCATAGGGTAGCTCTATTTGCAACTTTTTGAGAAACCTCCATACTTCCAAAGTGGCTGCACCATCATGCATTTCCACCAACAGTGCAGGACGGTTCCCCTTTCTCTGCAGCCTCATGAACAGCTGTGGTTTCCTGACTTGTTAATTTTAGCCATTCTGACTAAGCCATTGTGGTTTGATTTGTATTGCCCTGATGCTGAGTGGTACTGAGCATTTTATCATGTGTCTGTTAGCCATTTGTATGTCTTCTTTGGAAAAATGTCTGTTCATGTCTTCTACCTGTTTCTTGTTTGGACTATTTGTTCTTTGGGTTTTGAGTTTCATAAGTTTTTTATAGATTTTTGATACTAGTGCTTTATCTGACATGTCATTTGCAAATATCTTCTCCCATTCTGTCTCTTGCCTTTGATATTGTTGTCTGTTTCCTTTGCTGTGCAAAAGATTTTTATCTTGATGAAGTCACAATAGTTCTAGCCAATAGGGTCCAACAGTACATTAAAAGGATTATTCACCACGACCAAGTGGGATTTATTCCTGTGCTACAATGTTGGTTCAACATCTGCAAATCAATTAATGTGATATACTACATTAATATAAGAAAGGACAAGAACCATATGATATTCTCAATAGATGCAGAAAAAGCATTTGACAAAGTACAACATTCTTTCTTGATTATAACTCTTCATAGTGTAGGGATAGAGGGTACATACCTCAATATCATAAAGGCCACATACAAAAATCCCACAACAAATATCATCCTCAAGGGGAAAAACCGAGAACTTTTCTTCTAAAGTCAAGAATACGAAGGATGTCACTATCATCACTGCTATTCAACATAGTACTAGAAGTCCTAGCCTCAGCAATGAGACAACAAAAAGAAATAAAAGGCGTCTGAATCGGCAAAGAAGTCAAACTCTCACTCTTTGCAGATGATATGATACTTTATGTGGAAAACCCAAAAGACTCCACCCCAAAACTACTAGAACCCATACAGGAATTCAGTAAAGTGTCAGGATATACAATCAATGCACAGAAATCATTTGCATTTCCATACACCAACAACAAGACAGAAGAAAGAGAAACTAAGGAGTTGATCCCATTTATAATTGCATGCAAAACCATAAGATTCCTAGGAATAAACCTAACCAAAGAGGCAAAGGATCTGTGCTCAGAAAATTATAGAATACTCATGAAAGAAATTGAGGAAGACACAACAAAATTGAAAAACATTCCATGCTCAAGGATTGGAAGAACAAATATTGTTAAAATGTCTATGCTACCTAGTCCAATCCACACATTCAATGCAATCCCTATCAAAATACCAACAACTTTTTTCACAGAAATGGAACAAATAATTCTAAAATTTCTATGAAACCAGAAAAGACCCCAAATAGCTGGAGGAATGTTGACAAAGAAAACAAACCTGCTGACATCACAATTCCAGACTTTAATCTCTATTACAAAGCTGTAATCATCAAGACAGTATGGTACTGGCACAAAAACAGACATATAGATCAATGGAACAGAACAGAGAACTCAGAAATGGATCCTCAAATGTATGGTCAACTAATCTTTGACAAAGCAGGAAAGAATATCCAATGGAGGGAAAAAAATTCTCTTCAACAAACAGTATTGGGAAAATTGGACAGCCACATGAAAAAGAATGAAACTGAACCATTTCCTTACACCCAATACAAAAACAGACTCAAAATGGATGAACAACCTAAATGTGAGACAGGAATCCATCAAAATCCTTGAGGAGAACACAGGCAGCAACCTTGCTGACCTTAGCCACAGCAGCTTCTTTCTAGACACATTGCCAAAGGCAAAAATGAGCAGAAATTTAACATATGTTAAAATGATTCCTAGAAACTCACTTAAATGCAAGTAAATGCATTTTATAGAAACATGCATGTTTATAGAAATATACATGTTATAGAATGAACAAGGCAATAGAATTATTATGAGAAATTAAAGTATGGAGATACAGTAGGTGAATTTATTTGTTTGCAAATTGAGTACCTACTACGTGCAAGGTACCAGATGAAGCTGTGGGGATCATGTAGATGCTGTGAAAGGACAGATCCCTGGGAGCAATTGCCTATCAGTTAAGACTATATGTTATCAATTTCTTATACTGAATACAGATGTGTGTGTGTGTGTGTGTGTGTGTGTAGGAAACAGGTAAATAACTATCATGGACAAAGCCTCAAAAATGTAGTTTCTTAGTTTTGTTTTTTTTTAATATTTTTAAAAAGATTTTATTTATTTATTTGACAGAGAGAGAGATCACAAGTAGGTAGAGGTAGGCAGAGGAGTGGGCGGGGGGGAAGCAGGCTCCCACTGAGCATAGAGCCCAATGTGGGGCTTGATCCCAGGACCCTGAGATCATGACCTGAGCTGAAGGCAGAGGCTTAACTCACTGAGCCATCCAGGCACCCCTGTAGTTTTTTAGTTTAAAATCCATCTCCACAATCACAGAATTGGATTTTACCCATTGTCAATAATTGTAAAGGGTCTGAAATTCTACCCTGCACCCACACTACAAGTTGGCCTGCCATAGTTGTATGGATATTGGCAGAGGTCATAAGTTTTCTGGGTCAGAAATAGAGGACTTTATTACTCATAGCACAGCAAGCAATTTGAGCATTATGTGAATGTTGGTTCTCTTTGCCCCTATATACCACAAAGTTGATGGCGAGGAAGGCTCAGGTGGGTTCTGCACATACAGTGGGTTTATACTGTAGCCAGAGAAACTTAAACTTAGGAAACCTCAATATTTTAGAGGGAACCACTAGCAAATCTGTTCAGTTTTTGCCTCAGAGGAAAGACATTATCTTTACTATCTTGGACAGCAAACAATTCTGAATTGATAGTTGCTGAGAGGAGGCACTATCTCTGTCTTCCAATGCGTTTGCTGTACAAACATCCATGAGAAAATAATGCAGGACAGAAGCGCACACTGCCTCTGTTTGGAAGATGTGCAGAAGGCGAGAAGCCCTTGGAGAATTGTCTCTCGGATAATCTTCTGACAGCTATAGAAATGTTGGCCTTTTGAAAGAAGTTTTAAATTATTTCAGAATTAAAATGATTTCATCTAGACTTTCTCAATATTAGATTTATCTGACACTTAATGACTCAGATGATTCTTGATTTTCTATACAAAGGAATTGTTTTGATTTAATTTTTGACTTAGTAAATGTCATCTCTCAAGAATCTGTTGATGATCCACTAAACAATATTATTAGCCTTATTATTATTAGCCTCCTCTCAATAAAGATCCAATTCTTAGGGTGATTCTAATAAGTTTACCTTGAGAATTTTTTTGTAATGGCACGTAATTTGTACAAGTATTGGATAGCTTTTGCTGTAAAGTATGGAATTATAATAAATAATAATTTCATAGAATTTATTGATACCATTCCAATATTTATTCTATCAAGGGGAACAAAAAGCAGAAATATATTCTAAAATATATGACAGTATTTAGAAGTTTTCTTTTTTAATCTTTGCCACTCCCTTGGTAGTAGTGTGTGAACCCAGACCATAAATGTCCACGTTTAAATATGTTTGTGATTTTACCCATGTTATAAATGAGGTTAAAATATATTACAGTATTTAAACAAAATAGAGAAATCACCTTTATCTTCAGTAAATACTGAATTTGAAAATGTTAGAGAGAGTCTGTTTTTTTCCTACTTTCTCTTTGATTTTACACTCCAGGAAAATCAACATGATAACCTTTTAAAATTAATAGCAAGTATTTGGCTCTTTTTATAAATCTTATATCCTTCCTTCTTCTTCCAACCCTCATTCTCTCATGATAACTGCTCATATTTACATAAACTGGTTGCCAAAATATTATTTTTTTCACCTAATTAAACTTTGTACTTTCCCAAGAAAATTGGTAGAATAATAATACTGTGGCTTAAAAGGAAGTTCATAGCAGACAAAATAAGAGTAAGGTCTAAAAATGAAGCAGTTCCTTTTTGGACAAGGGTAATCAGGTGAGGACCTTGGGGGAGGTGGTCAATAAACTTCCAATGGAGTATTCCAGAAAATAGACAAGAAGAAGTATATACTATATGATTTGTGAGGATCTTCTGCTTGAATTTACATAAACATGTTTCATTTTAAAATGTTATATAACAATGATGTTTGAAATATTCTTTCTCTTTTTTGGGGAACCTGGGTGGCTCAATTGATTAAGCACCTGACTCTTGATTTCAGCTCAGGTCTTGATCTCAGGGTTGTGAGATCCAACTCTGCACTGGGCCTGGAGCCTGCTTAAGATTCTTTCTCTCCCTCTGCCTCTGCCCCTACAACCCTCCCCACTCTCTCTCTTTCTCTCAAAAAATAAAATACAATATGGTTTCCCTTTTTGTATATTTAGAAAAAAGTGCTTTGTGCCTTTCTGAAAATCATGCAGATTAGTGATGGCAGTCAAACTATGCAAAAGAAGGAAGCTACAGTAAACTGAGTATAGTCACAGACTTTGTTCCCGAAGTAACTTGTCATCCATATGTAGTTCACTTTTTCCTTTTTTTTTTTTTTTTAATATTTTATTTATTTGACAGAGAGAGACACAGTAAGAGAAGGAACACAAGAAGGGGGAGTGGGAGAGGGAGATGAAGGCTTCCTGCCGAGCAGGGAGCCTGATGCGGGGCTTGAACAGAGGACCCTGGGGTCATGACTAGAGCTGAAGACAAACACATAATGACCGAGCCATCCAGGCACCCTTAGTTCACTTTTTCTATAGTCTTTTTTGGTCTAACCATTTTTATGCTCTTCTAGTCTTTTCCTCTGTTTCTTCAGACTTGGGAATCACCTGTGAGGCTCTCTGAGTTGTCAATTATGTCCACTCTAATTTCTGGACTTCATCTAAGCATTTTTAAAGTGGCTCAACAACTCCTTGCTTGAATTTCAATGACTTCCCCAGAAATGTCCTTATCTTTGATATTTCCTTAGAGAAACAGAAGAGCCTTCAAGGTCTGCTATATGGTTCTGAGAGACTGATACCATTTAAAACCATACAGTCACAGAAAATGATAACCTTAAAGTTAAATTTCTCTTTATCTGTAAGAAGAAGTGAAATGGAATGAAATGAATTACAGGCTTTGGGTGTACATGGAATTCAAGGACAGTTTGGCTATTAAAATAGACATGTTTGGATTATTAAGTTATTTAAGTGATGAACCTGCAATTTTAAGCTCTGAAAAGTAACAAAAAGCAGTCATAGGCAATAACTCAAAAAGAAATAGGTTGTAATTTTATTTAAAAATTTATTTATTTATTTGAGAGAGAGAGAGAGCTCTTGTGCAGGAATTGGGGGAGAAGCAGAGAGAGAAAATCCTTAAGCAAATTCCTTTCTGAGCAGAAGCCCAAGGGGGACTCAACTCACCACCCATGAGATCATGTCCTGAGCCAAAACCAAGAGTCTGAGCCTTAAGTAACTGAGCCACACAGGCACCCTGATTATAATTTTGATAGTTAAAAGTCTTGGGGCATCTCAGTGGCTTAGTTGGTTAAATGTCCAACTCTTGGTTTTGGCTCAGGTCATGATCTCATGAGTCCTGAGATGGAACCACCCTCTCTGCAACTCCCCTTCCACTGGGCTCAGCAGGGAGTCTGCTTAAATATTCTCTCCCTCAGCCCCTCTCCCCACTCATGCTCTCTTGACTTCATAAAAAAAAAAAAAGTCTCTTTGTGGTTACATTTTAATGTTTATAAATCATCAGAGAAGTAGATTTGAAATGTAGTGCATTTCAGTAGCAGAAGAGAGCATAGGCAAATAGACTAATTTGCAAGGTGAAAATAGAAAATAGTCATATTTTGTACATAGCCTTCACATCAAAATGGCATAGCCATTAATACTCATAGATAACTCAAAGCAAATTTTCTTTTTCTTTTTTTATTTCTTTCTTTTTTTTTCTCTCTCCCTTCCTTCCTCCCTTCCTTCCTTCTTTCCTTCTTGACTCCCTGCTTCCCTTCCTTTCTTCTGTTATAAACTTGAACAAGGTTCTTAAAATTTAGGAGATGGTACATGAGAAGAGTTTTCTTAGAAACACTTCAATCTGACTGCAGGAAGCGATATACAAACTTCCTGTATTTTTATTTAACAAATTCGAATGCAATCTATCTGAAGCAGTATTGTTTTTCAACTTTTCTAAAATGCTTATGTATCTTGCCAGATTTGAGTATTACAAGATAAGATTTACAGGTCATTTTTTGACTCCTAATACAATAATATGGAAGCAAATATATTAGAAAATAAGCCACTAAAAACCTAGAGGAATGCATAAAAAGAATAATGTGGAGGGCCACCTGGGTGGCTCAGTCAGTTAAGTGTCTGGCTGTTGATTTCAGCTCAGGTCGTAAACTCAGGGTCATGGAATTGAGCCCCATGTCAGAGTCCACCCTCAGCATCAAGTGCTTTCCCTCTGTTCCTCTCCCAGCTCTCTCTCCTTCTAGCTCAAATAAATAAATAAAATCTTTAAAAAAAAAGAATAATGTGGAAATACATGATGAGCAGGAAAGTGTTCCTTGATATATTCCTTCATCCAAATAATCTGAATTTTTCTTTTGAGCTTCTCATATTTTATGATCACATAATTTAAATGGATTATTATGTGTTTATGGAGTATTTGCAGTTTAGTCACCATGTATGGTAGCAAAATGAACAAGGTAAACATCCTAACTACAATAACCTTGAGATCAGCCGGAAACCGTAAAATATATGTGAAGGTGTGAGTAATATACATAATAAAAAGCAGAATATCATTTGTTATATTAATTACAAGATAAAGATTAATTTAAATTACATGATGTCAATGAGTCAGATAACATATCCTAGTAACAGAGTGAATATAAATTAAAATAATGTCATATATATCAAATTCCATGAAAATATTTGTGTTTTCCATTCCCAGGAACTTGTTGTAACACATCAATCCAAGCAATAAAAAAAAGTTGTATGCCTAGAGTCTGTTATTCTGCAAAGGTGTCAAAAGAACCTAAATGTTGAACAATAGCAGAAAAAAAGTAACTTTTATAATTCAACTTAAGGAAATATAACACTGCCTTAAAAAGATAGTTTTAAAGACCATAGTAACAGAAAATGTGTTAAGTAAACATGACTTCAATTTTATTCACTCATGATAAAATTATTTTAGAATTTAAAGTATGGAAAATTATCATGAAAAGATAGTATAGCAAACAAATAACGGAAAACACTAAACTTCGTTACCAGTTTAAAATGTATAATATGAGGGGTGCTTGGGTGGCACAGTCAGTTAAGTGTCTGACTCTTGATTTTGGTCCAGATCATGATCACAGAATCCTAAGTTTGAGTTCTGCTCTGCGCTCAACCCGGAGTCTACTTGAGATTCTCTCTCTCCATCTTCCTCTGCCTCTCCCTTGCTTGAGTGCATGATCTCTCTCTCTAAAATAAGTAAATAAATCTTTAAAATAAAACATATAACATAATACAGTTATTTTCCTTATTACCTGAATATGTTGTTTTCATTATTCCTTTTTAGCAAATAGAAAAAAAATCTTGGTTCTCTCCCTAATCCTATTATTTTTTAAGATGAAAAATTCCTAAATTGCCAGTTCCTTGGCATTTGTCCTAAGAATAATATTTAGTATTTGTTTAGTACATATATGTGTATTGAGAGATTCCTTGTTGTTGAATAAATAAATTCAAATTTGGGGCCATAATATCTCTCAAATATATAAACCTTTGTCACTTAACATTTTCTTTATCTGTAGATACCCATACTTCATTTTTCTATATCTTTGTGTCATGCTGTGAATTGTTAAATCAATATTATTCCTCCTATGTTGCATGTGAGAGACCTTGGAATTGTACTTCCCAGAATCTCTTGTCATCAGGATTCTGGGTTAGATTATACCAATGAGAAGTACTCACAGAAGATCTGAAAGACCTAAGTAAAGGACAAACCATTAACCTCCTCAGGTAGTGGTGGGCAACACAAAATTTGTATGAACTCCCAAGTTCCTATGTGAGTGAATCACTCAATTTGGTACTGCAGAAAGGAGAACTCACTAGAACCTGTTTTGTGTAGTTTCTGCAGCTTCCTAATCTCCAAAAAGGACATATTCCTCTGACTCATGCTCTCCAAGTCCTTTTGACAATTCTCTAAGCATATTTAAATTTCTTTTATGATCTTTATTTTATGAAAATAACTAGGGTATTTCAAAATAGTTATTTACTCTAATAATTGAATATGATTAAACTCTGGTAACAATTTCTACCCACATCAATAACTCTATCTATGTCTTACCTACAGCTGTTCTATACATAGTCGTCCATTGAGGAAAACGAGTTATGTAGAAATGTTGTAAAAACAAATGCTAGAATTGTCTTTGAACAGTGATTTCTAGGAAATCAAAAAGTCCAATTCATGTATAACTAAGGGTTTTTCTATAATATCTATGTTGGCATATTGTTATAGTAGTTTTTTCCAGTGGCATGCAAAGAGGTATTTAGAGTTACATTTTAAATAACTTTTGAAATATTAAATTAAAAATAAATATTAATTGTAGTGTATTTCACTCTGATTCTATTTATAATCAAAGAAGCAGAATTACTGATAAAAGTAATATTTAATATTCATGTTATTTTCTTATGTCATTTGGCAAATTTTAAATTTATCATTATTTTTATACTTATAAATTATATAATCCAGTAACTCTATTCACTGCATATGAAGGTACTATCTATGATTATCATTTAAAATACCATATTGATAATTCTACTCCCCCAGCCTTTTGATTGGAATTTAATATAGTCTTTGAGAAGTGGCAGTTCATTGATGTAGGCAATAATTTCTTAGAATAAAAATCACAAATCTCTGAAACCTCCAACAGATTTAGGAGTATGTAAGGTATTGGGGTAAATGTCAAATTTGCATAAAAATATAATTTTAAAAGTCTTAAAGGAGATAATTATACTCACTGTATTCTTATTATTAGTGGTTTGTGCAGTTCTAGACAACCAATATTTATAGTTGCCCAGATCAGTCTATCACTGTGTCTAAGGACAAATTTACCTTATTCTTGTATCCTGTAGAGAACTGGTGCGTCCTTTTTTCTTCCTTTTACTAGTATCTATACTTTTCACTTCAACTGACTTACAATTTTTCTTCTTAAAATTACCCTTTGTTTTCCCATAGTAGATTGTACAACTCAAATTATTTACCATCTTCTCTCCTTGCCACAGTCTGTTAAACAGCTCTACGTTCTGTATCTTTTAAGGACATCAATATGATATGATGACATTTTCCTGTTTGAACCACTCAAAAATCTTACTCTTTCTCCTTAAGAAATGTCCAATCCCTTACTTTTCTCTTTGGTTCCCCACTTAGCCTCTGAGCCATATACTTTGACAGCTGACTGTTTCTCAATGTTCTAGTAGTTATTTATAATTTCTTCAATATTTGAAATTATCTCCACAACAACTCCAGGATTTTGCCAAGCAGAGAGAAAGTAGAGGAGATTGGAACTGAGCTGGGTGAGGTTCAGGAAGAGATTAAAAGGGCTAGAGTCATATTATCTCTATTTGGCAGCCAGTTCCAACTGCAATTCCTTGGAAGAAATACAATACAGATTTTTTCCAAAGAAGTGGTGTTAAGAGAATGCATCAGCAGAAGTGATCATGGACTACTGAGAGAAAGCACAGCTATTTCCTCCACAGAGGAATTACCTGACAAATTACTTCTTAGCCATCAGGCCACGATATATATGTTGCTTGTGGTAAACCTTCAAGACTGACATGGATACTCTTGCTTTTGCTTTTCCATGACCCCTTGTATCTCTGCCCATTTTATAATACTTACCACACTGTATTATAGTGTTTTTCAAAATGTATTTTTATTACAGAAATAATATATGGATATTTTTGTTCCAATAGATTGAAACAATGTCTTTATGTCAATAAAATTTCTCTTCTTTAAATGTGATATCTCTGTTGCTTCTCAATTGTCATAGATAACACTGCTAACAGGGCATTTATATACAGAAGTTTACAATTTCAGTTACTTTTCAATTCAATCGGTTTTTATGTATTTTGAGTATGGGGCTTCTGAATAATAATTTTTGAGAAAATATTTTCTCTCTTTAGAGTTTGAAGACTAATGAATAAGGGAAAGTATAGGAGAATATATCACTAAGATGCCTGATGCTTTAGGAAAGAACTGGTAAGTGGCAGAGTCATTTAGAGCAGAGAAGAGATAGGTTATAAAGATTTATAACCTATTGAATTAAATGTCCTTCTATATGATATATTTTAAAATATCTTTTTTTTTAAGATTTTATTTATTTATTTGACAGACAGAGATCACAAGTAGGCAGAGAGGCAGGCAGAGAGAGAAGAAGGGAAGCGGGCTCCCTGCTGAACAGAGAGCCCAATGTGGGACTCAATCCCATGACTCTGGAATTATAACCTGAGCCAAAGGCAGAGGCTTTAACCCCCTGAGCCACCCAGACACCCTATATTTTAAAATATCTTAAACTAGTTTGCCTTATACTAAATCATCATCTAATGTGTGTGTATTTAGGCCAATAGTCATTAATTTTATTACAACTTATTAGTTAATATAGTCAGGTCCTTGTCTTGTTTACTTTAAATAGCTGTGGAATTTTGTTGATTCTGGAATTATTTAACTCACCTTCCTCCATATCAGTATTTCAACTCTGTACTTTAACTTGATTTGAACCGACTATCTCAGTGAGTCTGTTAGCTTCCAAAGAGTCTGTGTTCTTGCAGCTGTGGTCTCCCCAAGAAACTTGGAAGATTTTCTCTACAGGCAGTAAAGAGGTTGGTCTCTCTCAAGGACTACCTTAGACCTTGCAGGAGGGGGCTCCTTGTCCTCCAGATCTCAGGATACAGGTATCTGGCATAGCTTCTTGCATTATTCAGCCTGACCATGTCTATAGCTAGACAGAGTCTGCATGCTTTCACAACATAATATTTCAGACTAAGGAAACATAAATATGTTAAGTTTGACTCCCCATTGTATTTTGCCCTTAAAAGTATCTCTAATAAACAAGGCCAGCAGTTGCAATATACAAGATCAACATATAAAAATTAGTTATATTTCAATATACTGGGAATGAATAATCCAAAAATAAATTTACGTAAATCATTAATTTAACAACAGCATCAAAAAGAATAAAATACATAGGAATCAATTAAAGAATGGCATAAAATCTTCACACTGAAAATTACAAAATACTGTTGAAAGAAATTTAAAAAGACCCAAATAAATGGAAAGGCATCCCATGTTCATATATTGTGAGACTTAATATTGTTAAGATGGCAATACTCCCCAAATTGATCTACAAATTCAACACAATCCTCAATAAACCCAATCTAGATCTGTAGCAAAAATTAGCAAGCTTAATCTAAAATTTATGTGGAAATACAAGGGACATAGTTTTGCTAAAATAGTCTTGAAAACTAGGAACAAAGTTGGAATATTCATTTTTCTTTAGTTTAAAACTTACTGCAAAGTGCTCTAGACAGTATGGTCCCAGCATGGTACTTCGAATCTAGAAATAAACCTTTACATTTATGAACAATTGATTTTTTTTTGAACAATTGATTTTTGACAAGGATGTCAAGATAATTTGATAGGAGAAAGGTAGGGTTTTTTAGAAAATTGGGCTTGAGACAACTGATTTAAAAGAAGGAAGTTTGATCCCTACCTTTCCCATGTACAGAAATCAACTCAAAATGGATACTATCTGTAGCATTACCCCTTATTTTACCATGACCACACAGTTGTTAAATGCCCTTCTCTGGGAGATACTGTCCTAGCATGAAACCTAGTCTGGCAGATTGGACTGCACCAAGCCAAAGGACTCCAGAATGCCTGGTTTCGTTCCACCCAGGCGGGCTGGTACTTCACCAAGAGTACAAATACCACTCAAAAAACTACAGAATTTTAGGGGGAAAAAAGTGTCTCAAACTTGTAAAGGGAGCTGGACAGAAGTTTTTTTTGTGCAATTTATAAATAGCAATCACTTTTATAAAGTATTAAACATCTCTTTTTAAAAGATTTTATTTACTTATTTGAGACAGAGAGAAAGATAGCACAAGCAGGAGGCAGTGGCAGAAGGAGAGGGAGAAACAGACTCCCCCTGAGCAGGGACCCCAATGCAGAGCTCAATCCCAGGACCCCAGGATCATGACCTGAGCTGAAGGCAGACGCTTAACTGACTGAGCCACCCAGGGGCTCCAAGTATTAAACATCTTTTCAAAAATGTTTGATCAGCATTCCAGTCAATGCACTTTAATGACATGAAGCTCCCTTCTGAGAAGTCATATTTTACCCATCCAGCTGATCTACAGTTTGCGAGAAATCCAATATTACCATTTAAATACTTAAAGATGCAAGGACTTTAACGAACCTCATGAGTTGGGGTCTGATATACCCTTAACCTAGCCTCTTCTAATGGTAGTATCTTACATAACCATAGTATTTATCTGTTTGTTTCATTTTAATGGGCAATGCTAGTGGAGAATTTAGGGATTCTAAAATAAGCATCCATTTTTTTTTAAAGATTTTATCTATGTATTTGAAAGAGAGAGAGAGAGAGAGAGCACACAGGAGCAGGGACGAGGGGCAAAGGGAGAGGGAGAAACAGATTCTCCGCTGAGCTGGGAGCCTGACTCGGAGCTCAATCCCAAGACCTGGGATCATGACCCCAGCCTAAGGCAGACGTTTAAGTGACTGAACCACCCAAGCATCCATTTTTTCATTCAATGAATATTTATTCAATGATTTGCTAATTCCATTCACTAGATTAAAATAGAGAGCACCCCAAAGTGAAATAAGTCAGTCAGAAAAAGAAAAATACCATATGATTTCACTTACATGTGGAAGTTAAGAAAGAAAACAAATGAACAAAGAAAAAAAGAGACAAACCAAAAACAGACTTCTAACTATAGAGAACTGGTGGTTACCACAGGGGAGGCATGTGGGAGAATGAGTAAAATAGGTGAAGGGAATTAAAAGTATAGTTATCATGACAAACACTGAGTAATGTTTAAAATTGTTGAATCACTATAATTGTACACCTAAAACTAATATAACATATATATTAATTATACTGGAATTAAAATTTTAAAGAATATAAATTTTTAAAAATCCAAATTTTAAAAAATAAAAAAATATAGAATAGCCCAAAGAAGTAGTGCCAGGCACTGTTCTAGGTGCTGGGGATAGTACAATAAGCAAAATACACAAAATCCCTGCACTTGTGGAGATTACCCTTTGGACTGAGAGATAGACAACAGACAAGACAAATAAGTTATATAGTATAATAGATTATGCTGAGTAGAACTGTCAAAATTAAAGCAGAGAAGGGAGACGGATAGTGCCAGGTAAGAGGAATTGCAGTTTTAAATAATACGGCCAGGGGAAGACCTCTCTGATGCTAAATTTGAGCAAAGATATGGAAGAGTTTCATACTTGAGCCTTGCAAATACCCTGAAAAGCACATTCCAGGAAGAAGGAGCCCAGAAATGAAGACCCTTGTATAGGAGCATTGGAAGAAAACTCAAGTATTAGGGAGTAGTATTACAGGAGCAAAATGATTAGGGCACTCCAGATAGGCTTCTACTTTTGACTTTGTGGCTATTGTTCCCTCTGTCCAGAACATGCTTCCTCCAGATGTACATGTCAGTTTTTATCTCCCTCAAATCTCTGCTCAAATCTCACCTTCTCATGAGGCTTACTCTAACCACCTACTTTAATACTGCAGCCTGCTTGTGCCTCTCTCCACCACTATCGACCTAGCATTCTGGATCCCCCTTACTATGATCTACATTTACTATTTTTCCTAAAATTAAAGATTTATGTTCTAAGTCATATATGTTGTTTATTGTATGTTTCTTCCTTGCTTGAATGTGAACTTACGAAGGCAGGCATCACTTTTGCTTGTTTAGTGGTAGATACCACGCATCTAAAGAGGGTCTACCACATGAAAATATTTGATGACTAAATCAATGAATGAATGCAGAATGAATAGTTGATGAAGAAGTAAGTAAATGAATGGCGGGCTTTAAGTGGAGGAATGATATAATAACTTAGATGTATTGTGTAGAACAGCCTAAAGGAAAGTAATTACAAACAAAGGGAAACAATGTATGAATGCAGGGAAGAGATATCTGTAGCTTGGACCAACATGAGAGCTTTAGTGACAGCAAAGAGGCGCCTGCATCTGTATATATTTTTGCTAACAGATTGGAAGTAATTTATAGAACAGAGAAAAGTTGAATATCACGTCAAAGATTTTGGTTGAAACATCTAGAAAGATAGTATTTCATGTGACTGAGATGAATGGGTAGAACAGATTTGGGTGGCAGAAACAATCAGGAGTTCCCGACTAAATGTGAGCACCGAGAGAACGAGAAGTCCAAGGATTGAGCCCTGGACACTCCAATATCTGGAATTGAAAGCATTGAGGAGAGACCAAAGGAGATTAAGTAGAAATAACCATTTAAGTAAGAGGAAAAATCAAATATGTATGAAGTTCTGAAAACTAAGGATGGGAGTGATCAGTTTTGTCAATTGTTATTGATGGGTCAAGTAATATGATGTTTTAATGAATATTTAATATTGATAGAGTAACATGGAGGCTTGACAAAGCATGTGACCTCCCCCACCACATACACATATCACTTCCAACACATAACATCCAGTTTCTTTCTTTGTGTTATATAATTACTGCTGATAGTGATCTCATGAATATTTCTTTCTCTCCCTTATACAATGGCATTGGACTTAACATCTTAAACTTTGATTCATTTGACCTGTGGCCCCTGAATTTCCAAAATAAGGTTACAGATTGTTTACTTTTTATTTGAAACAATCACAACTCAAATACACAGGCAATATGAATCAATAAAACCCATTTCTCTGCCTATTTCTGTAACACCTTAGTTGTATGTCATTGATCAGAGCCTCTCTGAGTTTCAGTGTCTTTTTACACAGTTAAGGAAAATAGATTAGATTATTTAGGGATTACCAATCCCTCTAAACATGAAAGGAAATCCCTGGACATCAAGTGCCCTGTGGCTCAAGTACTGACGTGGTAATTGATTGTACAGAAAGGAGCAGAGACTCCAAAAAGAGTGCATGAAACTCTATGAGATAAATTTTGCCTTAAGTCAGCCATGGGCACCAGTCTCCATTTACTTGAGCTGTCTCAGGAAGTTTACAACTCCATACAAGCATTGGACCTTAATTTCACCATAAGAACTCACAAATTTTATGATAGTGCATATTGTTACTACTAAAATCTCATTAAGATCTGCAGTTACCTAATTGAAGTATAAAATGATGTGCAAAGTTAATGAAATGACAATGACACTCAAATGTCATTGTGAAGATTTAGAGCAGTAACAAGTTTTAAAGCATCTAAAATTGTATGCCACTATGTATGATAGGCCACTCACTTCATCAATAAATGTTTATTATCTCAATAAAATCAACTTAAATTACTTGGGGGAACAGAACAATATTATAACATAGGTAACAGATGATAATTTAACTATATGTATTATGTAGCTATAAATGATTATATCAAGTAAGCTGATATTTTATATTTATGCACAGTTCAATTTTGTTGAAAACACTTATTTAATTAAATTCCCTCTCAAATTTTCATTTATTTTAGACCTATTAAAAGGGGCATTTCTGGGTCTTTAAGGGAACAGAAAAATGATATGAAAAGTTTTCAAACCCACCAAATTAAGGATGAATCTAATAATTTTACTATATATTTTATCCTTGAATTTGTGATCTCACTGTAACATTAAATAAATGGCCCTAAATGTGCATAAACCTGAGAAAGAAATGAACCACTCATTATGTTGTTTAGCACAGAGTGTAATAACTTTACCCACACGAGGTCTCAAATATCTGTTGATTGATATGTAACACCATTCAATCCTCAGGTCAAAAATTTCTGGGCATTTAATTTCTCTTGTTAAAATACATTTTAACTAATGATATCAGAGACTAGAGGTGACCTAGGAGGCTAGGAAAAAGCTCATTACCCAGAGCAATAAATGTGGAGATCTAGTATTTGTAGACCATAATGATAGGATTCTGTTTTGCTATGTTATGTATGTAAGTGAAAATCAACATACAGTGTATTTTAGGAAAAATCCATACATTTGAATCTAATATATATTATTGAATATCATCTTCACTGTGACTTACTTAAGCTTTTATTACATACTAATTGACAAAAACTTCATGCCAACCTTCATGAATACCACCCTATTTCCCTAAAATTATGCCAGTGATGGTAGGACTGTCCTATGCTGTGTTGCCTCATGGTCTATTATAGAGGAACATCCACTGGTCAGAGAGACAGCAGGAAACAAGATTCCCTTCCTCTGACATTCCACCTGAATAGACATTAACAAGCCATCAAACTTTCAATTTCTTATTTTTTTCACCTATAAAATTGCAATAATTAATTGATTCAAGTATTAATTTTGTGAATATTACACAATGGCCATTTTTATAGACTGTGAAACAGTTGTTAAGTGACAGTTATAGACAGGACAAATGAGGCACCTGGTTTTATAAAATTTCATTCTTATGTAAGTGAAACATGAGAAACATACATAAGAACATATCATCTGCTCTGATGTCCTGTGCAAAAAGAACTGCTGATGAATTGGTAATTAAAGTCTTACTTGAAGGCATATGAATGAAGGGAAGGAGTGAAGATTTATGGTAAAAATATCACCTAGGGATAGCAATTATAGAAGTCCTGAATTGGAAATTTTTATTATATCTGATTAACACAATGGAGGATATTTGGGACAAGTAAAATGCTATAGAAGATGAAGAAAGAAAGAGAGATAGGAAGCACAGCATGAAGGACCTTAAAAGAAAGTGAAAAGCTTAAATTTTGTTCTAAAGTAGTAAAAAGCCATCAGGAACTTTTTTCAAAACAATTAATGGGCTTCAGAACAGCTTGGGATTTACAGAAAGATTTAGTGGAAATTCCAGAGCTTTCCTATAACCCCTCAACTCCCCCTGCCACCCACACAATTTGCCTTATTATTAACATCTTGAATTATGTGCTATCTTGGTTACAATTGATGAGCCGAAATTGTTACATTAACTAAATTCCATAGTTTACATTCAGGCTCACTTTCTGTGTTGTATAATCTATGTGTTTTGATAGATGTATAATGGCGTAGATTCCCCCATTACAGTGTCATACAGAATAGTTTCATGTGCCTAAACATCCTGTTCTCTACCTATTCATCCCTTCCTCCTACACAGAACCCCTAGCAATCAGTAATCATTTTACTATCTCCATAGTTTCACCTTTTCCAGAATGCCGTAGAGTTAGAATCATACATTATGTAAACTTTTGAGCTTGGTTTCTTTCACTTAGCAATATGCTTTAAAGTTTCTTCCATGTCTTTTCATGGAATGATAACTCATTTCTTTTTTATTGCTGAATAATATTCCATCGTCTTGATGTACCACAGTTTATTTATCCATTTATTTATTGAAGAACATCTTGGTTACCTCCAAGTTTTAGAAATTATAAATGAAACTGCTATAAATATTCTTGTGCAAGCTTATTGGTGAACAGAAGTTCTCAACTTGTTTAATTAAATAACAAGCAGTGAAATTGCTAGATTGTACATTAAGAGTATGTTTAATTTCATAAGAAACTGTCAAAATGGGTTCCAAAGTGGCTGTACCATTTTGCATCCCCACCAGCAATAAATGCTATTGCACCATAACCTTGTCAGCATTTGGTGTTCTCAGTGTTTTGGATTTCAGCCTCTTTAATAAATGTGTAGTGGTATCTTACTATTGTTTTAATTTTAAATTCTCTGATGACATATGATATTGATCATCTTTTTGTAAGCATATGCCATCTGTATTTTTTTCTTAGTGAGATGTCTGTTCAAATATTGTGTTCACTTTTTAATTGGATTGTTTAATTTATTACTCTTATTCTTAAAGAGTAAGTATTCTTACTTAAGAATTTTTAGTGTATTTTAGATACTATCCTCTCACCAGATATGTACTGCAAAGACTTTCTCCCAGTCAGTGGATTCTTTTCATTCTCTCATTTCTGTGTTTTGCAGAACAAAAATTTTAATTTTAATGGAGTCCAGTGTATAAATTTTCTCTTTCATGGATTGTTTTTATTTGCATGTGAATATATGGTTGTTCCAGCATTATTTATTTATTTATTGAAAAAAATTTTCCCCATTGAATTGTCTTTGCTTCTTTGTCAAAGATCAATTCAACATCAGAACCTATAAAAGGAGCAGTCAGTTAGTCGAGTTCTTGTTTTTCATATGTTAACCCTGCTATATCAAGAAAGAATTATAATGGCAGTGGGAAGAAGATTAAAAGCGATTCTGGAGAGTCAGTCAAAATAAATTGCTAGTATTTTGTGATGTGAGGGTGAAAAAAATAAGAAATTAAAACATAATAATGTTTTAACAATGTGAATATAAGGAATGAAGACAGACAACCTCTCTAAGTTGCATTTGGCCTGAGACTCTATGAGTTTAACGTTATCAGGAAATTTGAAATGTGTTAAAATTTGGGTGGGCTTGTTTATTTCTGTTTCTGTTTTTATTTTTGTTTGAAAACTACTGTCTTTGTAAGTTAAATTTTCATTTTATTTCACATTTGATATCATTTAAATTATTATGTTATTATACCAACATACCTGGGATGGTTAGGAGACATGAAAAAAGACCCAGTAAAAATGTGTCCTCAAGATATCAGCATATTGAATACCTTACCCTCCTTTTCAAATGACAGTGGCAAGAATGTGAGTAATATTTTGCCTTTGACACTAACTTTTAATGATTCTTACAACATAGATCACAATGTGTTGGTTTCTTCTTAAACTTTAATTAAATCATTTCTGGTAATTATCCAAATGTTAAAAGAAAATGGTATTCATGTAGAGTCTTGTCACAGTGTTGATTAACACTTTTAAAAAGACCAAAGAATAAAAAAACAATAGATTTTACTAGTAAATTCCTCATAAACTGAAACTTGGAAAGAAATTTGTCACACTAATAATAATAATCTTGTACAAAAACATAGTCCACTTATATAATTAGGTAAAATCACATAGAAGAAAGTAACAATTGCTGCAATTTAAAAATGAAATCCCCATCCTCTGGGGAGGAATGGTGTAATCATTACAGCAAGGTTTCTAAAAATATTGCTTTTAATTTTCTTTTTATTTTGGATACATAGAGACCATAATCTTTGGAAGACTCTTAGTCAAATCCACTTTAGGTGATAATAAGCATTCCTACAGAAAGTTGGGAAAATGATTCTACCTGGATTGTGGTGGGGCTTTCCTATATTCTTCCCCTTAAACCTTTTATATGCTTCCAGATCTCTCTTAGGCAATGCTTGTCCTTTTAGGCAATGCTTGTCAAATGATATCTGATTGCCATATTGTTGCAGACATGAAATTTACTAAGTTCTACCAACATGTCACTTGCTGTAATAAACATAATCCCTGAATAGGTTTATAAATAATAGCATATTTGCATAGATGACTATATATATAGAAGACTGAGAAAGGAAAATTTTATTTTGTGCGAGTCATGCTTTTATCAAATAAAAGCAATTAAAAACTTTATGCTCTGAGTTATTTTCATTATTTGTTTATATATAATGGTGTAAAGAAGGGATAACTCCTCAATATACAGATTCCCTCAGAAAGGTTGTTTTCTCAATTTTCAATGTTGGAGGAAAACATAAAAGTCACATAGTTTCAACTATGAATCCAATCCACAAGGCCCCTCTAAAATGTCTAATTCTGTGGTTCTCAAATCTGGCTCCAGTTTGGATCATCCCAGGAATTATTTTTAAATTACTGATATTCAGGTCCTATCCAGAAGAGTTTAATTAGAATATCTTGGGATAAGTTGTGTTCATCAGTGTTTTAAAAACCTCCCCCTGTAGGGATCATGTGGCACCAGAGATGAGAAGTACTGTTTCAGCTTATATATGTGCCAACTAGTTAGAATCATTCCCATAACTATCCCCTCGTATTATATGAAAAAGACTCATTATGAAACTCTGAAGTCTCTGAATATTAGCAAAAGTTTGCCCTGGGGATGCCTGGGTGGCTCAGTTGGATAAGCCACTGCCTTCAGCTCAGGTCATGATCCCAGGGTCCTGGGATTGAGTCCCACATCAGGCTTCTTGTTCAGCGGGGAGACTGCCTCTCTCTCTGCCTCTGCCTGCCACTCTGCCTGATTGTGCTCTCTCTCTCTCTGACAAATAAATTAATTAATTAAAAATCTTTAAAAAAAAAATTTGCCCTGGACTTCTGGAAGGGCAGTGTGAGGATTTCAGTGAACCCTTTCCCTAGCAAACAGCCATTTTTTGTGTATGTGAAAATTATATTCAATAATAACAAACATACAGACTCTCTGGGAATTATCCTATGTGCTTACAACAACTTGAGAAACAATTTGATTTATTCAATAAAATCCATAAAATCTGGTTAAGAACAGCAAATCTGTGACATTTGAGCCATTGCCCTGGTTTGACTCCTCACCCAGTTCTCCCATGTCCCAGCTCCTTGTTATTGAAATGACTCCCAGTTGCTCTACTTCAAGTGGGTCTGGCAAAGAAGACAGGACCTTCCACTTACCTCAACTCCTACTTCATGGCTACAATTTCACTCATTAGGGACAAGCCCAGTAGCCCTGTGTGGTGACAGCACACTTCCACTCAGGCACCACAGAGTGCACTGGGGCTCTTCATGGTAAAAACTTATGTAAGAAAAGAGTTTCACAGCAATAGAGCATTAAGGTAACAATATGTTAAATGAAACCCAAGTGACCAGAAAACTAATCTAGCTTCCTAAACTGTTAATTCCAGGGAAGAGTATAGAATTCGGAAAACTTTAGGGTTATTGATAGTTATTCTCCTAAGTGTATTAAAATACATCTAGAAATAATATGCAAAAATATTTTAAATAGTTTGAACATATACATTAATACACACATTTAATATATGTGACAAAGTAAAATATTCATTTTTATTTTTATTTTTTAATAAATGTAAACCAGGTCACCACCACTACTATCAAGATATATAATATTCCCATGACTCCAGAGTTCCCTTGGGCCCCGTGTCATCAATCTCCTTCCTAACCCCAGCCCCTGGGAAACACAGATCTAACTTATGTCTCCATAATTTTGAATTTTCTAGAATGTCATTCAATGGAATCATATAGCTATTTATTTTCTGTGACTAAGTGACTTGTTTCATTTAACGTAGTACTTTTGAGATTCATCCATATCACTGTATGTATCAGTAGCTAATTCCTTTTAATGACTGAGTAGTAGTCTCATGTGTGAAGTATCAAGATTTATCTGTTCATCATTTGTTCAACATTTAGATTGTTTTTAGCTTGGGGCCATTATTCATAAAGGTCTTATAAACATTTACAAACATGTTTAGTGTGATAATGGTTTTCCTTTCTTTTTTAATTAAAAAAACTAGGAGAGATGCTGCTGGGTTTTGGTGAGTAAATGTTTAACTTTATACACAATGCCATAAAGTATTTTCTGAAGTGGCTGTATTATAAAATAAAAATATTCATTTTAATATCTATGAAAGAACTTTACATATCCTGGAACTGCTTACCTCTTTAAACACGAGGGAAGGCTACTTCAGGACTTTAGTGGAAGAGAATGCCTTAAAGAACATATCTCCCCTTGCCACAGTCACCTTTCTGCAGGGAAGTAATTGTAGTTTAGATTCAGTTACTCGGTTTATTCATAAGGCTTCCTTATAAAATAAGCAAAATGGCCACAGCAACTGGAAGGCCATTTTTTTCTTTATCTTTTTACCCTAGATTTTTTTTTTTTCTGTTTTAGGCATTAGCACACCCAAATTCTGTTTTATATCTCACACACACACACACACGCACACGCACACACGATGTGCCTGTATTTCTAGCCTCTCTCACTTCCTAGAAGGTAGACCTTCTCCTAACAGTCTAATGCTAAGTATTCTAGTTCAGAATTTGAAAACAAAAGAGAAAGTAAAGACCATGGAGATGGGAGGAAGTTCACAAGGAAATGCCAAGTGAAATTAATCTGTATAATAAAGGAGAAGAAGGGAGAAACATTCTGAGAAGTGCCTGAGAGAATTTGGGAAGAAGAGAAAAGAGAATATTGGAACTATTTAGCATATTATGACTGAAGAGTCCCAACAATGTTTTTGGTAGGTGTGAGTAGAGATTGAAATTCCTTTTAAATTACTTTCTGGCTTCTGCAGTACGTTTCTCTCCAGATGATGTCACTTAAAACAGAATCACTGTTCACGGGTTGGTGGCTCCAATTGGATGACAGTTGTGAAAAACAGAATCTCTATGAGTATGTATGTGTATAGGAGGGAGAACTAATTGGTGTGATGCTGTTAAGCTCATTTTTTACTTTTTAATTCTCTTTAAAGATACCACACATCTATTACTTTGGAGGCAGCAGAGCATCTGTCTTTGAAGTCAGAGAAGACTCAGTACCTGCAGTTCATTAACTGTGTGACATTGGACTAGTTCTTTAACTCATTTCCCTCACCTTAAAATGCAGTAATCAGATATTAACTCTCAGACCTCTGTTGGGTTTTAAATGAAATAATGTAATAAAATGCTTACTAAATTTCTGGAATGTAATAAAAGTAAAGCAATAATAGTTATTATTGGCTGTTGATTGCTTTTTATGAAAAAAAAAAAAAAAAAAAAAGGAACAACAGGGCTCCTAGATGGCTAAGTCAGTTCAACGTCTGACTCTTCATGCTCCATAATCAGCACAGAGTCTGCTTGAAATGCTCTCCGTCTGCCCCTCCCCACACTTGCATGTTCTCTCTAAATAAATAAATGAAATCTTAAAAAAAAATGAAGAAAATAAGAACACCAAAAAGGAATGACACAGAGAGAGACATAGGGGTTGATGGGGGAAAACTTCCTGAAAAATATGCTTAATGGATGTCTGAAAAATGTCTTTGGAATAGGTGAATGACTGATTGATTGCATTCACAGAAACTTTTCACAATCCCATTTATATAGTGAGTGTTTAATATCGATGATATTAAAAATATTTCAAAGGGACAACTACTTTCATTAAGTTTCTCTCTTCCACATCTCAATGCTTTCCTATTTAAACATCTTTCATTCCCAAGAAATACTAATGCTCTTCACAATTTAATGATGATTAATGTAGATAAAACATTCTTTGTAATGTACAGTTAGAATATCTAAATAAAAAGTCAGAGTATTTTTTATTTTAGCTTTGTTGTCAACTCTACATATAAATTTTACCAATCTTTCTTAAAACATTCTTTCAGTATGCTTAATGTAAATTATTTATTACAAAACGATATAAATAATTAAAATGTACGATCTAGCTACTGCCTTGTTTTGTGTCTTATTAAGGTTAATGATGAAAAAGGCCTCATGTAAATACTGTTTATGGCTTGGTACAGATGCATTTACTCTTTTGTTTCAAATAACATTGTTAGTTATCTAGTAAAAAATAAAATAAACAAGAATCCTATGTTTTGTATGTTTTATAATAAGACTGAAATAGTATTTGGACTAATGCTTTTTCTGAAAACAACTAAAATACTGGATTACATATATTGTACAGCTTCTTACAACATCAAATTATAGTTAAGATAGGAAGAAATAGGGGTGCCTGAGTGGCTCAGTCAATTAAGGGCCTGCCTTCAGCTTGGGTCATGATCTCGGGGTCCTAAAATCAAGCCCCATGTAGGGCTCCCTCCTTCTCCCCTCCCTCTACCACCCTTCCTCCCCCCGGTAGTGCTCTCTTGCTTGCTCGCTTTCTCCCAAATAAATAAATAAATAAAATCTTTAAAAAGGAAGAAATAATTGTGCCAGTATTTAATGTAAAGCAGGGGTCTAAGAAGTAAGGAGAGTATTAAACTCCTTTAACCTGAGAATGTTTTCAGAACCTAGAAATTAATAACTTGAGTGCCCAGATTAAAAACAACAAACCGAAGGTGCTTACATAGGAAGTATAAAGGAGCACACATTCCCATCAAGGGTGATCTGACAATGAACTTGCCATACAACCATACCCCAAATGACTGCAAGGAAAGTTGTCTAGGAGCTAAGAAAATCAGAGGGAAAATGATATGAAATTGTAACCCATATTCACCCCCACAAGGATTACCACCGACATTGCCATTACCTGGGCATTTAAAGACCTTAAGCCACAATGTAATCTAAAGTTTTCTAAAGAGGTGATCCTGTAGTTCTACACTGAAGGCATGCATGTCTATACTAAATGAATTTCCCATTGTGCAACTAGGTGAATTTCTACAACTTGTTACAAGGGAAGCAAAAAGTTCAGTAAACATTCTTAACAAAGCACTGTGGTAAGCACCAAACAATAGATAGGACTAATAAACCAGCAAAATTTTTTAGGTATTTTAGAAATAATCAGATAACCATAATATAATCATGGTCACTATATTTAAAGAAATAAAATATATGCTTGTGAATATTTTTTTAAAGATTTTATTTATTTATTTGACAGAGATACAGCAAGAGTAGGAACACTAGCAGGGGAACTGGGAGAGGGAGAAGCAGGCTTCCTGCCAAGCAGGGAGCCCAATTCGGGGCTCGATCCCAGGACCCTGGGATCATAACCTGAGCCGAAGGCAGACGCTTAATGACTGAGCCACCCAGGTGCCCGCTTGTGAATATTATTAACAGGAAGTTGGAAACATTGGAAATCATCAGATTTTAAAGAGAATCTAATACAATTTCAAGAAATGAAAATATCACAATTATAAAGTTATGAACTAAATTTAAATTTTAAAACCTCTGTTTAAAGATACGAAGATCAGAAAATGCTGAAGAGAGAATTAAACGACTGGAGGATTGATCTAATAAATTATGTAGAATGCAGCACAGAGGGGCAAAGAAGTGGGAACTATTGTGAACTAAGGACTATGGAGGAAAGTGTTGGAACATCTGACATATATCTAACAGGAATTCTGGAAAAGAAAAAGAGCAAAACAGAATCTGTGAAAACACCTAGTCATATATTAATGAAAACCAGTGAATCGCAGGCAAGATTAAGAAAAGTTTTACCTCCATAGAGTGAAACCGTAAAAAGATAAGATATAAAAAAAAGTATCCAGAAGGAAAAAAATACAAAAATACCTTCAAAGGAGTGACAGTTTGGCTGTAGAAGGTAGAAGCCAGAGGTCAATGCAACTATATGTAAACCATAGTATGGTACATCTTAATTAGCTGAGGGATTAGGTTTAAATTTCATAATAGATTCTAAAAAAATAATTTGTTAACTGTTATGGGTTGAATTATGTTGCCTGGAAAGGATACAATGACATCTTCACTTACAGTTGTTGCAGATGTCATTAGTTAAGATGAGGTCACACTGGAGTAGAGTGAACACCAATGTGTGCACATGTGAAGAAACAGAAACACAAGGAGAATACCAAAGAAAAGGCAGATAATAGAGTTAGTGCAGCTGAAAACCATGAAATGCCAAAGTTTGCCAGCAAGTCATCAGTAGCTAAGAAGAAGCAGGGGAGGATTTTCTTACAGTTTTCAGAGAGAGTGTGGTTCCCCACTACATGATACTGAACTTCTAACCTCCAGAACAATGAAACAATAAATTTCCATTGTTTTAAGCCATCTGGATAATGATACTTTGCAGAGCTGTCTTAGGAAACAAACACAGTAACTTAGTCAGTTACAGAGATGTGATATTGAGTATTTCTTACAACTCTGTTAAAAGAGATTTTGTTATTATTAAATCATTGTTATTAAATGGAATTGCTGGGTTCCTGAATGGCTCAATAGGTTAAGTGTCTGCCTTCAGCTTAGGTCATGATGCCAGGGTTCTGGGATCGAGTCCTGTATCAGGCTCCCTCCTCAGTGGAGAGCCTGCTTTTCCCTCTCCCTCTTCCCCTCCCCCCTGCTCATGCCCTCTCTCTTCCTCTCTCTCTCTCTCTCTCACTTACTCTCTCACTTGCTCTCAAATAAATAAATAAATAATCTGGAAAAAAAAAAAAGAAAAAAGAAAGAAATGGAATTGCTGTTACTTCCCTAATGTTAGCAAAAGTTCCTACTGTGGAGGCTACAAATGATAGTATGAGTATCACTTTAATGAGACTCATGAATTAATTAATAAGAACCATATTAAACAAAAAATGACACTAATATTTCCAAAAATCAACAAATAAATTAGATTACATTAGAATGATTTGATCAATAATTTACACTAATAACTTATATGACTGGGTTAGTAGTTCCATATACATTAAATGTTATTAAATTATGGAGCTAAATTACTATATTACTAAAACTGAGTGTTTCAGTGTCATTTATTTATAAATATATTTGTTGTTTTTATAGTCCTAAAATATTTTGAATATCATTCATATGTACTGTGCAAATATATATGCCACAACTTTTAAATTGGAAACAAATGCTGATTGTAAAAATGACTATAAGAAATAGAAAACATGAATAATATTATAACTATTAAAGAAATTGAATAGTCAATAGTTAATTGAAGGGGTTTTTTCTTCTTTTTTTTTTTCCTTCTGGATATTATTTCCTTCTGGATAAGATACAAAGAATTATCTTTGTATCTTAACATTTTTTAGCAGTTTTACTATATACTTTAGGGATATAATTTTTCTGTCTTGCCTGAGTTTCATTGGGTTCCATGAATGTGTGATTAGGTCTTCAGTTGACAATTGAATTATAGTTAATATTCAAGAAATTTACTAGTACTCAGTAGTCAATTGAATAGTCATAAAGCCCTAGTACAATGGGATTCTTAAGAGTAAATTTAACAGAATTAAAATAAGAAATTATTCTAAACCTATAGAAACTTTTCTAGATAATAGAAAATGGGGGTGGAGATATTCTCAAATAGACATAAACTTGACACCAAAACCCAACAAGGTCAACATGAGACAGGAAAACTACAGCCTAATCTCAATCTTAGAGATGCACTGGGTGTATATGGAAAATCCTAGACATAGTATTATTAAACCAAATTCATCAATGTATAAAAATGATAATGAATCATGTCCAAGTTTATTTTTCTCCTCCAGAAATTGAAGTTTGGTTTAACATTAGAAAGTTAATAAAGGTAACTCAACATATAGCAAAATAAAGGAATATAATCACATCTTCTCTCTAGAATTAGAATAAACATTTGATAAAATTTAGTTTTTATTATAAAAACTCATATAGAAATAGGAATAGAAAGTGAGTTGCTTAACTTGATAAACTAAAACCCCAAAACTATGATAAGCATCAAGGTTAATAATGAAATATTAAAATATTTCTCTCTGCATTTGGATGAAATACAAAGTTATACACCTGTTCATCTGCTTTTGGATGGTTGCAACTCTGTAAAATACATTTCTCTTTTACTAGGTGAATCTCTATTAGATTTTATCCTACATTCTTATGAATATCCTTTACTCTAATTCTAGTAGTGGTTTTATGAGTTTCTTAAAGATTTCCTTTTTGTTTGTTTCTTAAAAATTTTCAATGCAAAAACAATGTCTTCTGTGATAAACACAGTTTTAATTCTTCCATTCTAATATCTATGTTTTCTATCTTCACCCTGTAGCACTAGCTAATGTCCCTCAAAACAATATTTAATAGAAGTGACAACATTAGGCACTCTTGCCTTCTTTTCAATCACAAAGGGGAAATATTCAGTATTTCACCATTATATACAGTGTTAACTGTTGTTTGTTTGTTTTTAAAGATGTACGTTTTTAGACTGTGGAAATTTTTTTCAACTCCTACTTTGCTGAAAACTTTTATTATGAATAAAGTTTTAATTTTACCAGATGGTTTTTGTCCAATCTTTGTGATGAGCAATTATTTTTTCTCCTTAATTTTGTTAAGGTAGAAAATTATGTTGATTAAATTTTTGATGATTAAACAATCTTGATTTCTTGGATTCAATTCCAGTGGTCATCATATATTTTTCATTCCAAATTTTGCTGGATTCTACTTGACAATATTTTGCCAAGGATTTTTCAAGACTGTGTTTCTGGGGAAAATTTGTTTATAAGATTCTTGTCTTGTAACGACTTAGGCTTTAATATCAATATATTCTGATTCGTAAATATTATTGGGAGATACCTCACCCCCTGCAAAGCAGACCTTGTAGGCCATATGTTGTAGATATCACCAATAACATGGAAGTGCTCAGCCTGATGTTAAACGGAGTGAGACTTGAGGAAACAGTAGGGCATAATAGAAATGAACAAGCACAGATTTTATTGTCAGATAATTATAAAAATCATAGTGTCAGCATCTACCAGCTCTCTTATCTTGGTTGATGATCCTGAAACATTCTCCAGTAGATTTCCTACATGCAAGTACCCTTCTCATAGTCTGCTTTCTGGAGAACATAATCTGTGACCAGAAATGAATGTAAGTTTCTTCGTGCATCTTAGGGTTGTGGACACAAAGACTAGTCATTTCTGTTGTTTATGTGAACAAACACAAAGGTTATAGAAGGAATAAGAGTTAGAGACACTTCAAAATCAGTGAGGCAACCAGTCCAGGAAAGAGATTGGGACTGGCAGAGCTGAACATTAGTTCTCAGGGGTGAAGCTGAAATTGAGCACCTCTCCAAGAAAGCACTCCCCCCCAACCACCATCTTTGTAGAAACAATTACTCCAGCAGAGGCTACCAGCCAACCAGACAGAGCCATGTGAGTTCCAGAATACTTCCCCACCACTGACTGACCAGTTATGAAGAGAGACTTTTGCCTCTTTTATTCCCCTTCAGAGCCCAAGAGCAGAGAACCCAGCTCTCAGGTGAGGGTGAGGGGCATCACTCCCAATTCGCACCACCTATAATCAACTTATTACAAGCAGAGATGACCTGTACTGCAGTGCAGAATAAGGGGTAATCTCTGAAAAAAGCTCAAGATTCGAAAATTTTAATAGAAAAGACTGAGTTCTAAATACAAAAACTATTCCACTGTAGTAATCAAGTGCAACTGAAATTTTATGGAATGAATCAAAATGGTGTGATGAAGGCTCCCAGCATGTAGTGAAAAGAAGAGGTTCAATAGATACATTATTGAGGGACAGTTGCTAAGAAAAATTTTTCATATTTATTTTTAAAAAATCACTGGAAAGGGGTTTGTCCCTCATTTTCTAAGAATGTTTATGAAAAGTTGCCATTTTTTTCTTCCATAAACATTTCACCAACAAAAGCATCCGTATGTGGAAATCTGTGTAAGAATTTTTTTTATTACTAATTCAGTCTTTTGTTAGATATAAAACTATTAAGGCTATTCAACTTTTCCATTCATCTTAATCTGGGTATTTCTAAAATATTTTTCTATTTCACTTAATTATTGCTGTAAGGTACTCAATATTTTCTTCTTTTCCTTTCAGATATCGAGATATACCTAGTTTAATTCTTTTTTTTAAGATTTTTTAAAATTTATTTATTTGCTAGAGAGAGAGAGAGAGAGAGAGAGAGCAAGCACAGGCAGACAGGCAGAGGCAGAGGGAGAAGCAGACTCCTCGCCGAGCAAGTAGCCCAATGTGAGACTCGATCCCAGGTCCCTGGGATCATGACCTGAGCTGAAGGCAGCTGCTTAACCAACTGAGCCACCCAGGCGTCCCTACCCAGTTTAATTCTTGATACTATCATTTCCTTTCTCTCTTTTTTCTCCTTCACTTTTATTTCTAAAGATTTTATTTATTTATTTGACAGAGAGAGAGATCACAGGTAAGTAGAGAGGCAGGCAGCCGGGGTCGGGGGGTGGGGAGGTGAAGCAGGCTCTCCACTCAGTAGAGAGCCGGATGTAAGGCTCAATCCTAGGACCTTGAGATCATGACCTGAGCCGAAGGCAGACATTTAACTGACTGAGCCACCCAGGCGCCCTAAAAAACACTTTTATCGTTCACATATGACGGATGACATTTTAAAAGGACATTCACAAAACACCTATATCTAATATTTTGCTTAATTGTGAAAGACCAAATGTCTTCTCTCTAATATTAGGAACAAATTGAGGATGTTTACTGTCACCATTTCTATCCAACGATATCTATTCTATTGAACCTAGCCAGTTCAATGAGGCAAAAATAAATAAATAAATAAATAAATAAATAGCTACTCAGATTGTTTAAAAATAATAATAATAATTAGATCATCACAACCCATGCAAAAACTAAAGATTTACTAAAATAGATATTCCAAAATTTTAATTGAAAATCTATCTTTTGTAACAGGTGTCAGCAAAGTATAGCCAGGGGACCAAATATGGCTGGCCACATATTGTTAAAATTAACTTCCCTTGAAACACAGCCATGTTCTTTTTTTTTTACATATTACCATGGTTGCTTTTGCATTACATCAGGGAGAGTTGAGTAGTTGAGATAAAGACCTACAGCTTGTAAACCCTAACATAGTTACTGTTGACCTATAATTTTTTTTTAAGATTTTATTTATTTGAAAGAGAGAGAGACCACAAGCAGGGGAGTGGCAGAAGGAGAGAGAGAAGCAAACTCCCCACTGAACAGAGAGCCCAATGTGGGGCTCAATTCCAGGACCCTGGGATTATGACCTGTGCAGTAGGTAGACACTTAACTGACTGAGCCACCCAGGCACCCCTACTATTGACCTTTTACAGAAAAAGTTAGCCAACCCCTGTTCTGTTCTGTACAGTGTATGCCATAATCATATCGATTAAATATAACTAATGAAAGAGATACCAAACTTCTCTTGGATTAGATATAGCATCCTTTTCTCTCTACACAATGTATTTTCATCCATGAAATTCATATCAAGTCCCTGAACAAACTTAAGTCTAATACCTTATTATACTATACCTAGCACCTTATTATACTATGTCTAGAAATGTACTCTGGAAGGAATAATTAATGCACTGTGTTTCTTCACATTTTACTTATATTTGAGTGATAACATTAGGAATCTTTACTGGTGTACAAGGTACCCCAAAGGCATGAGGCTGGAGGAATTGATGTTTCCTGAGAAGGTAAGTTGAGGCTCTGTAGGGAAATTGATTATTTGATGAATAGAGTTTTACCAGCTGGATAAGGAAGATGAGGTAACAAAGGCATGGCATGACGTATCAGCAACAACCAGAGTGTGAGCATGCTAAAGCTTGGTGTCCTGTATCCTTCGCCTCACCTCTCACATTCCCACAGACCACTGTGCACATATATGCATAATCCTTCATACAGTCACTTCATCTAGCTTCATTTGTAGTTTTACTACCTTATTTTTCATGGCCCTACCCTCTGTTTAATAAGTACAGGGACTTTCTTTTTAAGAAAAAAATGCCTTCTTTTATTTTAATCAATTCTGTGATTTAATTCTTTTTTTTTTTTCCTCCTCTTGTAAGGGAAAGGTAAAGCTGTCCAGTTATCAAAAAAATTCAAATTCCTTTTCTTGGGTGGACTACCATCAGTGTGCTTTCATGCAGCAAATCTCCCAGGTCCTAGGAACCACTTCCAGACACTGAAGCTCTTCTCAGGTCAAAAGACTCCTCTGCCTCCAGGAACTCCAAATGCTTCTGTCTTCTTTGGAGAACTTCTGGAATAGGTCATAGATCTTCTGCTGCTCTGAATCCCTGTAGAAGTAGTCAGTGGCTTCTGTCATTTCTGAAAAACTGATCTCAGAAAGCCCAGATTCACTTAGAACTTTAATCTCTTGAATCAAGGGACAAAGGTAACATCAGTCTTGCCTCTCCCCACAAGGTAAAGGGTGCTCCCGAAGTTCCACTGTCCACGACAGTGTAGTCACTCCTCAGCCTGGGTCAGCTCTCTTGGCTTCCAAAGCAGCTCAGTGAATACCAGCAGGTCAGCTAGGGTAAGAGGAGGCCCACGTTGGTGCCAGTGATGGACAGCACAGCCATGGCGTGCCTCTCAGACAGCTGCAACTGCCAGCACAGATCTGTCAGGCTCCCTGTGGTTGCTTTGTTGTGATTATTTTTTTTCTCTTTGGTTCAGTTTCAGAAACACATTTTAAACTATGCATTGCGCAAGCACATTGAATATAAGGAATTATAATTTAAACTACTTCTTTAAATAAAGCATTGAATCTTAAAAAAATACTTAAGCATCACTTAAGGAGCCAAATCATAAGCTGGTTATTTTAAATACAATTTATGGTGGTATTTAAGTTCTCATTTTTGTTCAAGAAAGAAATGGGCATTATACATGGCTACATAGTTTGATTGCAAAGATTAATTAATGTTTGTTATCTGTGGTGATTCATACTTTTCACAGCAGTCTTTTTCAAATTGTGATTCCAGCAAAAATTGTTATCTAATAATAAGGATATTAATTGGCATGCTGTTTAATGAATGAATTAATGCATAACATGTAGATAAATAAGGATAAGGAATTCTCATATTTTATCATCTATTTTTTATCATATACACTGCTCGTTTGTTCATTAAAGCCTCTGAAAAATACCCAAGACTATTGATTTGGTTCAACTCAACAGTTGCTAAACTCATATGATCATGGAAATCTTTTTGACTTTCCAAAGTTCTTTTTGACTTCAAAAAAATGAAATTAGGAAACACAACTCTACTACTTTTTATTATCCATATTCCACAGTCTGTGGCTTCTAAGAAAAGTTTCTATTTTCTCTTACTTATTAAATTTATTTTTCCTGTTTCTACAATTCTTAAACCTTGAAATTCTTTATTTTTCTTTTTAAAGATTTTATTTATTCATCTGAGAGAGAGAGAGAGAGAGCATGCGACAGGTAAGGGCAGGGAGAGGGAGAAGCAGGCTCCTTGCTGAGGCTTAATCCCAGAACCCTGGGATCATGACCTGAGCTGAAGGCAGACACAACCAACTGGGCCACCCACATGCCTCCAGATTATTTCTTTTCATGCACTATTATTTTGTAAAACACCTTCTTGTTACATATTCATCAAAAGTACCTATAATTTTTGGAATTATATAGAATAAGATATAGTTGCTTTCAATTTTTGTGTTTAACAAATTTTAATGCATTATTTCATTATCCTCTAGACAATTGTAGTTATATAAATAACTTTATTTGCATGAGGCACATAGCAGTTTATTGGCTTAACTCCAGTTTTTTGTTTGTTAGGTTTTTTGTAAATAATCTTATTTAGGCAAAAGGCATGTGGTAACATGTTAACAACGAGAACTAGAAATATCTGAACATAGTATTTGATCAATAACGTTTAGTTAAATGATAAACTATTCCATATCTACAGATTTTTCTCAATTTAAAATAATGGGTTGTTTTCTGTTTAGCCTTGTGTGGTATTCTCTAAGTAAGTTAGACAGATTAAAATGGTCCCCTCTTCATATTTTTAACCTAAGAAATTTTAATATCAATTCATGAACTCAATGAAATGCCTCAGTGAACTCCTTGCCTCTCTGTTTCTCGTAATTCTCTAATGGACAATGGAGGCTCGAAGCTGATGGAAAGCAGCAGGTTTGGGACCAACTCCAAATTCCTGCCACTTCCTTTCGTTGTGTCTTTTCTCAGAGGTTGGCCTTCTCTCTCAAGTTTCATTTTCTCTTAATCCATTACTTTCTTCCCTCCCAGAGGCCTACCTATACTATTCTCTGATGAGTATCCAATTCCAAAGACTAGTGTCTGCTTAATAGGACTTATTCACTTACTCCTCAGGTCTTTTCTGCTCCCCTTAACTCCTTCCAAAATCCCTGCTGTCTTTTCTTTCTAAATTTTTACTTTCCTGGAATCTGAGTGGCAAGTTCCACTTATGAAGTGCCACAGAAATACAAACTTGTATTCATCCCTGGGTCTCTTCTGTGCAGGTACAGTGCAATGCTCTGACTTCAGAAACAATCTGCCTTTTTAGAGGCCAGACGTGATTCAGTCCTGTAATTCTTTAATTGTGTGGCTATTAGAGTTCACTTCTGACAGCTATGCGTACCACCCCTTTCCTCCGTCTCCTCCTTTTCCTTCTTCCTCTTATTTCTCCACTTCCTCTTCTTCTTCCTCTTCTCTCCTTCTCATTCTACTTCTCCCTCTCTCTCCTTCTCCTTCTCCTCCTTTTTCTCCTTCTTCTTCTTCTTCTTCCTTTTTGCTGGGTACAGTATACATTATTGATGGTACATGACAAGGGAGGGCTACCCAAGCCCTTCCCCTTCTTCAAGAAACTGTGTAGAGGGGAATGATGAGTTGGGGCAAGGACTCCCCAGAAGCTCTTCCTCTTCCTCTCCTTCCTCTCTTGCTCTTACCGGTGCTGGTAATCCAGGGGTCTCTCTCCCTGGAGGCCATGTGGACCTTAAGGTCTGCAACCCAGTGCTATAGCCAAATTAATTGTCATACCAGGAAATGATCTTGACAAAGTAGTTATTGAGGGCAATGCAGCCCCAGCATCAAGGGTGGAAGAGTGGGTGTTATTGTTGAAGGTTCATGAGATAACCTTGTCCTCAATTAGCCCAGGATGCCCTTGAGAGGACCCTCTGATGCCTGCTTCACCATCTGGTGAATTTGGAAGCTTTCTCCATGTGGCCGGTTGATCCAAGACTGACACCTTGGGGGTGGGCGTATGGGGGCACTAAAGGCCATGGTGGTGAACTTCCCATTCAGTTCAGGGATGACCTTGCCTGTAGCCTTGCCAGTGTCAGAAGCAGGGATGATGTTCTGGGCAGCCCCTGAACCATCATGGCATGGTTCCAGAGGGACTGTCCACAGTCTTCTGGGTGGCAGTGATGGCATGGACTGTGGTCATGAGTCCCTCCGCAATACTGAAGTTGTTATGGATAACCTTGGTCAGAGGGACCAAGCATTTGGTGGTGCAGGAGGCATTGTGACAATCTTGAGGGAGTTGTCATACTTTTCATGGTTCACACCCATTACAAACATGGGGGCATCAGCAGGAGCAGAGATAATGACTCTCTTGGCCCCACCCTTCAGCTGAGCCCCAGCCTTCTCCAAAGTGGTGGAGACTCCACTGGGCTCCTCAACATACTGAGCAACAGCATCACCCCATTTGATATTGGCAAGTTCTCACTCTGGGAAGATATAGATGGGCTTTCCATTGATGACCCGTTTCCCATTTTCATCCTTGACTATGACATGGAATTTGCTGTGGGTGCAATCACAGTGGAATATGTAGAACATGTAGTTGAGGTCAATGAAGGATGATTGATGACAAAAACTTCCACTTTGTCAGAGCTAAAAGCAGCCCTAGTGACCAGGTGCTGAGTCTGGCCAAATTTGTTTATTCCAACCTTCACTACTGTGTCTCAGGGATGCAACTTGTATTTCACCAGAAGATACAGTTGTCTGTTGAAGGGAAGGCAGAGAGCTTGGTCCTTTTCTTCTTATGTGTGTGTTTATTTTCTTTCATTTTTCTTTGTAGTTATCAAAATGATGCAGACTTGCCTTCCATAGATTACATTTTCATGCTATTGATTGTTTCTTTTGCTGTGCAGAAATTTGTTAGTTTGATGTAGTTGTATTTCTTTATTTATGTTTTTATTGACTATAGTTTTGAAGTTATATCCATGAAATCATTATGGAGACTAATTTCATGAAACTTTTACCTGAAGTTTTATTCTAGGAATTTTAGAGATTTCGATCTTAAATTTAAATTTTCAATCCATGTTGAGTTGACTTTTGTGTATGTGTAATAATGGGTCTAATTTCATTCTTTTGGGTGTGGATATCTAGTTTTCCCAACACAATTTGTTGAAGAGATGATATTTTCCTCATTTTGTATTTCTGGCACTGTCAAAAATCAGTTGACCATATAAATGTGAGTTGATTAAATCATAATATTGAAAAACTGGAAATGCCCCCATGGACAGTTCACCATCCTTTGACACAACATGTAAAATAGCACAGATTATCTCTTCCTTATCAATGTTCATTCTATCATCTTCCAGAAAAGTGTTCATAAACTGTGTTTTCTTCCTTATTTTATACCTTAATAATATGCTTTTGAATGTATGCTTTTTTATTTAATAGTACATTTTCCTATTTTGCTGGACCATTATATTATGTGTTACCTATTTGCAGTAAGTTCTAAATACATTCCTCCATGTTTGTGTATCAGTAGGTGTCTAAAAATTTCTTTTCTATAGCCATCACTATATTTAGCAGGAGAAAATAAAAGGAAGTTTCATTCTAACCTTTACCTCAATAAAATTTTTATGTACTAATCCTTGAAAAAACAAATTAAGGCATTAATAAATAGAAATTTCTATCTGTGCAGACTAAAAACTTACTAGTAGCATATAAATATTGCTAGGTCAACAGAGTTAGATTTCTATATCTTAGTGATTGTTTTTACTGTTCCTACTCTGCTCCTCAATAGTATGGCTGCTTTACTGTAGAAAACTTCAGAGACCTTTTCATGCCTCAGTACTTGATAAGTATGAGGATAGGTTATAAAATGGCCCTTTGAAACTTTAAAGCATTACATTTTAAAACTCATCTAGTTGTATAATATATTGAGAGGAATAAAATTATCCATGAAGGGGAAATGTTAAATTAGAGAAATATATCACAAATTATCCATAAATTTGGTTATGCTTTACTCAAAGCAAAATATACCTCTTTCTTTTGTCCACATTCCAGAATATCCAAGATGTGATTAAAACTGGTGGATGTGTTTGCACCACATTCTGATTTTACCTGAATGAAAGTATATTTTGATGTCTTTTGCTATATAACAATGATTATAATTTAGAACTAAATAAACATATTTTAAGCAACAACAAAATATCAATAAAGTTTTAAAGCAGAACCTTTTATTAATTGGCTAAATAAATTATAGGCAAATGGAAATTCTACTTGTACTTGTGGTAAACATATAATGTGCCATACATACTATGCACATAAACATATGTAGTAAGTCTGAATCACACTGTGAGCCCATTTAATAAGTTAATTACTAAGTCTTGTTTTGTACTTATTAGAAACCAAATATATTGTTGGGAGCTGAAGTGTATCTACTGTCCATTTGCTGTCTTCAAGGAGCAGCCGTTTTATTTGAAAGGTTAAGGAAGCAATAGAGAGAAGAACCCACTTCAATATCCATAACCATAGTCCTGCCCCAGAAGATGATTATTCATCCTGACTGTGATATGTGTCACTTCTTGTCAGAAATTTTAAGAAATAAAAACTGATTTTCTATTATTCCTTTGTCCTCTGCTTAGAAAACTATATTCTGCAGCCCCAAATTATTCCATCATCCTGAACGATGTGTAGCAAACATACAGTGTGGGAAAGGAACACACTTGGTTTTGAAGAACATTGAGATTAAAAAAAAAAAAATTAAAGATTTATTTATTTGAGAAAGAGAGGGAGAGAGCAAACAGAGGGAGAGGCAGAGAGAGTGGGAGAGAGAATCTTAAGCAGACTCCACACTGAGGGCAGAGTCCACATAGGGCTTGATCTCATGACCCTGAGATCTTGACCTGAGCTAAAATCTTGACCTGAGCTAAAATCAAGAGTGTGATGTTTAACCAACTGAGGCACTCAGGCAGCCCAATAAGAATACCACTGAGATTTTAGAATTCTTAATACAGAATAACCAGGAACATCATAACAAATGAGACCAATGTGAAATACATAATCATTGTGAGTTCTTTATAATATTTTGTATCTTTTTTCAAATATGAAAAGAAACATGTTTATAGCAATAGATTTAAGCAACACAGATAGGCCTATGTTTTACCCTAAGATAAATGTGATTATTTCTTTCCTTTATCCCAAGTTTACTCAAAAGCAAAACACCATGACTTAAAATTCATCTTTCTACATAGATGCTATATTTATACAACTAGGAGCAAATACATAGAGTGTTTATTTACCCAACATTGTGTCATATTCTTTATATTGATCAGCAACTTTTCCCTATTTCTGTCTTTTAAGGGATGTATGTGATTCTCCACATGAGATATTCACAGTTACATGTCTTAGCATTGGGTCTTGCTATCAAGTGTATAAGCCACTTTCTATAATATATATATTTTTAAAAATTTATAATATTTAATAGAAATCTATAAAAATATTTCTCTGGGTAATCATGTATACATAGATTCATATTTAAATATATAGGAATACATACAGACTTTCCAATAAAATTGCACATATTTTACAATCTCCAAAGATTAGAATGTCATCATATAATTATTACAATGACAGAATAGTTTTCTTATAGAGGTACCTGGGTGGCTCAGTCAGTTGATGGTCTGACTCTTGGTTTTGGCTCAGGTCATGATCTCAGGGTCATGGGGTTGAACCCCACGTTGGGCTCTGCTCTCAGCTCAGAGTCTGTCATTCTCTGTCTGCTCCTTCCCCCTGCTTGCTCTTTCTTCCTTTCTTTAAAATAAATAAATAAGATTTTTTTTTAAAAAGAATAATTTTCTTATCACCTTTGGGTCACATTTTCTTCTTGAATTATAATTTGATTCTTTCTGTAAAATTATGAGCAAGACCTAAAGAGAATATGAATAACATGCTCTTTCCCACCATTGTTTAGCAAAAGTGTAAAAAGTCTTGAAATTTGAAATAAGTTGTATTTTAAGAAATGAATAAAGGGTCGAGTGGAAAGCAAAAGGTAATTTTAATACTGACTACAAATTATACCCTTTTACAGAAAACATTTCAGTTGAAACCATCATGTACAGTGAAAAATTCACCAACAATACAAAGAAAAGTAGAAAGATCTGGATTAAAAATAACTTCTATTCATTTATATTAGAGAAAGTAAGAGTATTGAAAGAATGGGCTGAGTTATTGAGAGCACCCATTAAGAAGCTCAAGTCAAATCCAGAAACTGGATTACAGAGTGGCTCATTGAGTGGGAGATAGAGGAAGGACTTTAAAAACAAACAGGAACCATGAAAATAAAGATGAAATTCTAAAATTACATGGATAAAACACTTTAAAAACATGAAATACTGAAGATGGCAGAGGAATAGCAGGCTGAGATGACATCAGGTAGCAGGAGTTCAGCTAGATAGTAATCAAACCATTCCAAACACCTACAAATCCAATAGGAGATTAAAGAGAAGAGCAGCAATTCTAGAAACAGAAAATTGACCACTTTCTGAAAGGTAGGACCTGCAGAGAAGCGAATCTGAAGCTACAGAAGATAGAACCTGGGGCGGGAGGGGGCACCTGGGTGGCTCAGTGGGTTAAAGCCTCTGCCTTCAGGTCATGATCTCAGGGTCCTGGGATCAAGCCCCACATCGGGCTCTCTGCTCAGTGGGGAGCCTGCTTCCTCCTCTCTCTCTCTGCCTGCCTCTCTGCCTACTTGTGATCTCTGTCTGTCAAATAAATAAATAAAATCTTTAAAAAAAAAACAAAAAAAGAACATGGGGTTGGGGAAGGGCTGGCTCCTGGCAAGCAGCAGAGCACGGGAGAACAAAATCAGAACTTTCAGAAGTCTGCTCCACTGAGGGACATAGCTCCAGAGGCTAAGTAGGGGTGGAGCCCTGGCAGGGACAGCGTGGTGTCAGGTCCCACGGGGTCACAGAAGCATAAGGGGTCTCTGAGTGTAGCACAGCTTGCAGGTATTAGAGTGGGGAAGTAGGCTACAGAGACAGAACAGAGGAGTGAACTCTCAGTTTGGGTTACCATAAACTGTGATCTGTGGCACAATCAGACCACTGCTCCTTGAGCAGGGACCCACAAGTGGCAGATCCAGGGAAATACCCCTGGAAGAGTGGCAGGGATCTGCTGGGTTTGGATACTCCAAATGGGGCTATGTGCCAGAGACAGAAATGCTCAGTCACAGGCCGGGTGAGCTCGGAACATGGCTGGAGACCAGGGAGATGAGAGGGATTGAGTGCTTTTCTCCAAGGGTGCACTGAGGAGTGGGGCCCCAAGCTCTCAGCAACTCTGAGCCAGAGATTGGGAGGCCACCCTTTTAATTCTGTCCTCCAGAGCTCTATGAAAAGTGTTCAGGGAACAAAAGCTCCCAAGAGAGAACTGGGAGCAGATTACTTAACCCGGCCCCTGGCAAGGGAGGTGCAATTCCACCTGGGGCAAAGACACTTGAGAATCATTACAACAGGCCCCTCCCCCAGAAGATCAGCAAGAAATCCATCCAAGACCAAGCTCATGGATCAAGGAGAACAGTGGAATTCCAGAGGAGGGGAAAGCAAAGCAAGGAATTCATGGCTCTCTCCCCATGACTCTTTCGTCTTGCAAAGTTAATTAAATTTCTCTAATTTTATTTTTTATTCTAATTTTTTTAACTTTTACTCTTTCCTCTTTTAACTTTAACTAGTTAATCTTAATAATATTTTTCTTAAAAATATTTTTGAACCTTTATTATTATAGTCATATTTTATCCTTCATTCTATTTAACTTTATTTTTATATACACATAGGATTTTTTCTTCTAAAAAATTTTGGCAACTCCTTTTTTAGAATTTTTTTAAAAAATTTTCATCTTTACAGACATACTCCATCCCTTCATCATGTTTACCCTTATTCGTGTGTGTATGTATCTATATATACTCGTGTATATGTCCTTATTTGTCCTTATTTGTGTGTGTATGTATATATATATACACATACATATGTGTGTATGTATATACATATGTATATGTATATATATACACATACACATATCTCATATGTATATATGTCCTTATTTGTCCTTATTTGTGTGTGTATGTGTGTATATATATATACACATACATATGTATATACATACATACATATGTATGTGTATATATATATACACACATACACACACAAATAAGGACAAATAAGGACATATACATAGTTTTTCTTTCTTTAACATTTTGGGAGGTAGTTTCTTCTAAGAGACCAAAATACTCCCAAAATCAAGTGGGTGGCTCTGATCTATTCATCAGTCTAATATATGTATTTTCTTTTTTCTTTTTCTTTCTTTTTTTTTTAATTTTTTTAAACTTCTTTGTACCCCCCTTTCTTCTTAATTTGGGGTCTCTTCTGATTTGATTAATGCACATTTTTCTGGGGTCTTTGCCACCCTTTTAGTATTTTATTCTCTAGTTCATATATTCTTATCCAGATAAATGACAAGGCGGAAAAACTCACCACAAAAAAAAGAACAAGAGGCAGTACCAAAGGCTAGGGACCTAATCAATACAGACGTTGGTAATATGTTCAGAATGATGATTCTCAAGGTGCTAGCTGGGCTCGAAAAAGGCATGGAAGACATTAGAGAAACCCTGTCTGCAGTAATAAAAGCCCTTTCTGGAGAAATAAAAGAACCAAAATCTAACCAAGCTGAAATTTAAAAAGCTATTAATAAGATGCAATAAAAAATGGAGGTTCTTACTGCTAGGATAAATGAGGCAGAAGAGAGAATTAGTGATAAAGAAGACCAAATGACAGAGAATAAAGAAACTGAGCAAAAGACAGACAAACAACTACTGGACCACGAGGGAAGAATTTGAGAGATAAGTGATACCATAAGAAAAACAATATTAAAATAATTGAGATACCAGAAGAAGAAGAAAGAGAGAGGGGGGCAAAAGTTATATTGAAACAAATTATTGTAGAGAATTTCCCTAATATGGCAAAGGGAACAAACATCAAAATCCAGGAGGCACAGGGAACCCTGCTCAAAATCAATAAAAATAGGTCTACACCCCGTCATCTAACAGTAAAACTTATAAGTCTTAGTGAGAAGGAGAAAATCCTGAAAGCAGCCCGGGACAAGAAGTCTGCAACATACCATGGTAAAAATATCAGATTGGCAGCAGACTTGTACACAGAGACCTGGCAGGCCAGAGAGAACTGGCATGATATATTCAGAGCACTAAATGAGAAAAACATGCAGACAAGAATACTATAACCAGCTAGGTTATCATTGAAAATAGAAAAAAAGCTTCCAGGACAAACAAAAACTAAAAGAGTTTATAAACGCCAAACCAGCCCTACAGGAAATATTGAAAGGGGTCCTCTAAGCAAAGAGAGAGCCTAAAAGTAGTAGACCAGAAAGGAACAGAGACAATATACAGTAATAATCACCTTACAGGCAACACAATGACACTAAATTCATATCTTTCAATAGTTACCCTGAATGTAAGTGGGCTAAATGCCCCAATCAAAAAACAGCTATCAGAATGGATTAAAAAAAAACAAAACCCATCAATATGCTGTCTATAAGAAACACATTTTAGACCCAAGGACACCTCCAGATTTAAAGTGAGGGGGTGGAAAACAATTTACCATGGTAATGGACACTAAAAGAAAGCTGGGGTAGCAATCCATATATCAGGTATAAGCCAAAGACTATAATAAGAGTTGAGGAAGGACACTATATCATACTCTAAGGGTCTGTCCAACAAAAAGATCAAACAATTTTTAGTATCTATGTCCCTAACATGGGAGCATCGAACTATATAAACCAATTAGTAACAAAATCAAAGAAACACATTGACACTAATACAATAGAAATAGGGGACTTTAATACTCCCCTCACTGAAATGGACAGATCATCCAAGCAAAAGATCAAGAAGGAAATAAAGGCCTTAAATGATACACTGGACCAGATGGACATCACAGATGTATTCAGAACATTCCATCCCAAAACAACAGAATACACATTCTTCTCTAGTGCACATGGAATATTCTCCAGAATAGATCATACCCTGGGTCACAAATCATATCTCAACTGGTACCAAAAGATTGGGATCATTCCCTGCCTATTTTCAGACCACAATGCTCTGAAGCTAGAACTCAATCACAAGAGGAAATTTGGAAAGAAACCAAATACATGGAGACTAAACAGCATCCTTCTAAAGAATGAATTTGCCAACCAGGAAATTAAAGAAGAATTGCAAAAATTCATGGAAACAAATGATATGAAAACACAACTGTTCAAAATCTTTGGGAAACAGCAAAGGCACTCCTGAGAGGAAAATATATAACGATACAAGCCATTCTCAAGAAACAAGAAAGGTCTCAAATACACAACCTAACCCTACACCTGAAGGAGTTTGACAAAGAACAACAAAGAAAGCCTAAACTGTGCAGGAGAAGAGAAATAAAGATCAGAGCAGAAATCAATGAAATAGAAACCAAAAAAAAAAAAAAAAGAAAGAACAAATCAATGGAACTAGGAGCTGGTTCTTTGAAAGAGTTAATAAGATTGATAAACCCCTGATCAGACTTATCAAAAAGAAAAAAGACTCAAATAAATAAAATCATGAATGAAAGAGGAGAGATCACAACCTACATCAAAGAAATGCAAACAATTATAAGAACATATTATGAGTAAGTATACGCCAGCAAATTTGATAATCTGGAAGAAATGGATGCATTCCTAAAAATGTATAAGCTACCAGAACTAAACCAGAAAGAAATAGAAAACCTGAACAGACCCATAACCAGTAAGGAGATTGAAGTAGTCATCAAAAATCTCCCAAAAAACAAGAGCCCGGGACCCAACGGCTGCCCAGGGGAATTCTACCAACCATTTAAAGAATTAATTCCTATTCTCCTGAAACTGTTCTAAAAAATAGAAATGGAAGGAAAACTTCCAAACTAATTTCATGAAGCCAGCATTACCTTGATCCCAAAACCAGACAAAGACTCCATCAAAAAGGAGAATGACAGACCAATATCCTTGATGAACACAGATGCGAAAATTCTCACTAAAATACTAGTCAATAGGATCCAACAGAACATTCAAAGGATTATTCACAAAGACCAACTGGATTTATTCCTGGGCTGCAAGATTGCTTCAAAATCTGCAAATCAATCCATGTGATACAATACATTAATAAAAGAAAGAACAAGAACCATATGACACTCTCAATAGATGCTGAAAAAGCATTTGACAAAGTACAGCATCCTTTCTTGATTGAAACTCTTCAAAGTGTAGGGATAGAGGGTAGATACCTCAATATCATCAAAGCCATCTAAAAGAAACCCACAGCGAATTTCATTCTCAATGGGGAAAAACTGAGAGCTTTTCCCCAAAGATCAGGAACACGGCAGGGATGTCCATTATCACCACTGCTATCAGCATAGTACTAGGAGTCCTAGCCTCAGCAATCAGACAACAAAAAGAAATTAAAGGCATCCAAATCAGCAAAGAGGAAGTCAAACTATCACTCTTTGCCGATGATATGATACTACATGTGGAAAACCCAGAAGACTCCACCCCAAAACTGCTAGAACTCATATGGAATTCAGTACTGTGTCAGGATATAAAGTCAATGCACAGAAATCATTTGCATTTCTATACACAACAACAAGACAAAAGAAAGAGAAATTAAGGAGTCAATCCCATTTACAATTGCACCAAAACCGTAAGATACCTAGGAATAAACCTAACCAAAGAGGCAAAGACTCTGTACTCAGAAAACTATAAAGTACTCATGAAGGAATTTGAGGAAAACACAAAGAAATGGAAAAATGTTCCATGCTCATGGATTGGAAGAACAAATATTGTGAAAGGTTTATGCTACCTAAAGCAATCTACACATTTAATGCAATCCCTACCAAAATACCATCCTTTTTTTTTTTTTTCCAAAGAAATGGAACAAATAGTCCTAAAATTTATATGGAACCAGAAAAGACCCCAAATAGCCAGAAGAATGTTGAAAAAGAAAGCCAAAGTCGGTGGCATCACAATTCCAGACTTCAAGCTCTATTACAAAGCTGTCATCATCAAGACAGTATGGTACTGGCACAAAAACAGACATATAGATCAATTCAATGGAACAGAATAGAGAACCCAGAAATAGACCCTCAACTCTATGGTCAACTAATCTTCGACAAAGCAGGAAGGAATTTCCAATGGAAAAAAGACAGCCTCTTCAACAAATGGTGCTGGGAAAATTGGACAGCCACATGCAGAAAAATGAAATTGGACTCTTTCCTTACACCACACATGAAAATAGACTCAAAATGGATGAAGCACCTCAATGTGAGAAAGGAATCCATCAAAATCCTTGAGGAGAATGCAGGCAGCAACCTCTTTGACCTCAACCACAGCAACTTCTTCCTAGGAACATCGCCAAAGGCAATGGAAGCAAGGGCAAAAATGAACTATTGGGATTTCATCAAGATCAAAAGCTTTTGCACAGCAATGGAAGCAGTTAACAAAACCAAAAGACAACTGACAGAATGGGAGAAGATATTTGCAAACGACATATCAGATAAAGGGCTAGTATCCAAAATCTATAAAGAGCTTAGCAAACTCAATACCCAAAGAACAAATAATTCAGTGAAGAAATGGGCAGAGGACATGAACAGACATTTCTGCAAAGAAGACATCCAGATGGCCAACAGACACATGAAAAAATGCTCCACATCACTCGGCATCAGGGAAATACAAATCAAAACCACAATGAGATACCACCTCACACCAGTCAGAATGGCTAAAATTAACAAGTCAGAAAATGACAGATGCTGGTGAGGATGTGGAGAAAGGGGAACCCTTCTACACTGTTGGTGGGAATGAAAGTGCAGCCACTCTGGAAAACAGCATGGAGGTTCCTCAGAAAGTCGAAAATAGAGCTACTCTATAACCCAGTGATCTCACTACTGGATATTTACCCTAAAGATAAGAATGTAGTGATCCGAAGGGGCACGTGCACCCGAATGTTTATATCAGCAATGTCCACAATAGCCAAACTATGGAAAGAACCTAGACGTCCATCAACAGATGAATGGATAAAGAAGAGTGGTATATATATACAATGGAATACTATGCAGCCATCAAAAAACTCCAAAATCTTGCCATTTGTGATGACGTGGATGGAACTAGAAGGTATTATGCTGAGCAAAATAAGCAAAATTATCATATGACCTCCCATATATGAGGAAGTTGAGAGGCAAAGTGGGTGGTTGGGGAGTAGTCAAGGAAAAAAATGCAACAAGATGGGATTTGGAGGGAGACAAACCATAAGACTCTTAATCTCACAAAACAAACTAAGGGTTGCCAGGGGAGGAGGGTAGAGAGACGGTGGTTGGGTTATGGGCACAGGGGAGGGTATGTACTATGGTGAGTGCTGTGAAGTGTATAAACCGGGCAATTCGCAGACCTGCACCCCTGGGGCTAATAATACATTATATGTTAATAAAAAATAAAAATTCAAAAAAAAAAAACCTATGAAATACCAAACAATGTTACAACTGTATAGCTGGCTTACATTTGGAATGTACAAATGCCCACAATTAATAAAGCAATGAAACCTATTTATAAGTCAATCTTTAAGTCAATCCAGGAAAAAACAAACAAACAAAAACTCGCAACTGAAAGAAGTGGCCTTATTAACTAGAAGAGGAATACTCATGGGGCGGCTGGGTGGCTAAGTCAGTTAAACATTTGCCTTCAGCCCTGGTTATGATCCCAGCATCCTGGGATCCAGCCCTGCACTGAACTCCTGTTCAGCAGAGAATCTACTTCTCCCTCTTTCACTACCCTGGCTTGTGCTCTCTCTCCCTCTCTCTGTCAAATAAATAAATAAAGTCTTTAAAAAACAAAAAAAGGAAGATAAATATTCATGAATGTTTACTTAATTCCTATTAACTTTGCTTTGAAGCAAAATCATTTTTTTTCATTTTAGCAGTAAAATGATTATTACAGGGATAGAAACATATTTATTCCTATATCTGAGGGATGCCATTATTCATTTGTAAATCTCAAAAATAATGTCCAGAGGGGAGATAACAAACTGAACTGCATGTTTATTTTCCTCTCAGCAAATATTGAGATTTATTTTGTGGGATCTTCTAGAATTACTCTAAATGATAACAATTCTGGTTTAGAAATTCAAATCACAGCAGCAAATTTATGTAAATTAGTTGATAAACTACCTGCCGTATAAGTATTACATAGACACTAAATGAGTGGTATTGCTTACAACTACTTAAATTATCAGACATTTTAGTATCATGCACAGGTGTAAATAAGAAAGAATACTGGAAAAGGAAGAGCAAGTAACCCTTTATGGGGTTTTCATTTCGAAAGTTTGGTTTCACTACTTCTGTAATAAATTCACTAGTTCAAAACACTGCCCCATCAAGCATTTTAAGTGTCAGTCTTTGTCTGTGAAGTAGTATGGCTTCAAGTATACTTAAGGAAATAACACTGTGGATGCAGGCATTATCCTAAGACAGCCAAGATACCACCACATCATCATAAAAATGTGGTGGCTCCTAAAAAATGAATGTAATAGAGTGTGGAAGTATAGAAGATACTGAAGTTGAAGATAATAATGATCAGGCAGGCTTCAACCATAGGTGGGAACCTCTAAGACTCTGTTGGATCAAAGAAATCAAAGAAGTGTCTCAGATGCAGAAGCTTCTAGAATCTAATTAGTTCATTCTACAGCAATGGAAAAGATACATTATCTACTCCATTTCACTGTCAAATCCTCAATTCCTTTCTATCTACGCTGCTTTATAGAATTTGCACAGAACACAAGTCCTTTGGGTCTGCACTGAGATGCTCAAATTTACCCTTCTGGGCCAGTGGTGTGGCTTTTTTAGAACCACTGGCTTGTCATGACAAGTACTCGTCCTCTAAGTCCAATACAAATTGTGAGATTGAAGTGAACCCAAAGATACAAGATTCCAAATGGGCTCTGTATAGAAATAAACTAAGCTTCTAAAAGAAATTATTGTCTCATCTACTTAAAATATGAGAGGAGCTTCTCAAATTTGGCAAATACATCCTATACTTTTTCTCTGGATGGTCCTTTTCCAAAATGACTATGATTAGATGCCCATTTATCCTTCAATATTGTTTTTATCCTGATTTCACCAATTAGTTGCTCTTTTTAAAATTTCGTACTTTTTGGGGTGCCTGGGTGGCTCAGTGAGTTAAGCCTCTGCCTTTGGCTCAGGTCATGATCTCAGGGTCCTGAACTCAAGCCCCACATTGGGCTTTCTGCTCAGCAGGGAGCCTGCTTCCCCCTCTCTCTGCCTTCTTCTCTGCCTACTTGTGATCTCTCTCTGTCAAATAAATAAATGAAATCTTTTTTAAAAAATTTCATACTTTTTTCCCTAATTCTAATATTGCTTCTATCAAATTTCATTTTAATTAATTATTTTGGGTTCTGTGTATATCAATCAACTCTGAAATTATTAATGGAAAGACTATCTCATAACTTTTATATTTTTTCCCATGTAATTCTTATTAAAGAATAGAAAATCATGTGGCGACTTAGTAGCTATTCGATAAACATCTCTCTGGGTGGTTGGGTAGAGGGTGTGGCAACCCTACTTTTCATAAAATAAATGTTTCTGATTAATTTAGTGCAACTTTTCTCTTAGGGAATTAGCTCTGTAATTTGCTGCCAGGCTTGAATACTGCTCTGGCTACCTTAAAATCTGAATTCTGGCCTTTGTGTCATGATATGAGCCATCTTCTCAGACTCCAGCCTGACCTTGACTAACACCTAAACCAGCTGTCTACACGGCTTGTATCTGGCCTGTCTTTGATCCACCCCCAGCTACTTACATGTCATGCTTCACAATATCTCCTTTCTACACCTGTCATCTTCTCAGGTTGTGCCAAGAATTTGCAGCATGATTTTTCAACCAGTTTCCAAAATGTGTGATAAGTTATGACCTGAGATATTAATCCACTTTTCTTTTGATTAAATTGCCTCAGCTCATTTAATGTTCTCCATAGTTCACAATTTCTAATTGTGAACAGAATTTCCAATCATTTCTCTTTGTTCCTAAAAGATCTGATATAGTGATGGCTTTGTATGATCCAACTTGTCAACTTAAATTAAGTAAGATCAGAGATCATCTGGTATTCAGCAACTAGAATGCTTCATTTAACATTCTTATATATTATATTTTCCAAATCATTAATCTGGTCTAAAATTAAGTCCCTGATTCTTCCCACCTGCCTTACACAGCTTTCAGTATCCAATCACACTCTGCCAAATATACATAGCAGTTGCTCTGTTAGGGCTTATTGAGTTGATTGAATTGACATATTTATCTTTTTGTAGAAATATAAAGAGTAATGATAAAGAGTTCATGCTCTGCATGTAAACTATGTAGTTTGACCACTTACTAGCTATTTATTTTTATTTTATTTTATTTTTTTACTTTTTTCTTATTTGAGTATAGTTGACACACAGTATCACATTAGTTTCCGGTATACAACATACAACATAGTGATGCAACATCACTATAAGTTATGCTATGTTCACCACAAGTGTAGCTACCATCTGTCACCACAAGATGCTATTACAATATTGTTGACTATTCCCTATGCTGCATCTTTCATCCCTGTGACTTTTTCATTTCATAACTGGAAGCCTGTATCTCCCACTCCCCTCCACCTATTTTGCTCATCTTCCCAGCCTCCTCTTCCCTCTGGTAGCCATCAGGTTGTTCTCTGTATTTTTAAATCTGCTTCTGCTTTTTGTTTGCTTGTTTATTCATTTTTTTTGAGATTCCACAGGTGAATAAAATTACATAGTATTTGTCTTCCCAGTTTGACTTATTTAAACTCTGTATTTTCATGTATGACCTGCCACAAGATATATATATAGATATAGATATAGATATAGATAGATAGATAGATAGATAGATATAAAATTCATTCTAATATATATATATTAGAATGAATTTTTTTCACAGCTACTGGGGAGGGAGGAGGTCAAAGTTACATGTAGAGGGACTAGTTAGAGTAGATTGCTATAATCTAGACTAGATAGGTACTGATTGTATGTGTGAAAGTTAATGGTAGGTTAATATGAGAAGCAGGTGAACACAGGTTGTAGTTTGAAGGTAGAGCCAACAGGATTTTCTGAAGGGGCAGTTGAGGGGATGTGATTAAAAAAAAAAAAAAAAAAAAACCATAAGGATGAGGATGATACCAAGGTTTTGGCCTGAACATTTGAAGTATGGAGTTTTCATTTACTGACGTAAAGAAGACTGTTGACAGTTTAGGTAAAAGAGGAAATGAGGATGTGCTGGTGAATAATAGTTTAGCGTTAATATGTTAAATTTGAGATGTATTTTGGCCAATAATCTAGTTACCTAACAGTATGGTAATGTCTCCAGAACCACGAAAACTTAAATAAACCCTAAAAATGGCATTGCTAAATTCATAATTTCTGATGTTTAGTGTTTACATATGAGCTTCAGAGAGATATTCTAAGAATAAAGTACAGGATCAAACCCAGAATTTCAATGAAGTCTAGAAATATTAACTTTTTGCCTCTTCTTTGACTATAATGTTAATGTTTAGTAATTTTGCAATTGTGGGTAACATCACATGGTCTTACCCAATCTTCATGAAACATTTTTCTTTAATTCCATGTACTTGTAGTTCTTATCAAATTGATCCCATGTTTATTATAATCAGTGTATAGTTTTCATGATTTCCACTTTCCATTTACATCCATGTTCATGAGAGATACTGGTCTGTAGTTCTCTTTTTTTAGTGTAGTCTTTGCCTGTTTTAAGTATCAAGATAATGCTGGACTCGTAGAATGAATTTCAGTTTCCCTTCTTTTTCTTTTTTTTGGAAGAGTTTGAGAAGAATATGTATTAACTCTTCTTTGAATGTTTGGTAGAATTTGCCATCTGGTCCTGGACTTCTTTTTGGGGGGAAGTTTCTTGGTTACTGTTTCAATTTCTTTGCCAGTTATCAGTATGCTCAAGTTTTCTATTACTTCCTGTTTCACTTTTGGTAGTTTATATGTGTCTAGGAATTTATCCATTTCTTCCAGGTTGTCCAACTTTTGGCATAGTTTTGGCATAGTCTTTCATAATATTCTCTTATAATTCTATTTCTGTGGTCTTGGTTATTATTGCTCCTCTCTTACGTGTGATGTTAGTTTTGGGGTCCTCTCTCTCTCTCTCTCTGTCTCTCTCTCTCTTTTAATGAATCTGGCTAGAGGATTATCAATTTTATTTTTATTTATTTATTTTTTTTACAAAGAACCACCTCCTGTTTTCACTGATGTTCCATTTTTGTTTGTTTGTTTTAGTTTCTATATCATTTATTTCTGCTCTAATCTTTAGTATTTTCTTTCTTTCACTGGCATTAGGCTTTGCTTGTTGTTCTTTTTCTAGCTGCTTTAGGAGTAAGGTTAGTTTGTTCATGTGAGATTTTTCTTGCCTGTGTTTCTATATACTGCCCTCTTAGGACCACTTTGGCTGCATCTGAAAGGTTTTGGACCATTGCATCTTCATTTTCATTTGTTTCTGTGTATTTTTTAAAATTTCTTCTTGAATTTTCTGGTTGACTCATTCATTGTTTGGTAACATGTTGTTTATTTAGCCTTTATGTATTTGTGGTCTTTCCAAATTTTTTCTTATAGTTTCATAGCATTGTGGTCAGAAAATGTGTATGGTATGATTTCAGTCTTTTTGTATTTGTTGAGACCTGATTTGTGACCTAATATATGATCTATTTTGAAGAATGTCACATGTGCACTTAAAAAGAAGATGTAGAGATGCCTGGGTGGCTCAATCAGTTAAACATCGGCTTTTGGCTCAGGTCATGATCCTAGGGTCCTGGGATCAAGCCCCACATTGGCGTTCTTGCTCAGAGGGGAGTCTGTTTCTCCCTTTCACTGCCTCTCCCCCTGCTTGTGCTTGTTCTCTCTGTCTCCCTGACAAATAAATAAAATCTTTAAAAAAAAAAAAAAGGAAATAAAAGAAAGTGTATTCTGCTATTTTAGAATGAAATGTTCTGAATATATCTGTTAAATCCATCTGGTCCAGTGTGTCATTCAAAGCCATTGTTTTCTTGTTGATTTTCTGTTTATATGATCCATCCATTGCTGTAAGATTTTCAATTAGTTCTTATTAATTGTTTTATGTATTTGGGGTCTCCCATTTTGGATGCATAAATATTTAGAATTGTAATATCTTCTTGTTGGATCGTTCCCTTTATTATGAGATAGTGTCCTTTTTTGTTTTTGTTACCAACTTTGTTTTAAAGTCTAGTTTGCTGATAAAAGTATTGTTACTCCAGCTTTGTTTTGACAAGGGTTTGTGTGATAAATATTACTCTATCCCCACACTTTCAATCTGTAGGTGACTTTAGGTCTGAAAGGAGTTACTTCTAGCATATAAATGGGTCTTGTTTTTTTTTTAATCCATTCTGACATCCCATGCCTTTTCAAAGGAGCATTTAGTCCATTTACATACAAAGTAATTATTGATAGATATGCAGTTAGTGCCATTTTATTACTTGTTTTGTCTTTCTATTTGGAGATTTCTCTGATCCTTTCTTGGCTTTTTCACTTTTGGTCTCTCTTTTGCACTCGTTCCCTTAATACTTCTTACAGGCCTGGTTTAGTGGTCATGAACTTCAGTTTTTTGGGTTTTTTTTTGTTTTTTTTTTTTTGTTTTTTTTTTTTTTTATGTATTAAGCTCTTTAAGTCTCCAATTCTGAATGATAGCCTTGCTGGATAGAGTACTCCTGGCTAGAAAAGAATAGCACTTTGAATATTACATGCTACTCCCTTCTGGCTTGGTTTTGGTCCTACTTTACTATCTTATCATTTAATAACAATTTCCACTTTTTAATAAGCAGTTGGTCCCTTCAAGTAATCTTTTTTCTCACTCATATATTTTGTGTTTAATTCTTAAAAAGGGAAAACAAAAACTTGTGTTGCTTCCTGATCAAGTTAATTCTATATAGCTAATAAACTGGGTGTTTAATTATAAATTAATTTAAAATAAGCATAATATAACCCATTTTCCACGGATTAAAAACATGAGTAATAAAAATAATAAAAGAGCAAATTTATCTGAATTGGAAGAAAATTTTTGGTAAAAGTTTTATTCCTTGTGATAGATTTTTAAAAACTGATCTGTCTTGGGAGGAAGTAAAGTTCAGGTTATATAGATAGAAGTGATGGGAAGATTATCTTTATTTAGGTTTCATAGACCCTAAGTCTAAGTGGTAAAGAAAAACTTAAGAAAGAAAAAATGCTAATGAAATCATAATTTTAGTAATGAGAAAGCATCAGTATCAAGCTTATAGTGACAATTCCCATCAAAATATTTATTTTGCATTAGCTCTGACTCCATTTAGGAGCTCACTCTCTTAGAAATCAACAAGCATATGTACAGTTCTGCAGCCAACCACAGACACCTCAGGCAAAATAATGCAGAGATACTGGAGCAAATCCACTGAAGAGCAATTTAAATGATTAAAGACAGATGTGTACTCATGTAGAAAGCAAAAAAAAAAAAAAAAGAGTCTCCCCTGGCCAATAATTAAAAGAAAATAGAATCACTAAACTCTAGAACTGGAAAAACTTCCTAGCTTTCGTATTCAGTCCCACCATTTGACAGACACGGAGATATTCTCACCAAAGTTATGTAATCTGCCCAAAGCCTAATAGCCAGTGAAGAGTATAAGTAGATACTTAAAAATTGTGTCAGGATCCATAATTAGGCATCTTGTGCAATAAACTATGTTAAGATACAGAAATAAAACTAAGGAAGAGGAGGCAGGCTTGTGGAAAAAGTCTTCTGAAAAATATATTAAAGCATTAAATTTTAGCCAAAAAATAGGCTCAAATTTCTGAAAAATAAAACTTAAACCACAAAATTGAGGGGCAGAGAAGTAACCCACAGTAATAGATCTAACAATTCACATACTGAATATATATCACAGCAAACTCCTAGCCAGAACTCAGGTTATTTTAAAATAAAGCTTTGCCCATATATCAGGTAGGGTGTAAAGAAATTTACCTTGATAATGTACACTTGGAAAAGTTAAGAATGGTGATTAACTCCATTTTCTACCCATCCCAGTCTTTATTTTGAAGTACGGATGGACAACCCACCTCCCTACCCATTCCTCCCCAGCAGAATTTAAGAATCTAGCAGACTTTGTTTACCTCTATATTCACAATTAATTATGCAGTGTCCACTAATGAGTACAGTTTAATAAACATTTTGTAATGGGAAAATATGAGTCTAATGTTTAAATTAGACAGTACGACTTTAATCCACATTTGCAGGAAATAAAGGTCTACATGAACACAGAACTGTAACTCCAGAGCTAGACCATAGAAATGGGAAATAGACCCAGCATATAGCAATCTGCTGAAGAAAAGTTGAAAAAGTTGCGGAAAAGGATATATCACCAGGGGGCCTGGGTGGCTTGTTTGGTTAAGATCAACATGGAATTTGATAGTTGAGTCTAGTTTCTTATTTAATTTTTTTCAATTACTTATGGAATTATTGTTGGCAAAATGAATTCACTAAATTTATTTTTTTAAGAATCATTCTTAGATAAAGTATATCTCCTCTTAGGTCATTCATCACACATAAGAATTGTAATTTAAATTTATAAATCAGCTTTCCATTATTAGTTTTGCTTGGTCAGGTTTTAATTATCCTATGAAGCAGATGGAAAATTCTTTCTCTATGTATGTTTCTATATGTCTATGTATGCATGTAGAAACATGTATGCTCACATAAATGGATGATAGATGATGATGATAGATAGATAGATAGATAGATAGAGATACATAGATAGATGATAGAGAGATGATAGATACATAGATGATAGATGATAAACCTTTCTAATTATGTACACTCATAAATTTCTTTATTTCTGTGGTGGTTCATCTGAAGATATATTTGCAGGTATTCTAATGAATCCTTTCTTACATATTGCATGCTGACTTCTGCTGTAAGTTGCTATGCTATCTGTCTCTCTATGTCATGAAGCTTACCTCCATATCTGTGCTGACACATTTTTTGACTTACTTCAGGTGGGTTTAATTTAGTTCTACCCATGTATCATATGATCTTGCTTTGAGGTTTGGACTTTCTGGGATATTGACTAAAATCTGGAATAGTTACCAAACTTCTGCCTGGGTCAGAACCCTAGTGTCACCCCAACACTGTGACTACCAAAACCTCTATTTCATTCTTAGCTTTCCAGCAGCTCTTCTTATCCTGTACATGTACAGCTTAGGAATTTTCCAAGTATCCAAGGAATATTTTGATGCAATTTCTGCACTCCTTTGCAATGTTCCTCTCTAATGTCTGTCCCCTAAATTCTAGTTGCTTAGTAGTCATCTCCGTTTCCATTGCCCAGCAAAATTGTCATTCTTTCTTTGGGCTTTATTTTCCTGCACTGGTATGTCTGGAAAAATATCCTAAGTGAGAAACCCAGGGTGACTCTATTGTCCATGCCTAAAAATGATTGTTTTATATATTTTGTTCAGGTCTTATTTTTATTTAACAAAGGAAACTATGTATATCAGCAACTCTATCAAGGCTAAAACTTCTAATAGCAAAATAAAATAGTAATTCTTTAGATATTATTTTATAAGGCATATTTTAAATGATAGCTCATTAAAAAAAAAAAAAAGGACCAGACTTGGTGCCTTTGTCTGACATCTCATATTGGGTAAGTGATTCTCAACTTTGTCTATACATTAGAATCACCTCATCTTCATCCATTTGAGACGCTACAATAGTACACCATAGACTGGTTAGCTTATAAATAACTGAAACTTATTTCTTACAGTTTTAAAGTTTCCAAGATCAAAGCACTAGCAGATTCGGTGTCTAGTGAGGACCTGCTTCCTGATTCACAGTTAGCTGTCTTTTTGCTGCATCTTCACATGGTGGAAAGGACAAATGAGCTTTCTAGGGTCACTTTTATAAGTATAGGAGTCTCAAGTATAAGGGCTCTACCTTCATGATCTAATAAGCACCTCCTAAATGTGCCCACCTCCAGATAACATCACACTGAGAATTAGGTTTCAACATATGAATTTGTGTGGGGCAGAGATGGGAGGCGGGTGGGGGTAAAAATTATTCCCTCTATAATACACCTGAGTAGTTTTTTTTTAAATTTTTTTAAAGATTTTATTTGTTTTTTTGACAGAGAGAGATCACAAATAGGCAGAGAGAGAGAGAGAGAGAGAGGAGGAGGAGGAAGCAGGATCCTCGCCAAGCAGAGAGCCGGATGCGGGATTCAATCCCAGAACTCTGAGATCATGACCTGAGCTGAAGGCAGAGGCTTAACCCACTGAACCACCCAGGTGCCTGAGTAGGTTTTTTTTTTTAACTGAATACTTCTTTAACATCTTAGACTAATTAAAATCTATTTATAGAATAGGATCTAAACATAATTAAATTTCAAATCTCTATAGATAATATTAGTGTTTACCCAATGTTGAAAACCACTCATAAATGAAGTGCATGGATTAGTTAAGTAAATTCACAAAATAACCTTTGAAATACTACCTTAGAATGTCTGAGTGGAAAAAAAAAAGAATCTGTAAGTGTAAATAATAAGAGTACTGATGAAAATAAAACAAATACATCTTTTGAGCAGGCCCCCATTTTCAAAAACACTCTAACAAAGATCCTTGGTACTAAAGGAACAACATGAGAGCAAGATCCAACATTTGTCATTTTCTGAAGAGACAAGAAAGAGGGAGGGGTGATAAAACAGCAGCTTAGCAAAGGAGGCAGGGTGTAATGGGAGATAGATGAATGAAGCATCAAACAGAAACAAAGTTGGGGGTTAATTCTGAGTGCAAGGTGGATGCATATGCATGAAAGAATATGCTTCCTTATTAGTGGTGATTTTATAAAAATTAAAAGAATAATACCTTATATTTAATAACATATCATGTATGTAGATAATTTTTTAAACTTAATCCTGATTTATAAATGAATTCAAACCATCTGTATAAACAGCACCCTAAAGAGGATATCCTTTTATAGCAATGATAATAAGGTCCTTGTTACACTGCTGGAGTCACTCCAACACAATAGCTAAACTATTCCATGACTAGTATACAAAACATCTCAAATAAATGCACAAGAGACTTTTCTTCCGTATATAATTATTGTGGTCCTTGCTAGAATAAATGGTTTATAAGAGCATATGTTGATATATAGTCAATGGAAAGTAATAGTGTTCAATTTGATTCAACACATCTTCTAGCTGACTCAATAATTCAAATGCAAAATTCCCAACTCAGAAAAGGCTTGGGCATTCACTATACTCCCTGAAGGATTTTACATCTAGACCATTGAATAAAAAACATGGATTCCAGGAATCTATGCACAGTTACTTGCTCTGCTCTAAGAGAAAAAAAAATTTTTTTTGAGTAATCTTTCTGTGACAAATAATACTAATATGTACACTGCAAATTGTTAGAAAATTTATTTCTGAAACCACTTTAATCAATTTAGAGAAATGGGAAACTGTTAAAAAAGCTAAGGTAATTAAGAAAAACACAGAGAAAAATATAAAGTTTCTTTGAGTTTTAAGACTTTTTGTGCAAGTCATGCTGAACTGTGATTTGAAAAAAACTACATAAATACCTTCACTGACTTTGATGTACCAAAATTGTAATCTTTGATTTTCACTTATTTACCAGATTAAACAAAAGTTACCAATCAGAATCAACAAAGTATATTTTTTATATATGTCAATACATACTTTGAGGGAAGGACTGTATACTTTACACTTTTCAGACTTTGGAATAAAAGCCAAAATCCCTACTCTTTACTTACTAATCCTCAACTGCATAACCAAATTAAATGCAACTCTTTGTCATTTGGTTCACTCAAAATATATTCTTGGCACATTTGCTCTAATTCACCTACTGCTCTGCTACAGATTTGATCTCTGTGCCAGAGATTAAATTAATTAGTATAGATTAATTAATTAGATTAATTAGTTAGGAATGCTTCCCCTCAAGATTCTTACTCTCTGACATGAACAAAGAGATTAATTAGTCAATTACAGAAGGACAATGAATGCTGCATTCATTCACAAAATGCTCTGGGAACAAATAATAGAGAAAAATCCCTGAAGATCAAGGAAGTTTAGAGGTTCTGAAATATATTATTGGTGTTGAAAGATGCATAAAAAGTAGCCAAGTGAAAAGATTGTGGAAGTAATTGAAGAAAAAAGAGTGGTATATAATCTAATTATGTAGGCATGAGATAGTATGGACCATTCATGGAATTATAAGTTGTACCTTAGGGTAGGGTTTAAGTGGCCCTTCATAGGTGAAAAACATTAGTTGGAAAGGTGAACAAGGCTCAAATCTTAAACAGATACATACTACACTAAGGACTTTATATGTACACTATACATAATGGGGAGTTTTTGAAGAATTTTAAATAGATTCATTAAAATTGTGGAATTTGTATCTAGGCATATTTGTCACAACTAATTCTGGTTTCAACTCCAACACATAAACACCTTGAAAGTCTTCACTGTTATCCTTCAAACAAACAAAAAAAGGTGGAAAACTCTAAATCAATGACTTTCATGTACTTATCAGAAATTTGAGATTACAGTATGAAGTGGTGCTTTAAAAACTGGAGAGAGAGAGAATACAGAAAATGCGATTGAAATATGCTTATCAGGAGCAAAAGCCATTAGGCCATTAACTGTCTAAAAACTTAGATGGTAATTTTGAGAGTTTCTGAAGACTTAATTTGCATTAGTGCAAGTGTGAGAAACTCTTCAGTGCCACAATCTTAGGGGACCCCAAAACTAACTTGGGTTTTACCTCTTGGAATTCCACCAGGATTTCACAAAGATGAGCCAAGAGAAATTCTCCTTTGGTTCTGGGAAAAGAGAGGGCAAAAAGAATAATTTTGAAATAGATAAGGGACTTTCTAGTGATAAAGCCCTACTCTTCAAAGGAAAAGCTTTACAAGAGCTGTATTTCTCCTATGTGGGAGAGAAATTCCTCAACCCCAGCTATTTCTGGCCCTGCTGCCCCACCCAAGAGGGAGAGGAGAGCCTTGAATTACTTAAGATGTCAGAGCCCAGGGACATATGACCATTAAGAAACTATAATTTAATCAGATTATAGAATGCTCCCCCACCATAGCACACATATTACCACCACATCAAGAGGGATCCAGGATAGTAGTTTGATTATAGATGAAGGAGCTGAAGAATCAGACTCCATTTCAAAAAGAGTTCTTAGGTGGGAAAAAAAAAAAAAAAAAAACAGGAGAGACAAAGAGAAGAGGAAATGGAACTTGTGATATCTACAGCTACTACAAACATTAAACATAGCCAGCTTTGAGCCAAGTCTTAATACAAAAAACTCATGCTAAAGCCCTTTTACTTCAATTTCTTTTTCCAAACACATTATGTCTTTGTTTCAACAAAAAAGTACAGAGCATGCTAAAAAGAAAGAAAGAAAAATAGTCTGAAGAGACAAAGCAAGCATCAGAATCAGATTCAGATGGCAGATGTTTTAGAATGATCAAAGAATTTAAAATCACTATGATTAATGTTAAAGTCTCTAACAGAAAAATTCAACAACACTCAAAAACAGGAAAAGGATGTCAAAAGAGAGATAGAAACTAAGAAATAATCAAGAGGAAATGCTAGAAATAATGATTTTTAAAAACTATAAAAGAAAAGAATCCTTTATGGGTCTATCAGTAGACAAGACATAGTGGAGGAAGGAATTAATAAAGAACATTCAGTAGACGGATTCCTAGGTGGCTCAGTCACCTGAACCTTTGATTTTTGGTATCAGCTTGGGTCATAATTTCATGGGTTCTGGAATCAAGCCCCTGTGGGGCTCTGTGCTCAGTGGGAAGTGTGCTTGAAGATTCTCTCCCTCTGGCCCTCTCCCCACCTCATGTGCACACAGGTGCATCTGTCTCTCAAATAAATAAACATTTTTTTAAAAGACATGTCAATAGAAACTTGTCAATAGAAAATTCCTAAGCTGAAGTGCAAAGACAGGAGAAAGTCGGGAAAAAAAAAATTAGGGAATATCTAAGAACTGTTGGACAATTTCAAAGACTGTAATATATTCATAATTGGAATTCCAGAAGGAAACAAAAGAACAAATGGCTCAGATAAAAATATTTGAAGTAATAATCGTGAGAATATTCCAGAATTAGTTTCAGACATGAAACCCTAGTTCCAGTAAGCCTAGAGACACCAAACAGGATCAATATTCAAAAATCTACACCTAGGCATATCACATTTAAATTGCACTAAGGAAAACACAAAAAGAAAATCTTGAGCATGTCAGAAAACAAAATAAAAAAACAAAACAAAAAAAAACCCCTTACTTACAGAGGAAAGAGGATAACAATTATAACTTCTTGTCAGAATTACAAATTAAACAAGAGCACAGTGAAATATTTAGTGTTCAGAAACAAAAAAATCTTCCCACCTAACTAGAATTCTATATTTATATCTAGTGAAATTATTCTTAAAAATAGAGATAAATAAATTTCTCAAACAAAAACAGAGAAGTTATTGCCAGCAAATCTGCTGTGAAAAAGAAAAAAAAGCTTAAAAACTTATTTAGGACAAAAGAAAATAATATAGCTCATAAACTTGAATCTATCAAAAACAAAAAATCATCAGAGGAGGAATAAATAAATTTAAAGTAAAATATTTTGAGGGGGAGGAGTCAAGATGGCAGAGACGTAGCAGACTGAGATCACTTCAGGTCACAGGAGTTCAGCTAGATAGTTATCAAACCAATCCAAACACATACAAATCCAACAGGAGATCGAAGAGAAGAAGAGCAGCAATTCTAGAAACAGAAAATTGACCACTTTCTGAAAGGTAGAATGTGCAGAGAAGTGAATCCAAAGTGAAGGGAAGATAGACTGTGGGGGGAGGGGCCAGCTCCCAACAAGCAGTGAAGCAGCAGAGCACAAAATCTGAACTTTTAGAAGTCTGCTCCACTGAGAGACATCACTCCAGAGGCTAAGCTAAGGGTGAAGCCCTCATGGGGACAGTGTGGTTTCAGGTCCTGTGGGGTCACAAAAGGATCAGGGGTGTCTGAGTGTAGCAGAGGTCGCAGGTATTAGAGCAAGGAAGTCGATTACAGAGATGGAGCAGAGGAGTGAGCTCTCAGCTCGGGGTTACCTTAAACCATGACCTGCGGCACAGTTAGGTCACTGCTCTTTGAGCAGGGACCCCACAAGTAGCAGATCTGGGGAGACCCACCTTCCTCCACTGAAAAGCAGAGTGGCAGGATTTTGCTGGGTTTGGAGACTCCAAACTGGGCTGTGTGCCAGAGACAGAATGCTAAGTCACAGGCTGGGTGAGCTTGGAGCATGGCCGGAGACCTGGGAGACAGGACTGATTGAGCACTTTTCTCTTAGGGCACATTGAGGAGTAGGGCCCTGAGCTCTTGGCTACTCCAGGCCAGATATTAGGAAGCCACTGTTTTCATTTCCATCCTCCAGAGCTCTATGGAAAGCATTCAGGGAACAAAAGCCTCCAAGAGGGGTGCCTGGGTGGCTCAGTGGGTTGGGCCTCTGCCTTCGGCTTGGGTCATGGTCTCGGGGTCCTGGGATCAAGCCCCGCATTGGGCTCTCTGATCAATGGGGAGCTTGCTTCCCTCTCTCTCTCTGCCTACCTCTCTGCCTATTGAGATATCTGTCTGTGAAGTAAATAAATAAAATCTTTAAAAAAAAAAAAAAAGCTCCCGAGAGTGAACCCAAGGAGATTACTTAGCCTGGCCCCTGACAAGGGCGGTGCAATTCCAACTCTGGTGAAGACATTTGAGAATCATGGCAACAGACCCCTTCCCCAGAAGATCAGCAAGAACATCCAGCCAAGACCAAGCTCACTAATCAAGGAGAACAGTGGAAATCCAGAGGAGGGGAAAGCTAAGCATGGAATTCATGGCTTTCCCCCCATGATTCTTTAGTTTTGCAAAGTTAACTAAATTTTTTTAATTTTATTTTTTTCTTATTCTATTTTTTTTAACTTTTCCTCTTTCCTCTTTTAATGTCTTTTAACTAGTTTGTCTTAACAACACTTTCTTAAAAAAAATCTTTATGAACCTTTATTATTATAGTCATATTTTATCCTTCATTGTATCTAATTTTATTTTTTGTATACATAAAGGGTTTTTTCTTTAAAAAAAATGTGGGATAAAATATCTTCTAATAGATCAAAATATACCCTAAATCTAGCACAGGGTTTGTTCTAGTCTCCAGCCTGAGCAAATCTTTCCACTTTCTTTTTCTTTCTTTTCCCAACCAACTTATATCAATTCCTTTTTAAGAGTTTTTTTTTTAATTTTCATCCTTACAGTCATATTCCATACCTTCATTGTGTTTACCCTTAATATATATATATATATATATATATATATATATATATATATATATCTTTTTCTTTCTCTAAAATTTTGGGAGGTAGTTTCTTCTAAGAGACCAAAATATACTCAAAATCAAGTGAGTAGCTCTGCTCTATTCACCAGTCTAATATGTATATATTTTTTTAATTTCTTTAATTGCTTTTTACCCCCTTTCATTTCCCCTCGATTTGGGGTCTCTTCTGATTTTCTTAGCGTACATTTCTCTGGGGTCTTTTCCACTCCTTTAGTATATTATTCTCTCATTCATATATTCTTATCTGGTTAAAATGACAAGGTGGAAAAACTCACCACAAAAAAAAAAAAAAAAAAAGAACAAGAGGCAGTACCGAAGCCTAGGGACCTAATCAATATGGACTTTGGTAATATGTCAGATCTAGAGTTCAGAATGACGATTCTCAAGGTACTAGCTGGGCTCGAAAAAGGCATGGAAGACATTAGAGAAACTCTGTCTGCAGAAATAAAAGCCCTTTCTGGAGAAATAAAAGAATTAAAATCTCACCAAACTGAAATCAAAAAAGCTATTAATGAGGTGCAATAAAAAATAGAGGCTCTTACTGCTAGGATAAATGAGGCAGAAGAGAGACTTAGCGATATAGAAGACCAAATGACAGAGAATAAAGAAACTGAGCAAAAGACAAACAACTACTGGACCATGAGGGAAGAATTTGAGAGATAAGTGATACCATAAGACAAAACAATATTAAAATAATTGAGATTCCAGAAGAAGAAGAAAGAGAGAGGGGGGCAAAAGTTATATTGAAACAAATTATTGTAGAGAATTTCCCTAATATGGCAAAGGGAACAAACATCAAAATCCAGGAGGCACAGGGAACCCTGCTCAAAATCAATAAAAATAGGTCCACACCCCATCATCTAATAGTAAAACTTACAAGTCTTAGTGACAAAGAGAAAATCCTGAAAGCAGCTCAGGACAAGAAGTCTGTAACATACCATGGTAAAAATATTAGATTGGCAGCATACTCCTCCACAGAGACTTGGCAGGCCAGAAAGAACTGGTGTGATATATTCAGAGCACTAAATGAGAAAAACATGCAGCCAAGAATACTATATCCAGCTAAGCTATCATTGAAAATAGAAGGATTAAAAAAAGAGAGAGAGAGAGAGAGAGAGAGACAGAGAGACAGAGAGATACAAAGCTTCCAGGACAAACAAAAGTTAAAGAATTTGTGAAAACCAAGCCAGCCCTACAGGAAATATTGAAAGGGGTCCTCTAAGCAAAGAGAGAGCCTAAAAGTAGTAGACTAGAAAGGAACAGAGACAATATACAGTAACAGTCACCTTACACACAATGGCACTAAATTCATATCTCTCAATAGTTACCCTGAATGTAAATGGGCTAAATGCCTGAATCAAAAGACACAGGGTATCAGAATGGATAAAAAAACAAAACCCATCAATATGTTGTCTACAAGAAACTCATTTTAGACCCAAAGACACCTCCAGATTTAAAGTGATGGGGTGGAAAACAACTTACCATGCTAATGGACATCAAAAGAAAGCTAGGGTGGCAATCCTTATATCAGATAAATTAGATTTTAAGCCAAAGACTACAATAAGAGATGAGGAGGGAAACTATATTATATTCAAAGGGTCTGTCCAACAAAAAGATCTAACAATTTTAAATATCTATGCCCCTAACATAGAGCAGCCAATTATATAAACCAATTAATAACAAAATCAAAGAAACTTGTCAACAATAATACAATAAAATAGAAAATAGAGCTACCCTATGACCCAGCTATTGCACTACCGAGTATTTACTCTAAAGATACAAATGTAGTGATCCAAAGGGTCTCGTGCACCTGAATGTTTATAGCAGCAATGTCCACAATAGCCAAACTATGGAAAGAACTTAGATGTTCACCAACAGATGAATGGATAAAGAAGATGTGGCATATAGGTATACAATGGAATACTTATGCAGTCATCAAAAGATATGAAATCTTGCCATTTGTTACAATGTAGATGAACTAGAGGGTATTATGCTGAGCGAAATAAGTCAATCAGAGAAATACAATTATCATATGATCTCCCTGATATGAGGAACTTGAGAGGCAAAGTGGGGAGTTTAGGGGTAGGGAAGGAAAAAATGAAACAAGATGGGATTGGGAGGGAGAAAACCATAAGGGACTCTTAATCGTACAAAACAAACTGAAGATTGCTGGAGGGAGGTGGATATGGAGAGGGTGGTTGGTTTATGGACATTGGGGAGGGTATGTGCTATGCTGAGTGCTGTGAAGTGTATAAGCCCGACAATTCACAGACCTGGGGCAAATAATACATTATATGTTAATAAAAAATTTTTTAAAGTATTTTATTTTTCTTATTCTTGCTTGATCAAACCAGCAACTATTCAAATCAATAATAATAACAATGTATTAGATAATTGTAGGATACAGTTTTGTTAAATGAATGACATCAATGTCATAAGAAATGGGTAGGAGAACTACTATTCTGTTAAATAGTACCAACATTACATTTGCAGTGGTATTGTGCTAACTGAAAATGCATTTAGATTAATTATATATATATAATATATTCCAGAATATATTATATATATTACACACATATAAAATCTAAATTAAAGTCTATAGCAAAAGACATAGATACATCATAAATATATCAAAATCTGTGGCAATTACTAAAAGCTTCTCAAAAAGCATGACACGCTTAGAGGAGAGAAAATCTAACCATATAAAATGTTCAATTAAAATCAAAGAATGTGGAGCACCTGGGTGGCTCAGTGGCTTAAGCCTCTGCCTTCTGCTCAGGTCATGATATTGGGGTCCTAGGTTTGAGCCCCGTATCATCTCTCCACTCAGCAGGGAGCCTGCTTCCCCTCTCTCTCTGCCTGTGGCTCTGCCAACTTGTCATCTCTCTCTCTTTGTCAAATAAACAAATAAAAATCCTTAAAAATAAAAAACAAATCAAAGAATACAAAAAAAGAGAAAAAAAGTAACAACTGTGAAGATGAGAAAGACTTTATGAACATGGTAGATGTTGATTCAACTATATCAAAAATTTTCTTAAATATCAGTGATCTATGTATACCAGCTAAAAGATATATATCATTACAGTAGATAAAAAACAAATATACTTTACCAACAAGAAACTCACTTTAAATATAAAGACAGAAAGAAGTTAATAGTAAAGGGGTGGAAGAAATACAGAGAACAAACTGTGATGGTTGCCAGAGGGAAGGGTGGGGGATTGGACAAAATGGATGCAGAGCAATGGGAGATAGAGGCTTCCAGTTATGGAAGAAATAATTCATGGGAATAAAAGGTACAACATAGGGAATATAGTCAATGGCATCGTAACAGTATTGTATGGTAACAGATGGTAACTATACTTGTGAGCATAGCATAATGTGTAGACTTGCAGAATCACTGGGTTGTACACCTGAAACTAATGTAAGATTGTGTCAACTATACTAATTAAAAAAAAAAAAAAACCTAAAGAAACAAAGTAAAAAGATAGAGAATACTGTACCATTCAAACACTACTCTAACACTACAGAAGAGAATGAGAGTAATTATATTAATTTCAGACTATACAGGCTTTAGAACAAGGAAAGGTATCAAGAATAAAGAGGAGCATTATGTCATGATAAATTCTCCAAGGATACATAACAATCCTTAGCATGCATACACTTAAAACAGTGTGTCAAAATATGTAAAGATAAAATGAATAGAACTAAAACCAGAAATAGCCAGATCTACAATTATAGTTGGAAACTTCAACACCCATCTTTAAGTAACTGATATAGATCAATCAGGCAGAAAATTATTAAGATACAATTTACTTAAACAGTACCATAACTCAATCTAATTGATATATATAGAATATTTCATCAAATGACTGCAAAGTGCACATTTTTCTCACTCTCACTTGGAACATTCACCATTTTGAATAAAATGCATAGTTTGATTTTTTGTTTTGTTTTGCATGCATAATGTGAATGCATAATGTGGATAGGGACTGAATATCCACTCAGGGCCAATATTCCTATGGTTCATATTTGTTCTTTAGATGTTGTTCAGGCCCTTCCAGTCATGGCTCAATGTGGGGAAAGTCTCCTCTTAGATGTCCACACAAATATATTTGCTAGACCCTGGGTTTTCATTCCTGTCCCTCTTATCTGGAGAAGCGATAAAAAACAAAGTTGAAATTACCTTTACTAGCAAAAATTGTAGGGCAAAAGCCCTTTCTTGGTTCTCTTACCTTTCTGGATTCCTACAATCCCTTCAGTTTTGTGCTGGTACTTCCTTACTATCTTGTCAGCTATTCAACACTTTTAATATTTTTTAAAAACTACTTTATCCAGCACTTTTCATTATTTTCATCAGGAAGATTGGCCCAATGTGCAGAAAGCAGAGGAGTTTAAAAAAAAAAAGAAAAATGAAAATCAATGAAATAAAAAACTGGTTCTTTGAAAAATGAATAAAATTGATAAACCCTTAGCCAAGCTAACACAGGAAAAGAGAGAGAGTGAGAGAGGGGATACATATTATCAGCATCAGGAATGAAGGAGTGGTCATCATTACTGATCCCATGGATTAAAGGGATACTGAAGGAATACTATGAATGAACTCTATCCTACAAATTTGAAAACTTAAATGAAATGGAACAATTTCTTAAAGTATGTATCTCTGTGGAAGAACTATGGATGATAGATAAGAGTTTAGAGACTAAACCAGGAGAAAGAAATGTTGATATTTTGCTCAATCCATGTGAGAAATGAGGAAGACCTAATAAGGCATTTGCTGAAAGATAAGTACAAATTAAACAAGAGAAAAGGTAGAGGAAGTTTTGAAGAAGGAACCATCTATTCCAATGACTTTATACTTGAGCCCTTCGCATCTGCTCAATCCCTTGATTATACTATTGTCTCCAAAATCTCAAGTTTAGGGGTGTCTGGGTGGCTGTCTGTTAAGTGTCTGCCTTTGGCTCAGGTCATGGTCCCAAGATCCTGGGATCCACATCTGGCTTTCTCCCTCTTCCTCTCTTCTGCTCCCTCTGCTTGTGTGCGCTCTCTCTCTCTCTCTCTGACAAATAAATAAATAAAATCTTAAAAAAAAAAAAAAAATCTCAATTTTAAACAAATTTCTGACTACCAAATTCTATTTTCCTTGTTAATTTCCTCTGGAACTTGACTTTAACAATTCTACAATTTTCTTTTTTTTTTTTTAATTTTCCTAATTTTGTGTTATGTTAGTCACCATATAGTACATCATTAGTTTCTGATGTAGCGTTCCATGATTCATTGTTTGCGTGTAATACCCAGTGCTCCATGTAATACATGTCCTCCTTAATACTCATCACCGGGCTAACCCATCCCTCCATCCCCCACCCCTCTGAGACCCTCAGTTTGTTTCCCGAAGTCTATAGTCTTTCATGACTCCTCTCTCCCCTCTGATTCCCCCCCCTTCATTTTTCCCTTCCTTCTCCTAATGCCCTTCATGCTCTTCCTTATGTTCTGCATATAAGTGAAACCATATGATAATTGTCTTTCTCTGCTTGACTTACTTCACTTAGCATAATCTCCTCCAGTTCCATCCATGCCGATGCAAATGGTGGGTATTCATCCCTTCTGATGCCCGAGTAATATTCCATTGTATATATGGGGTTTTTTTGGTGGTGCCCTCTAATCTCTCCAAACTTTCCCAGGGTGCACCTTGCCTGGATTGCAGTTGATATTTTTGACTCTACATTCCCCCAACCACCCCTCAACAGAATGACAAGGAGGAACTCCCAAAAAAGAAAAGACCCAGAGACAATGACCTCTCCCACAGATCTAATGGATATGGATAAAAGCAAGATGTCAGAAACAGACTTCAGGGTAACAATTATGAAGACAATAGCTAGACTTGAGAAAACCGTTAACAGCAACATAGATTCCCTAAGAGCAGAAATGAAAGCTAATCAGGCCAAACTTTAAAATGCTATGAATGAGATGCAATTCTTTGATTTTCTAATCTAGACTAAAATCTCTAAGGGAAAACTTTTAATAACACTCATTCCAGAGTTTTGATACATTTGTCTTTCATACAATTAATATTTTTTTCCTTAATGTCTATCCAAAATTACTGCTAGCATCCATGAGCAGTTCCATTTTTATCAAGGGGCATCTGTATATTGCTTTCATTGTTCTGACAATTCTACATGCAAGTGAGAATATACTACAAACCATCATTGTGTTATATCTTAGCTTTTTATCAGTACACTAATCCCTCATGTTTTTGACTAATAAGTAAATAAGTGGCAAATTGAAAATTATTGATCTTATGTATTTCATTGCTTATTTTTCTATAAGCAAAAATTAAGAGAAGCTCTCAATAGTGATAACAATTAATGCTAGTAAGTTTTATCTCCAATTAATAAAAATAGAGGATAAAAATGGAGACTTTTTCCATAAAATTATTTTCAACCCAAACCAGGTATTAACATTTTTTAAAAGATGCCTTTTAAATTAAAAATACATAATTCAAGAGAGGAGACAAGATGGCGGGGAAGTAGGAGGAGGCGCCTTTTCAACCTGCACCCTAAAGTGAGCTGATTACCTACCAAAGAACTCCGATCACCCATGAAATCAGCCTGAGATCAGAATTATACACGTCTGGATCTCTACGGGGGCCAGAAGACGCCAGTGGGCAGGTAAAGTGGAGTGGGAACGTCGGACTGATATCGGAAGATAAACAAAAGGGGGAGGGAGCCACCAGAGGCGACCGATTGGAATATAATACCCCAATACGAGAGTGCCCTGCATCTGGGGACCAGCATTAACTTGGAGTCTTGTTGAAAGCACTCAAAAGAGCAAACGATCGCGCGGGGAAATTGTGGGAATCGGGGAGGCTAGGGATAGGGGCTTAAGTCCCCAGACCCAGGGCAGCCTCCCCTGGTGCTGAGCCAGAGAGTGCGGCGGAGAAACCTGGTCTTTGTCCCAGAGCCGCCAGTGCGCCCGAGAACGGGTGGAGTCCGGCTCCCGTGAGGGGCTGGGAGCCACACCAGACGGCAGAACGCGCACCTTACTGGAGATGCGCGCGTGCCTCAACCTCCCCTGAGAGAGGTGCACGAACGCCCAGCCTGGTGTTCTGGGACCCACGCGGCAATAGACCCACGCGGCGATAGAGCCGATAGAGCTGGAGGCGCCGCGCCCCAAACCATCCCCTGGGAGAGGTGCGAGCAAGCCCTGCGCTCTTAGCCCCAGCCAGCGGGAAAATCTCAGTGTGCGATTGCTGCTTGGAACCTCTCTGGCGGCCTGGAGCTGCCCAGACAGCCACAGCTGCCTTGGTTTTGCGTACAAGCAGGAGATCCTGCGTCCCCAGGGACCGTGACTCAGAACCTGCTCTGCCAGCGGCCCAGCGGCTGCAGCACCTGCAGGGGAGCAGACTGAGGCTTCTCTCTGAGAGGGAGGTTGGGGTGCAGTTTTCTTTCCTCTAAACCTCCAAAAACCATCAAAAGCTGTCAAGGCGAGAGAAAAGAAGTGAACAAACATAAAAACCTCCAGAGAACAAAAACCTGAAAAAAACGTTTTTCTCAGAGCCCACCCCCTTGAGGGGGACGGGAGGACTTAACTCAGGGAACATCATTGACTGAAAACCCACGTGGCAGCCCCCTCCCCCAGAAAACAAATCAGGAAAAAAAAAAAAAAAGACTACAAGAGAACAACCACCACTACTTCATAGATACAACTTTTATTTTTAATTCTTTCCCACTATTCTGGTTCATTTTTTTTCTTTTTTTATATAGATAATTTTTTAACCTATTTACCATCACAGTGAGATGTCCAGTACATCAAATTCCATGATAAACTTCTAACCTGAATTTTTTGATACATACACATGTGTTTTTCTTTTGCTTTTCTATTTTCTTAATTTTTAAAAAAATTTTTAATTTAGTTTAGTCCAGTTTATTCCTTTTTTATTTTTATTTTCTAATATTCATATAGAGTTAAACTTCAAGGTAACCCCCTTTCTCCAAGCAATGCTACCCCTATAGGTGAACCAATTTTTAATCCCCATTTTTCTTAGGAAAGTTGAATCCTTTAACAAAGATATCAAGATACATCCAGGAAGAATCAAAATAACCTTCCTCGCCCACACCGAGAATCTATAACCATGCTCCCATCTTTTTCTTCTGCCAGTGTCTCTGTGTATTTATGTTTGTCCGGATAGTATATAAATCTTATACTTAGGGTTCTTCTTGACGAGGCTCCTCCTTTTTTTTGCTTATATATATATATATTTTCTCTCGTCATATACTTTTATCAGTCTTTTTGTTTGTCTGTTTTTGTTTGTATACGTCATAAACCTTACCCTGGGGCCAATTTGGGCTGAACCTTCACTTTTATCTTCCCTTTTTTTCCTGTCTCTCTCTCTCCCTCTTTTTTCTTTTTCTTTTCTTTTTTCTCTCATTTGGGTGGGGAATCCTGAGTGCTCAGAAGCGTTCCAGGGTGCACCTTGACTGCACCACGGTCAATACATCCAGCTACATCTGTCCAGTCATCTCTCACCAAAATGACTAGGAGGAGGAATCCCCAACAGAAGAAAAATACAGAGGATGGGCCTTCTGCAACAGAGCTAACGGCTATCAACATAGACAATATGTCAGAAAGAGAATTCAGGCTAACAATTATCCAGGCAATAGCTAGGTTGGAGAAAACCATGGATGACCAAACAGAATTGATTAGGGCAGAATTGAAAGCGACCAGAGAGGAGGTTCATAATGTTAGGGCAGAGCTGAAGGCCACCAGGGATGAGGTTCACAACGCTCTCATTGAGTTCCAATCTAATCTAAATTCTCTAAAAGCTAGGGTAACTGAGACAGAAGATAGAATTAGTGATCTGGAGGACAAACAAATAGAGAGAAAGGATCAGGAGGAAGCCTGGAACAAACAGCTTAGAAGCCACGAAAACAGAATCAGGGAAATAAATGATGCCATGAAACGTTCCAACGTCAGAATTATTGGAATCCCTGAAGGGGAGGAGAAAGAAAGAAGTCTAGAAGATATAGTGGAACAAGTTTTTCATGAAAATTTTCCCAATCTTGCGAATGGAACAAGTGTTCATGTACTAGAAGTAGAAAGGTCTCCCCCCAAGATTATAAATTCAAAAAAAACATCCAGGCACCTCATAGTAAAATTGAGGAATCATAATTGTAGATACAATCTCTTGAAAGCCGCTAGGACAAAGAAGCTCCTTACATACAGAGGAAAGCCCATCAGAATAACGTCAGACCTGTCCACAGAGACCTGGCAAGCCAGAAAGGGCTGGCAAGATATATTCAGGGCACTAAATGAGAAGAACATGCAGCCAAGAATACTTTATCCAGCAAGACTGACATTCAAAATGGATGGAGAGATAAAGAGTTCCCAAGACCGGCAAGGCTTGAAAGACTATGCAACCACCAAGCCGACACTGCAGGAAATATTAAGGGGGGTTCTATAAAAGAGGAAAAATCCTAAGAATAGCATTGAACAGAAATATAGAGACAATCGACAGAAAGAAAGACTTCAAAGATAACACAATGTCAATAAAAACGTATCTCTCAATAATCACTCTCAATGTGAATGGCCTAAATGCACCCATAAAACGACACAGAGTTGCAGATTGGATAAAACGACAGGACCCATCCATATGTTGTCTACAAGAGACCCATTTTGAACCTAAAGATACACCCAGACTGAAAGTGAAGGGATGGAGAAGCATCTTTCACGCCAATGGGCCTCAAAAGAAGGCCGGGGTAGCGATTCTCATATCAGATAAATTAGATTTTAAACTAAAGACGGTAGTCAGGGATACAGAAGGACACTACATCATTCTTAAAGGGACTATCCACCAAGATGATCTAACAATTGTAAATATCTATGCCCCCAATATGGGAGCAGCCAATTACATAAGAAAACTATTAATCAAGATAAAGAGTCATATTGATATGAATACATTAATAGTAGGAGATCTTAACACGCCTCTCTCAGAAATAGACAGATCATCGAAGCAGAAAATCAATAAAGAAATAAGAGCATTGAATGATACATTGGACCAGATGGACCTCATAGATATATACAGAACATTCCACCCTAAAACAACAGAATACTCATTCTTCTCAAGTGCACATGGAACCTTCTCCAGAATAGACCACATACTGGGTCACAAATCAGGGCTCAACCGATACCAAAAGACTGAGATTATTCCCTGCATATTCTCAGATCACAATGCTTTGAAACTGGAGCTCAATCACAAGGAAAAGTTCAGAAGGAACTCAAATACCTGGAAGCTAAAGACCACCTTGCTTAAGAATGCTTGGATCAACCAGGAGATCAAAGAAGAACTTAAACAATTTATGGAAACCAATGAGAATGAAGACACTTCACTCCAAAACCTATGGGATACAGCAAAGGCGGTCCTAAGGGGGAAATTCATAGCCATCCAAGCCTCCCTCAAAAAAATTGAAAAATCCAGAATACACCAGCTGTCTCTACACCTTAAAGAACTGGAGAATCAACAACAAATCAAACCAACTCCACACGTAAGAAGGGAAATAATCAAGATTAGAGCAGAGATCAACGAGGTAGAAACCAGAGATACAGTAGAACGTATCAACGAAACTAGAAGCTGGTTTTTTGAAAGAATCAATAAGATCGATAAACCATTGGCCACACTAATCCAAAAGAAAAGAGAGAAAGCCCAAATTAATAAAATTATGAATGAAAAGGGAGAGATCACAACTAACACCAAGGAAGTAGAAACAATCATCAGAAGCTATTATCAACAGTTATATGCCAATAAGCTAAGCAACCTAGATGAAATGGATGCATTCCTGGAAAACTATAAACTCCCAAAATTGAACCAGGAAGAAATTGACAACCTGAATAGACCGATATCTAGTAACGAGATTGAAGCAGTGATCAAAAACCTCCCAAAAAACAAGAGCCCAGGACCTGACGGATTCCCTGGGGAATTCTATCAAACTTTCAAAGAAGAAATAATACCTATTCTCCTGAAGCTGTTTCAAAAAATTGAAGCAGAAGGAAAACTTCCAGACTCTTTTTATGAAGCCAGCATTACCCTGATCCCCAAACCAGGCAAAGACCCTACCAAAAAGGAGAATTTCAGACCGATATCACTGATGAATATGGATGCTAAGATTCTCAACAAGATCCTAGCAAACAGGATCCAACAGCACATTAAAAAGATTATCCACCATGACCAGGTAGGATTCATCCCTGGGTTACAAGGATGGTTCAACATTCGCAAATCAATCAATGTGATAGAACAAATCAATAAGAGAAGAGAGAAGAACCACATGATCCTCTCCATTGATGCAGAAAAAGCTTTTGACAAAATCCAGCATCCGTTCCTGATTAAAACGCTTCAAAGTATAGGGATAGAGGGAACATTCCTGAACTTCATCAAATCTATCTATGAAAAACCCACAGCAAATATCATCCTCAATGGGAAAAAGCTTGCAGCCTTCCCATTGAGATCAGGAACACGACAAGGATGCCCACTCTCACCACTCTTGTTCAACATAGTATTAGAAGTCCTAGCAACAGCAATCAGACAACAAAGAGAAATAAAAGGTATCCAGATTGGCAAGGAAGAAGTCAAACTCTCTCTCTTCGCAGATGACATGATTCTTTATATGGAAAACCCGAAAGACTCCACCTCCAAACTACTAGAACTCATACAGCAATTCAGTAATGTAGCAGGATACAAAGTCAATGTCCAGAAATCAGTGGCTTTCTTATACACTAACAATGAAAATACAGAAAGGCAAATTAGAGAATCGATTCCATTTACTATAGCACCAAAAACCATAAGATACCTTGGAATAAACCTAACCAAAGAGGTTAAAGATCTGTACTCGAGGAACTACAGAACACTCCTAAAAGAAATTGAAGAAGACACAAAAAGATGGAAGACCATTCCATGCTCTTGGATGGGAAGAATAAACATCGTTAAAATGTCTATACTGCCCAGAGCAATCTATACTTTTAATGCCATTCCAATCAAAATTCCACCAGTATTTTTCAAAGAGCTGGAGCAAATAATACTAAAATTTGTATGGAATCAGAAGAGACCCCGAATTGCTAAGGAAATGTTGAAAAACAAAAATAAAACTGGTGGCATCACGTTACCTGATTTCAAGCTTTACTACAAAGCTGTGATCACCAAGACAGCATGGTACTGGCATAAAAACAGACACATGGACCAGTGGAACAGAGTAGAGAGCCCAGATATGGACCCTCAACTCTATGGTCAAATAATCTTCGACAAAACAGGAAAAAATATCCAGTGGAAAAAAGACAGTCTCTTCAATAAATGGTGCTGGGAAAACTGGACAGCTATATGTAGAAGAATGAAACTTGACCATTCTCTTACACCGTACACAAAGATAAACTCGAAATGGATAAAAGACCTCAACGTGAGACAGGAATCCATCAGAATCCTCGAGGAGAACATAGGCAGTAACCTCTTTGATATCAGCCACAGCAACTTCTTTCAAGATATGTCTCCAAAGGCGAAGGAAACAAAGGCAAAGATGAACTTCTGGGACTTCATCAAGATAAAAAGCTTCTGCACAGCAAAAGAAACAGTCATCAAAACAAAGAGGCAACCCACGGAATGGGAGAAGATATTTGCAAATGACAGTACAGATAAAAGGTTGATATCCAGGATCTATAAAGAAGTCCTCAAACTCAACACACACAAAACAGATAATCATATTAAAAAATGGGCAGAAGATATGAACAGACACTTCTCCAATGAAGACATACAAATGGCTACCAGACACATGAAAAAATGTTCATCATCACTAGCCATCAGGGAGATTCAAATCAAAACCACATTGAGATACCACCTTACACCAGTTAGAATGGCCAAAATTAGCAAGACAGGAAACAACGTGTGTTGGAGAGGATGTGGAGAAAGGGGAACCCTCTTACACTGTTGGTGGGAATGCAAACTGGTGCAGCCACTTTGGAGAACAGTGTGGAGATTCCTCAGGAAATTAAAAATAGATCTTCCCTATGACCCTGCAATTGCACTGCTGGGTATTTACCCCAAAGATACAGATGTAGTGAAAAGAAGGGCCATCTGTACCCCAATGTTTATAGCAGCAATGGCCACGGTCGCCAAACTGTGGAAAGAACCAAGATGCCCTTCAACGGATGAATGGATAAGGAAGATGTGGTCCATATACACTATGGAGTATTATGCCTCCATCAGAAAGGACGAATACCCAACTTTTGTAGCAACATGGACAGGACTGGAAGAGATTATGCTGAGTGAAATAAGTCAAACAGAGAAAGTCAAGTATCATATGGTTTCACTTATTGGTGGAGCATAACAAATAATATAGAGGACAAGGGTAGATGGAGAGGAGAAGGGAGTTGAGGGAAATTGGAAGGGGAGGTGAACCATGAGAGACTATGGACTCTGAAAAACAACCTGAGGGTTTTGAAGGGGCGGGGTGGGAGGGTGGGGGAACCAGGTGGTGGGTATTAGGGTGGGCACAGATTGCATGGAGCACTGGGTGTGGTGAAAAAACAATGAATACTATTACGCTGAAAATAAATAAAAAATTTTAAAAAAAAATACATAATTCAACACTAATTTTAAGCTCATATTCAAATCCCTTGAGGTAATTAATTTCAGAAATAATATTTTAAGTAGGAAATACAATTATATTGTCACATTTAAAATATGATTTGAAAAAAAATGACTGAGATGAAGTGGCCCACTAAATTGTAATTTAGTACTAATTATTCAATTTCTACAAATATTTTCCTTACACATCCCTCATGGCATCCAGTTCTATCCTTGACATAAAAGGATTAGAATATACATGTTTTCCTATACTATATGTCCTATTTTATAGTTTTAGATTCTTATGAACTGGATATTGGATTAATGGATAAATGGAAAATTATCTACTAAAAATTTGATGAGAGCAGATAAAAGGAATTTAAGAAGGATATTGGACAATTGACCCGCTCTTCATGAATGTTTTGAGGAATCTTAAAAAAATCTAATCTTTATATTGGTAATATTTCTGAGGATTACCTTCTGGTGATTTATGCAGAAATAAAAGTATCTAAAAGATTTCCCTCACTTTCCCAAATTTTATGCTAATGGGAAAAATACAATTTAATATACTAAAATGGCAAGTAGGACTTCAAATCTTTTAAAGCAACATGGTTTTATAAAATAGAAATCTAACTTTCTCTGCCATAAAACATGGCTGGATTTGGGGGCATATACATTTATTCACAATCCTATTTTAATATTAATATTTTGGTAGACAATGTAATATAATTATCTTATTTTTATGTGTATACTTTTATATTAAACATTTAGGGAAAATTCTGTTAGTTTCTTTTATTTCTAAATTACTAAACTACTTCTAACCCCTTATATCAAGAACAGATTTGTTAAGGTCTAATTCAAAATACTTTTTTGACTATGCATTTATCATATTTCACTTCAAGCAGCTTTACATATAAGTTTGTGAACCTACTGATACTTTCATCCACTACAGTAATCCTTTGGCAATTCAAGATTTAATGTGTATAATCTGATTCATTCTCAAGAAATATGACTTTCTCCTACATAGCAGTCTTGCAATTTACAATTTAAATACATTCTAATATTGGAGCGTTGGTTAATATAGTCAAGTAGATGGAATTTGTGTTATCATGGTATTCACAAATGCGGGGATTATCATTTTGTGGTGTATCTCTCTCAAATGTCAAAATGTTCTATCTATCCAAATGCCTGCTGGGTGGCTTGCTGTCACCTTAAAATGAAAAAATACATTCATCTCATTCCAAATCTGTTATCTTTTATGATCTTATTTATTGTTAATAGCAACATAAATTTTGTAAATTGCAGTTTTATTCATTCTTCTCCTTCACACTGTATTAAATCAGTCACTAAGTCCTATAGAATCCTGCTCCAAAGTATCATAACAATTGCTTCTTCCTGAGATTTTCTGTGACTCTATTTTCTTATCCCAAGTCTTGTTTGTACTGTTAACTAAAAATCTCTTTCTGGATGTATTGTTTCTCCAAACACAGTGGAATTTACTGTATCCTGAACTGTATTCAATACTGATTGTAAAATGAAAACAGGGGCCATGTGCCAAGGAAAGTGATGGATTCTAGAAGCGGAAAAAGACAAGGACACCGGATTTCCTTGAGAACCTCCAAAATGACAACACAGCCCTTACAACATCTTGAATTTTGACCCATGAGACCTCTGTCAGATTCCTGACCTATAGAATTGTAAGATAACAAATTTGTATTGTCAAGGCATCCAATCTCATAAAATGTTCTGTGAAGATGTTAAGGGTATGACACAAAAACTCCTCAATTAAACCAAAAAACATCTCAGAAACTTAAAAGCATTGTCCTTCAGTTATCTCAGCAAAAAACAAAAATATTGATTAACTTACCTAGGAAAGATTTGTTAAGGAGCTTCTTATCTAATTAGTGAACACTATTACATACACAGGAGATCCAAAAGACTCTTGAGAATTTTATACCAGCAGAGACATTGCCAGCTTGCATCAAAAGGGAAAGACAAATTTCAGACCCTGAAAATTTTACAGGCGGCAAACAGGCTGATAAAAATATTCAGCAGGAAATATGTGCTACCTTTTAAGGAACGATAACTCTGAGGACAAAGCTGAGAAAGTAGAGCAGAGCTATTAGCTGAAAGGGCAGAACAAGGAACCAAACAGTATGATTCTCAAGCCTTGAAAACTAATGGTGTTTGCCTGTCAGGATTTCAAATTGCTTAGGACTAATGATTCCTTTTTCCTTCTAATGTTCTCCCCTTTTGAACCAGAATATCTGCAAATGTTATATTATGCCTGCCCCATCATTGTATTTTGGGAACACAGAACTTGTTTTTTACTTTCACATGTTCACAAATGGAAAGGATTTGTGTACCAATGTAGATTACACCCAGGGTCTCACCAATATCTGATCTAAATTATTTAGATAATGAGAATTGGTACTTTTGTGTTGAAGATATTTAGATGTGATTTTAGACTTTGAGTTGATCTTTTAATGGACTGAGATTTTTAGAGACTTGGGAATAGAGTGGATATATTTTGCATTTGGGTTAGACACAAATCTTTGGGAACCCAAGGGAGGATTATGTAGGAAGGGTAATGCCCCCCAAAGATGTCTGCATCCTAATCTGTGAACCCATCAATATGTTACCTTACATGGAAAGAAAGAACTGTGCAGGTGTGATTAGTGTTATAAACCTTGAGATGGGAGATTACCCAAGCGGGCCTAATCTAATAACACAAGTCTTCAAAAGTGGAGACATTTTTCTGAGTGAGAGAGAGAAGACAGAAAACGAAAAAGGAAACATTCTAAGGGTGAAAAAGACTCAACATGCTGTTGTTGGCTTTGAGGGTGCCATAGATAAGGAATGCAGGTGGCTTCTGGAAACTGGAATTGGACTTCAAATGACAAGCAGAAAGGAAATGGAATTTCAGTCCTAAAATTGCAAAACAACCTTAATTCTGGCAACAACCTTGAATGAGCAAGGAAATGGGAAACCTTTAGAGTCTGTAGAGAAAAAAAAAAAATGCAGCCTTATCAGCACTTTGGTTTTAGCCTGGTAAGACCCATACAAAATTTTGATCTAATACATTCTTGTTTTAAGGCACAAAATTGGTGGCAAAATGTTACAGTAGCAATAGGAAAACTATTACACTGACAATATCAGATAATTCCAATACAACCTTGTACAATTTTTTTACATCTATTTCAGTAGCATGCTGCTAAGATCCTACATAATATTCCAGGATGATAGATATTATATATTGTGTTGAATTTTTATTGATGCACAACGGGTTACTACAAATTTAGTTGTTTAAAGCAACATCCATTTATTAGGTCACATTCTGTAGGTCAGAAATTTGGGACAGATGAGGTTAGCTTCCCTATTCAGGATTTTTGGTGCTGAGGTCAAGATGTGGGCTGGGCAATGTTAACAATTAGAGGCTTGGTTAAAGAAGAATCTGCTTCTAAGCTTTTTCAAATTGTTAGCAGAATCCAGTTCCTTGCAGTTTGTCGAGCTGAGGTCCTCATCTTTTTGCTGGCTATGAGCCAGGTGTTGCTCTCAGTTGCTAGAGTTTACCCATCCTTCTCTGCTGTAGGGCTTCCTCCATCTTCAAAACCAGAAATGGAGTTCTTTTTCATTGATTCTCTGTCACTCAGTCTCTTCCACTAGGAAGAGCCCTAGCAGCTTTTAAAGTTTCAACTCATCAGTTTAGGTCCACTGAGGAAATCTCCCTGTTTAAAACCACCTAAATTGGGAACTTAATTTTTATCTCAAATTCTTTCATAGAAACACCTAGATTAGTGAGTCATTGAAAAACTGAGAGAAAGGTATATGTACTACAGAGGATAGGAATCTTGGATCATTTTAGAATTCTGTGTATGCTAAAAAGTCTAGAAAGGTAAATTTTTAAAAAATGTTTTAGTTCCTCTCATATCGCTCTTCTATTTATGTTTCAGATTTCAAAGATAAGCCTATAGCAAGGGTTCTTTATGTTTGGTGCAAAGGTCTCAAGTATTATCCATCTAAAATTATGTAAAATTTTAATATTGATAATAAGAGTGAGTATGCATTATATACTGCCCATATAACTTTGACAAGTTGTAAGTTCTAAATGTCATTTGCCCTCAACAAATAAGAAACACTTAGGTTCTGCTGATTTAAATGGCAGAAGAATCAGGCAAAAATAGCTCTGTGATGAATATAAATGG